>NC_091828.1:43283333-43600000 GCF_038994185.2 Dermacentor albipictus | reverse complement strand
GTAGCCTGTTTTGTGGGCACATGTTCGCCCAATAAAAGTTAGTTTTGTCGTTCACAGTATTGCTACTGCGTTCTTCAACGTCACCACCACGTGACAATATACTATAGGAGGCGCATACCTTTGGTAAAAACAAAAAAATATTTTAATAGTATGCCACGCTGCTGAACGTCGGCTGCACATAACTTGCAAACTGCACTAATGTTATCACCGAGACCATTCAGTTTCTAAAGTTTGTGGGGTCTTCGTGTCTTACAGGAGTACCGACCACCGCGGGTTCGAGCTTAGCGAACCACAGGGCCGCATCAACCATCAGCCTCCAGGGCTTCTGCGCGCGAGCTCAGGCCGCAAGGGGCTACCGAGCGACGCAGGCAAGGACACAGTATTGCTCTGAGTGGACGGAAACCATTTGTTTTATCCAACAGCAACCGACACTGCACAAACTCCAGGTCCCGAGGTGGCAGGGAACCAAAGGGGTCCCACACCAAGGGCGAAAATACAGTCAGGGGTGCCTGTAGCACGTCGCTGCGAGAGCACAGGCTCAAGTTGGGACACGCCGCTACTAAACGTCCCGGCGGCTAAGCTACTTGCTCTCGCGATATCAAAGGGGCCATCTGCGAGAGCTCGGGCAATCTTCTTCGGCTTGGGCCTCCGATAAGCGCGGCTCGGCGTTGTACGACCTCGCGTGAGGCCTTGACGCCCAGTCTTTGGCTTAGCGTTTGAACAGGATAGACCCGCGCTCCCCGCACGGGCAGAGGCACTGTGCGTGAGCTCAGTCCTAGTCACAAAGGTGTCGGTGGACGAGAGGAAGCTTCTACAGTCGCCCAAATCTTTAACTGGTGTGCGGGAGCGGCGACTTTTCCGGGCGTCAGCGCCGTATGACGCGGCGAGGCTGGAAACAGCCTAGTAGACGATGGGCCCAGCTGAGCGCGCTTTGTCCGCATGCGCTTAGCCTCAGACTGTTTCCAGCCTCGCCCCGTCAAACGGCGCTGACGCACGGAAAAGTCGCCGCTCCCGCACACCAGTTATAGATTTGGGCGACTGTACGTACCCGGCGCAGTCCCAAGAAGGAAGAGCCACACTATCGCCCCGAGAGTAGCCGCCAGGGGCTGCTTCGTGACGTCGTAGCTCCGCCCTCACTGCGAACCATCGGGAGTAGCGTGCCGCCGCTGACAACTGGTTCGGAGCGAGGAGGGAGTGAGGCGTGGGGATGACAGAAACAGGTGATATTTGCCCGCGCAATGGCGCATAGAATTCCCCAAATCCCCACAAGTTGCAAATAAAAGAAGCCCGCATTGAATTGAATGACTTCACGCATGCTAGAACAAAATTATTATCTTCGTCAGGAGGGATCTAAATCTTGGTGCTGTACACGGTTGTCTCGTTACGTCGGCATTCAGACAGCTGTCGTTTCATTCTGTTTCAATTCCGCCCACACTTGTGGGGTTTAACAGGCATATGCAAAACTCTTTGAATACAGGCATTGCGATATTTGTCGTAAATTTAAGCGCAACGCATGATTTTTTAGCCACGGTTTTATTTGGATTTGGAAAAATGCCGATGGGCTGTAACCGAAACTTTGGAACTGAAATAATGTTGGTGTATTTGTGCAGATTTATATACTGCACTCCACTTATGAAGGGTATAATATAGTTAGGGCTCCGTGTTTTCAAAGTTTATTTCTTTGAAATTCGGAGAGTGTGTTTTGGAGTTTATTTTCTGGCAGAAATTAGGAGCTTATCGGAGTTTATTTCACGTAAATCCTCAATTCTCCAGAATTTGGAGTTTAATTTTCAATTATTCTGAATATTCCAAAATCGTAGATGAAATGATATCTGAACACGGAACACCAGAACACACGAAGCGTATTTTAGTTGTCTGGAAGATGTTAAAGCACAAACACATATACAGACAAGCACAAATGCTTGAATACGAAACACATATACGGTTGTGCGTATTGCAACCTTAAAGCTTGTCGTAATATACGCAAGCATACTTTACGAGGGTGCTGTCACTGATGGAAGCGTGCTCCTTTCGATTGATGCTTCTCAGCTTTGAAAATGTCCTTTCAACGTTTGCGCCAGAAACATAGAGAGCCAGAAGATTCAGCGCGCAGCGAGAAAGCACTGGCAACTGGACGCTGTGAAGTCTCCAAAACGACAGGGGCTCAACAATGTTACTGCTTTCATAGCTCTGATAGCTCGTAAGATTACTCATGAGCTGGCTCATGTCGTCAGTTGCAATAAACACTAACTTAAAAATTGGCGTCGAACGCGCGGAGTAGCTCATGCTTCACATATAGATTCAAAATTTGAACCCTGTACCAAAATGATTCACTGGAGCTGGACGTGCCGTTGGGATTGTAGATGCTCCGCAATTCTCAAGGCGTCCTTGCCGTTGCCAACGCTAACTGTCACTCGGCAAAACTTGCAAGCAATGAATCCTTCAGATGACGTTTGACACTTCAAAATCACTGAACTCCTTCACTTAGCCGCTGGAAAGCTTTCGTTTCCTTACCTCTTTGCTTGCCCAAAATGTTTGTTCACGCGCTACAGAAATGCGCCATGTGAGCATGCGATGCTTTCCGCCAGTAGGCTTCCTGCGCTCAATTCGGTCCCCTGGCGCCCGAGTGCCACCAGAGGGACCGTATATCAAGAGGGACCGTATATCGTCTCATTTTTCTGGGGGCGACAAGCCCTTTGTTAAATGTTTGATGGGTGCGGTCTACAAGATACTGTTCACATGAAGTAAAGTTTGTAACGGGCAAACCGCCTGATGTATCAGTGACCGCTTCAAACATGCCCTTTATCGAAAGGCTTTCGGTAAAGAACAGCACAGGGTCATAATGGCCGTTAAAATCAGAGTTTATCGGACGAATCCGAATTGACAAATATTTAACGGGTGAGTGTTTGTCGGATTTTTTCGGATTTATCCGAAAACACAGAGCTTTAACTATACTTGGCAGATAAATTATAAATGCCATTTAATCATACAACAAGGCACTAGTAAATATTATTTGTTTATTTTTGCTCTACGACTATTGCATTGCTGATTTAAAGCGGTTTACGCTTCCTCCGCACCGATAACCCGAAGTGCCACAGCGCTGCTTCATATTATTGGCCTTCTTGCGGAGGCACGTGACAACAGCTACTGAGCAGTGCACTGTAACGTTCAAGTGAAGAACGTCGCTTAGAAATAAAACAAAAGCGCCAATTAACCAAAACATATTGCACTAGTGCACTGAACTCACAACATGCCGCCATTATCACAAATTATAAAGCCGCTATCACATGCGGCTCTGTCAGAAAAACCGTGGAACTTCCTACGGTCTTCATATGGTGCCTGTAATCTGGAAAGAGGCAGGGTTAATTAACTTGCGCTTTGCTCCCATGTTCAGAAAAGAGTATGTTGCAATGACCGTATTTGATGCACATGCATTTAGATTCGCACACTTACTTGCCGCAGTGTTCCTCCGCATATTAGCAAAATTTGATCTGGGTAACTTTTGTATTTATGACAGCGCAACGGGCAAAATATTACGCTGCTGATAAAACGCACGTTTACCTCTCCGGAGTACATGCATAGGTAACTTATTTAAAAATGCGCGTGTAACCCACACACTTTGCATTTTGCCTACGAATTACGCATTACATGTCCCTTATTTTCGCAACTGTCGAACTCGATTGCTTGGAACGCCGCCGGCGACGTCTTGATGTCACTCCGCGAGGATTATTGGCTTTGCTTCTCGCCTACGTTAGGTTAGGTTAGCGTAAAAAGCGTTTGGGTGGCGCAACGTACTCTAACAGCGGTTGCGCCGTGATGATAATTGTCTTTGCGTCTTAGCCACGTTAGCTTAGGTGAACGTTAGGTTAGGTTAGCGTAAGAGGCGTTAGGGTAGGGTGACGTATTGTCGTAGCGGTTGCAGGGGCGTCAAGCGTCACCGGCAGCCTTTCAGCCACTTGCGTTCAAACGTGGTTGCTAAGGCGCTCTGACTTCCAGATTTTCAATATATGTGGCCCCGGCATCTGCTGCAGTCTCTACTGCTCTTACGGAAACATCTGTTTTGTTATTTCCAAGGTACATCGCCGTAAGGCGCGGGAAAGGTATGATCCGGCACGAGTGAGCACGAGCGCCGCAGGTGTGCGACAGTGTGTGCGATACAGTGGTTGCTAGATGGGGCGTCAGTGACCGCTGATTCACCTATTTCACTGCGCCGGCAGCTAGCGTCCGAGCGTTAGCAAACTCGACTTCAGTCCGCAATGCCGACACGCCTAAAAACAAACGCGCCCTAACAAACCTCCTGCGTAGTGTCTAGGCAGTCATATGTTCAAGACGAGAAGTTCATGTGAGGGATCGCCCGACATTTGTGCCCAGGCGCAAGTAAGAGCGGGAGCGAGAAAGAATATCTGGGGGTTTTTTCTCCTTTAATATAATACTCTGCCTAGGCAACAGGGAGGAGATTTCTTAGCGCGCGTTGTGTTGCGTTTGTCCTTAGGCGTGCCGGTATTGCGGAGTGAGGTCGAGTTTGTTTACGCTTTGACGCTGGCAGCCGGCGCGGAGAAATAGGTTAAGCAGCGGTCATTGACGCCCCATCTGGCGACCGCTGTGCAGGACACACTGTCTTACACCTGTGGCGCTCGTGCTAAGTCAGACGTGTCGGACCATTGCTTTCTCGCGCCTTACAGCGACGTACTTTGGAAATAACGTCACAGATGTTTCCGTGGGAGCAGTAGGGACCGTAGTAGAAGGCGGGCCGAATATATTGAAAACGTAGAAGTCAGACCGCCTTAGCAACCGCGTTTAACGCAAGTGACTGAAAGGTCGCCCACGCTAAAATGTAGGAAGAGCGTCCGCTGAGCGCCGCTGTGGGAAGGTACATAAACATACGATGATGTAATCACCTGTCGAGCAGACTGTTCTGGCTTCAATTTTATTGTAGTACGCTTCCTACTAGTTCGCTCTTTCCTCTGTTCTTCTGTTCCACAACAGGTACGGCTAAGGGGAAGTTGGCGTGCCTTTTCTTGGCAACATCATTTGCCGTATATCAGGAATTTTGCAGCATGTAGGTCTTTGCCTCGTCAGGTTTCGGCAGTTTTGATTAATGAGTACACATCCGATGGTGGTCACGAGCCTTGGTTTCGTACCACAAAAGTCTAATGCCGTTATACCGGAGTTCTTTAATGCATTTTTTTCTGACCACCAAAAATCTGTGTCACTGCTTGGTATTGAGTCTAGACAGCCGAAATGGGGTGCAGCGTCGTCTGGGAGGGCATTCAGCCGTCGGCAGGCAGAGGACAACTTGCATGCGTATTCCAGAGAGCTCTGCAACCTTCTTTACCCCAGTGTTGCGGAGAACGCACAAGAGGCGGTGAATTAATGTAAGTCCGCTTGAAACTAGGGAATATAAAGTATATATATATATTCTGCTGCACGAAAGAGGCACGAAAGGTCGAACAAGGTCTCAAAGTTGCATAAAGGTATGCGACTGCGTTGCATCCGACGGAGTAGCGCCACTATTAGCTCAACTCTCAGCATAACAATGTTGATGTGTGTTCCAGCTTTCCATGAAAAGAAAAGCTGTAGCACGCTAAAAAAAATAAACCGGATAGAGGAAAATGTATAGAAGGAGACGGAACAAGGCAAGCGGAACGTCGGAAAAAGAGTGGTAGTGACGTTCTTTGTATGGCTGGTTATTATGGATGGGCACAAAAATACTCGGGGATAGATAGCGAATACTGAAACCTGCATTTGTAAGCAATGAAGAAGGTTTCTTGTTTCACTATTCTGATCGTCATGGCAATATTTACCGTTTTTCTGCCCAGACGAGAAACAGGAGGCCCCATTACCGCTATAGAATTCGGCTTTCCCGGGGCCAGCGCCGCAAGAAGTCGACAGGGAAATCTTCGGGGTGGACGTGGAACTAACGATCCTGTAGACATAAGGCGCCGCCAAAGACATCAAAGATAGGAGCAGCGGGGTCGTTATTATGGATGGTGCGTATTTCTGATGCTTTCGTAGTTGGCTTTTGCTTGTCCGTGAAGGTGGCGCTGCAGCGAGCGTGAGTGGACATAGCATAGTTCGAATGATGTAGCCGAGCGGTTTACTCACCACCACAAAGCGCCCCCACACAAATGAATCATTATAAAATGGTTTCCACACAAATAACGAGGTATAGTGAACATTTGGTAGGAAGTGAAATTCCTAGTGATCGCAGCGGTCGTATTTCGATGGCGGCGAAATGCCAAAGAAAGAAAAGAAATATGCTCGTATACTTAAGTTAGGGCGCGCGGTAAGAACATTAGGTAGTCGGAAATAACCCGGAGTCACCTACTAGGCGTGTGTTGTAGCGTTCCTACTTAAAGGACACAGTAAACGTAAAGCATTGCTGTGGAACTGGCGTCCATCTTGTCTACCTTTTATTCTCACTTCCTTCTCCTCTTCTCCTGAACCCAGACTCCTGCGCTTCTTCATCTTCTATTCCAAGGCTCATACCGCTTCCCAATTCATTATAAAATGGTTTCCACACAAATAACGAGGTATAGTGAACATTTGGTAGGAAGTGAAATTCCTAGTGATCGCAGCGGTCGTATTTCGATGGCGGCGAAATGCCAAAGAAAGAAAAGAAATATGCTCGTATACTTAAGTTAGGGCGCGCGGTAAGAACATTAGGTAGTCGGAAATAACCCGGAGTCACCTACTAGGCGTGTGTTATAATCATATCGTGGTTTTTGCATGTAAAGCTTTAGAATTTTCCAAGAATTTCATTCCTTCCTTTAGTAAAATTTGTGTCAGCATTTTATACTCTCGTTCTTTCAGGCTCTAATCTGGTTGTTATTCAGCGACAGGTCCTAAGTCCTACTCGGATCTTTATGGCAATTTTTATGCATTTTTCATCGAAGCTCGGTACCGGCATAACGATCCAAGTAAAAATTCATTCTAGTCGCGTTGACTGAAGTGCACTCAGTTCTGTGTGACTATAGCAATTCCTGCGTAGTAACATCCCAACTGGGCGCTGGTGATATTGTTTCTATAAAACCTGGTTATTCCTTATGTCGGGCGCAATTGCAGTGCTGAAGAGCAGTACAGTCTTGGTCAAAAAACTTGAACCCGCTGTGAACGGCCGGGGAGCGGCTGCGCTCCGCTATCGCGGCGCTGCCGCCGCCCGCTTGCGGCGAGGTTAAACAGGGCGAGGGAAGCATGTCTCTCACTCTCAAGCATCCTTTGATAACAGGGCTCGCGAAAAACTACTGCAGTGGTAGTTCTGCCAGCTGGGGGGTCCTCTTGCGGCCGCCGTGGTACGGCGCTTCGTGCGAGTAAATGCGCTTGCCTGGGAAAAACTGCCGGCTTCCATCAGCGCGTTATACTATAAAAACTTTCCTAGTAATCGAAATTACCTATTACGATTTCATACTATACATTCAAAGGCGAGAGCCTTCGCATTGTGCTTTTAGATAAACATTTTAAATGTGTTTCTGAGTGCGATGAATACAAAAGATAAAATATAAACTGACATTTCAGTGTTGTCTAGCGTTGTTCCAGGTTCTATTGTAATATGCGGGCGATTCAATCATCGTTCGTTTAGAAAAGACCAGAAGCACTAATTTCAACTAGAAAGACTCTCTTCGGAAAGGGCCTGTAACCACCGTTACAATATTTCAAATGCATTGACCGCACCTGTCCGCTAAGGAACGACCATATGAGTGCGTTTGGCGTTGAAGTTCTTTAAATCAACCCACAGTGAGAATATGAAACATTTTCGGGACTACAAGACGTTTGCCCTGCCTGAGTAGCCGATTCAGTTAGACACTTGCCCTCGGCATTTCGAAATGTGCCCACTACCCTGCCTTTTTTGATATCTTCCTGCCTACTGCCTCATTGTCGTTAGGGCCCACTTTCATGCACACGTGAGGCCAGTGTAAGTTCATCCCGTTTGCATTGGGCATCACGCGTTTGAATTGCGTAAAGTAGACCCGGGCCACGAGATTATAGGTTTCTCGTATAGTGAAGGCGTCACACCGGCGGTGCCGTCTCTGTCACGGGCTGACTGGAAAAAGTATTTTGGATATAGTTTACTGAGGTATCGTTCGTCTCTACGAGAAAAGGCTTCACATGCAGTTTTAAAAAAAAATGTGTTATACGTACCGCCCTTTCAACCAGAGATCTTGGCTAGTTTACAGTCAAACACATGGACAAGCTGCAATTGTTCGGGACAACCACAGACCAAGCCACACTCAATGCCTTGAGGGTGGGTTCCCCCCTGTGATTTCGTCGAGAGATGCAGGTGGCACCCTGAAGCTTATGCTTTCTTGATTATGTGCTACTTGTGACATTCATGATTACATATACGACAAGCCATTGTGACACATTATTTAATATGTCATTCAGCTGCTGAAGTCAGATCTTAGCTACGATCCTCGCAAAGTACCCGTGTTCGAGCATGCGGAGGACCATTCATAGCGTTGTTCCTTTAATTTAGACCCAGAAAACATTAACTGATGATTCCGATACTTGGAATTGTGAAATTTATGCGTATCGCGCATGACAGCGGTCGCCCACTCATCAAGCATACGCTGCAAATCGCGTGCTAGCCGGTCGGGTGGCTTCCACTTCGCCACCGTCGCGTTGACGCCGCGCTGGCCGCACTAGTTTTTCACGAGCGTTGTTATCAAACAAGGCTTGAGAGCAAGAGACATGCTTCCCTCGCCCTCTTTATCCTCGGCGCAAGCGAGCAGCGGCGCGCGCCGGCGGTGGCAGCGCCGCGATAGCGGAGCGAAGCTGCTCCGTTCACAGCGGGTTCAAGTTTTTTGACCAAGACTGTACCTGCATCTATACAGCGCGTTTTAGCGATAAGGGGCCGCTCACAAGGTGTGGCCGTTTTGAGCTGACAACTGCAGCGTGTACAATGTGCGTTACTGATCGTGCCTGTAAAGCGTTACATCGCTAGGCGCCGCGGAAAGATCTGAAATTTCAAGCCGAACGCCGCTTCCCCTTCCCCTGGTAGCCGCCGCACTCCAAGCAGGAAGATGATGTACACCTGTTCGCGCTACGACGCCACTCATGGTGGCACGTACGTGACTTTGAGAATTATTCAATGCATCTGTTATTTGTGTAACATCTTGTTCGAATAGAAGAATTAAAGCTTAAAGAAATTATAAAGCTCACAAAGCGAATGTTTACGTGTTGTTCGTTTTACTTCACACCGCAGCAAGAGAGATGTATTTCCGTTTCGTCTGCTTGTTCCCACGTCGCGCAGTCGCGCGCGCAGACACCCCAAATTTGTCATTTTCTACCCTGTTCCAGCGCAGGGTCATGCTCCGTGATCCTCTTGTGTCTGCCTCAGTATTCGTGTAGCACAGGCTTCTACCGCTAGTCAGGTTTCCTCGTGCACAGCGCGCAAAGTTGTGTGCTGCGCGAAACGAGACAATCACAACAGTTCGCACGTGACGCCGTCAGTGGGAGTTCGCGGCGTCGCAAAAAAGCGAGGAGGAGAAGGAAATAACTTTATTGCGTGCCCTGCGAGTTGGTGGGGAGGGCCAAAGGCCCCGCCTACGTGGCGACCAGGAGTTCGTGGGTCCTGGCGGCATCCTCGGCCCGCTGGACGGCCGACGATGCCGAGGAAGCGAGGAGAAAAAAAAATTAAGGCGGGGCCCGTGACGTATGCGTCACGCGATCCTCCAGGTCCGGTATGGGAGAACGCAGGGTAGGAATTTCGCTTGCGGAGCATAGACGAAGCAAGTGAAGAGAGCGTCTATGTTTGCGGTGAAGCTCAGTTCCTGTAATCATGGGTTCGCGACACCGAAATATTTCTGTCTCGGTTATAATGAGCCGGTTTGAAACATTTTACAGAACGCTCCCCAGAGGACACCTAACAAATTCCAGTGCATAACCAAAATTTACTATGGGGCCTGGTGAGATACGAGAAGTTAGGCCAGAAAGTAGGCCAGAAATTAACACTATTAAGTCTCTAAGTAAGGCGATATCATACTTAGAAGTTGATAATTATGACGTCGCTGCAGCAGTGCGCGTGCGATTCACGGCTGAGTTTGCCCACTCTGGTTTATCAGAAAAACTTTTCTGTTCCTTGTTTTACAAGGTTATAGTTATGTGCACACTGTGACTCGACAGCATATGCTCAACACACCTCAAATTTTGACCGCCGTGATTGCTCAGTGGCAATGGTATTAGGCTGTGCAGCACTAGGTCGCGGTATCGAATCCCGGCGACGGAGGCCGCATTTCGATGGAGGCGAAAAAAAGCCCACGTAGTCCAACTTATTCCGGAGTACTCCACTACGGCGTGCCTCATCATCAGATCGTGGGTTTGCCAAGTAAGACCCGACAATTTATTTAATTTAATTAACCTCCAATTTCCTGTAAGATACTTCCAAATTGGGTGAAGTCCACGCATAATGCTGTAAGAATGCGTGAATGATGGTACGATCGAACCTATGTCTTCCAGCGCACAAGCCCAATGCTCCAACCACTTGATCAAGATCATATTTTTTCTGTCATGGTCTTTAACACAGTAACATCTGAAGGAACAGTATTGATTAACGTAGTGACATCAATGATAGACACTTTTACACAGTCATTCGTAGAGAAGAAGCAACAGCACATGCACTGTTCATACTTACAGAGGAAACGATTTAACTGATTTTGGCATTGCGTTTTACAAGGTTGGTAAGGATATGTACCTCACGAAGATGAGGTGCCACTCGTAAATAAAATGTCATCTTTGCCATAAATATGTTTCAGGCGTAGTGCCTTTTGAATGAAAAACAACCTCGAAGAAAATTATCAGTGTGACGTCGTGGTGCGTAGCTGGCGCTGTCCACAGACTGCATTCCTTTGAGAAAGATTATGTCGAAAGTTCCGTTATCATCAGAAGTTGCCAGCTGGTATCACACAGTATGAGGATCAATGTCTTAGTCCTTCTTGAGATTCCGTCCGAGAGCTGCCCAAAACATGGATGGAGTCGTTACAGATAATACAATGTTTATTTGCCTCTGGCACATCAAAAAGACGGCATTTAACGAAAGAAAAAGAAAGTACGAAAATGCTTTTCTTCCTTTGGGCTTGTTTTACAGGGAAAGTTCCGCTTTGAAGTTTGTAACGCGTGCTCTCTCCTGCCAAATTAGCTCTTTGAAAGGTCTGGCCCGTGCACCACGTGCAAGTTTATCACGCTCCTCCGTCGCGGTAGGCAGTATTTTGACACGTTGCGTAAGACTGCATTGCCTTCGGGAACGGTCAATATTTTTGTCAGACGCATACCTAGAAAGTGGTTAACGTCCGCATTTAATGCTATTGCATAAAATAAACCCAGTATGGTTTACGTGAATCATTACCCTGCGAAAGAACCCTGCTGAACGTTCACGTGAAGAAGAAAATATACACGGAGGAAAAAACATATTGACTTCAGCGATTATTTGCGCTCTGAAATCATTTACTGCAGCAGCAACCACTCTCCCACAGCAAAGATCACCAGGAGCTTTTCTCTTGCCTGTTAATGTGGGAAAGCCTTATTTTGCTTCACGGTGTGGCGTTGGAGAAGCTGGAGACTAGATGTGACCCAACAACGTCAAAAATTGTCGCTGTGTTTTATCGATGACGAAAACAGTCGTCGTCTGCGTAACAGAATGGACGGACGAACGGGCCAGACGGATGGATGGACAGACAAGCCAGATCAAATTGTGTGGTGTTTACTGCTGTCGCAGTAAAAGCAAATTTTCCAGTTAGTTCACACCTCCCGTATACTTTCGCAAAGTATTAACCAAGAACGTTGGAGCGCATTATGGCCTACCACTGGTATTTATAGCCTATGGTTAGCCATCCCCACTGAGCGATGCCTTCGCCTCAGAGTGGTGCAAGGTACAAAAGCATTACTTTTTTCACGATAACCTAAGTAGTAATTTGCTCACATCTGCGTTTGCTTTTCACAATATGAAGCTCATAAATTGGCGTGCCCCACCCGGTGGATACGGGCTTAAGATATGGCAGAGGCGAAACTGGGCCATGTTCACCAATTTATTTGCTCGTAAGTGCTCTTTGCTTTGGCTCCACGTCTTTCCTGACGACATGCCTAGCATCAAGACGGGGCGATTTCCTCCTACGAATGCATCTAGCGGAAGAACCTTTTGCGAATACGGGCCTTTTATGCGAAGCATATGACGAGGGCTCAACCCAGCTCTTCAGGCGCGGCGGTGTCGCCTTCAATACCACGTGACACCGTGACGTCACGACAGAGGAGAAACGGCGCTCCAACTCGTGCCGTCGCTCGCGGCGTCGCTCGCGGCGTCGCGGCGGTATATAAGCAGCTGCGCTTGCCTCTGCTAGACACTCACGAGGTGAGATGCCTCCTGGAGACAGAGCTGGTCGTTGGAATGAGAGGCGAACGTTGCGGCGTGCTACAGAGACTGTTTCTAGGTGGCTTTGCTACGGCGCAGCGACTACGCGCCCCGCATCGGACGCGGTAAGCGTTGAGCAACGCAGCGTTCGGCGCGACAACGAAATGTGCGCCTGAGCAAGCGCCGCACGCCTGAGCCGACGCCGACGACACCGGCTTTTCTGCGACACGAGCTCCTTAACGCTGTCGCGTTAAAATAAAGGCTAGTGCGCTTCGCATCCTGGGCTTAACCTTAGCTAAGCCACAGCCATTGTTTTTTTTTTTGTTTCTTTAGCAATGGCGACGGATAAAAATATTGAGAGTGCAGCTCTCAAACCTACGCATATTCCGATAAACTCACCGACAATGGTTATTTCCACAATTCTGACTCACTTTGTATACCTGAGACTGTTTTTTCTACAATAATTTATGAGGGGGTGTGAAGGAAGAAAGGAAACGTTACTATGCATAAACACTAGGAAGAACCAAAAGTATCTCGATTCTACGAGTGAAGTTCACTGCACATTACTGTGGTAGCGCATACTCAAAGTTGCAAGGAACAAAACACGATAAGTGCTTCATGCGGATCGAGGAGGCAGCCCTGTTAGCCACAACAGCGTAAGTATAGCCTCCGTGGTCCTCTAGCGCGTGCGTGAATCCGAGCGAGAAAACATAAGAAATTATAGCCAGGGAAGCTAGTAGTCAATATTTACTATAAATATTTATGTGGAACTGTTTCCTTTCGTTTAGAAATATATTGATGCAAATATATTTATTTCAACTGCAGGAGATGTTACGGTCGGAACCAGGAACTCTCCAGGATTGTATCTGAACTGTTGGACAAACCCATCTACTTCAAGGTTTAATCCGTGAGAGCTGCACAACAAACTCTATTGTAGAATAAAGCTTTACCAAACATTTACTGAATGTTCAGTCGCTATTCCTGTGTATTTATGATTTAAATCTTTATGTGTTAATGGTTGAAAAAAATTCCTACTTATCGGTCGAAATGAGTTTTCCTCTGTACAGCATTCTTGTTATTCATTTCATCAAGAAATAATGCGCGAGCGTACAAGCATTTGCAATTACTCGTTGAGTGTATAGTCATTATTACGCAAACAAAACCGCTGCCCAGAATCTAGGCCTTTGGAATTATGGTATGGAAATACAGTGAAGCCTATTTTCTTTGTGGGAAGCCAGAATATGATGAACTCGGCCAGCGTATTCAGTTTACGTAAGGATCTCTGCAAGAATTTTTGGGAGCAACCCTATTTGCTCTTGATCTATTCTCAGCATGTCATAGGACGTAAAGCAGAAATTATAAAAAAATTATCCCACACAAACACAACGTGTCGGCCAGAAAAAGTTCAAAATAGGGACAAAATAAGAGTTACCCTCCACTCGAATTTTTGCAGCTCTAGATGCCCCACGCTTACAAGAGGTTCCGCAAGGCTGCCGTTAGTACGCGAAAGTGCTCGGCACGTGATTCTTCCATGGAGGAAGCGTGGAGACGTGTTTCCCATGCTTTTAACACTTCGTACGTGGTGGCGTAATCATTAGGATGGCTGTAAAACGCAATCCCGTAGCCTTTTTCGCAGTAGTCACAATATCGTGCGAAAGTAAATCGCGCATTACATATTTAACCAATAGTCACAGCGTCATACACTTTCACGCCACATCCGGTCTGTGAAATGCACAGAACTGCCGCATAAAAGCGATGTCATTGGTGCCTCTCAACAAGGTTTTTTTGGCGCATTGAAGGGCGCCTTTAAAACCTGAGAACCAGCAATATTTTTATTATATTTGTTGTGAGGGACAGGTTTTAAATGCCACAGAAGAATGGTACTGTGCGTTAAGTGTCTCAACAGATGATCAAACCACGCTAAATGTAGGAACCCTGCAAGAAAATGGTGCACTCAATAAAATACAGTTCTTTTTCTGGAAACGTTTGGAAAATTTCTGGAAACGTTTAGAACAAAGCCAGCTGATGGAGTAAGTGGAGCGCGTAAAAAGCTACATATTCGGGAATGACCATCCTGCTACCAAATCCTCTTAATTAGGACAAGCGCAATTTTTATTCTATGGTTATGTCAGGAGATACGTAGGCAGTAGCCTCGTACTTGTGCACGCTTCCTTTAAAAGCGTTGCCCCAAACACGGGATACGTTTCTGAGGTATTGATTGAAGACCTCTGCTTCAATTACTCCGGGTCTCTCGAGATTGCCATGCCGGATTCCCGGGATGTCATCGTGGAGAGGTGGAAGGCATGTAAGGGCGGTACTGAGCAGGAGAAGGAATAACCTTGCGCACTGTGGTGTTCCGCGCTTACCCAGTAGGAATGGCTTTGCGGCGTGGTCCATTACCTTTAGGATCGCTTTTCTATGTGGAAATAAATATCTGATGAAATAATATGTATTAGCGCCACAGGCGAGTGTGTTTAGCCTCCGTATGCTGTATGCTTGACCTTATCGAACACCCCTTTGAGATTCAAGGTGAGGATAGCGATGCAAGCTGCGCGTCACTGGTACAGTCACCTCCATTACTTCATGTAAATGAATGTCTTTATCATTTAGGTTGTCAGTGTAAGAGGCTCCAGGGCCTGTGTGGAGAAGCATCGGGCTTTGAGTGTCGATAGGAGGTCCACGTCGTTTCCTGGAAATTGGTGGATTACTCGGGCCGTGTTGTGGTGGGATTCGGTTTTGCTGCTGGCCGAGTTGATTAGGTACATCGACAGATGCCATGTCTTGGAAGCACTTAGCGTTTATCTAACGCTGTCGCAGAGGGTTAGCTTTTTGTGTGAGTAGGGCGATTCGCCTCTTCAGCTTGCGATTTATTCGTAGCTATTCCAACGCTTCCAGAATCTACTGCGGGTTTCTCAGATGTGGAGCAAGGAACGTTGATGACGCAGTGGCAGTGGATGTTTCGAGTTGGTTGGTGTGTGCCTCCACAACCTGGTGCAGCTGAGCGAAACAGTCCATGATGGACTGATTCTGTTGGCTGTGTTCATTTGTAGGTCTTTGTGCTTTTATGTCTCGAAGCTTCGTTCGATCCGTGAGGCGAGTAGTCCCTATCCTGGCTTTGTGTTCGAGCCCATGGAGAGTGGTGGATATAAGAGCGTGGTTGCTGCTTGTGTACTCCTTTACATTAGTCCATCAAGCTTGGGGGATGTTAAGGGTGAGGTTTAGGTCGGAATTGGTGTTTCTTGTAACACTTGTGCCGAACCTGGTGATATCCCTCGTATAGTGAACAATCGAAGCAATAGTTGGTGAAGCAGGTTTCCTGTGGCGTTGGTATAAGTGTAACCGAGAAGGGTAGGCTAAATTGAAGTCGCCCACTATTAGTAGCGGATTACTGCCTGCTGCGTGGATGGCTTGGTCCAAAACCTGTTTAATGACCGTTTTCAGGCTTTTCGGCTGGCAGTAAATGCTTAGCAAGTACTTCTTCGTTGCCTGCAGGATAATTTCGAGCAGAATAGAAAAAAACTTCGGATTCCTGAAGATGGTGTAGGACTGCCACTAGCTTCTTACTGACCAGTTTCTGAACGCTGTCACCAGTATCGGTATCATGCGTGGCCGATCAGTGTAGGCGGACGTGAGTGTTCTCCTTTTGCAGTTCGATGAGTTCAGGTGGTGTTGTTGATGTAGAGATGTATCAGTGATCCGTACTTGCTTTTGTAGCCCCGGCAATTCCCCTGCCATACCGTGGTTTCGCATGGGAGGTGGGGGCGGGGGGGGGGGGGTGCTCACTGCATAGATGTTGAGGAGGAGCTATCTTTGTTGTTAAGGGAATAATGCGTGCATCAGCAGGGATCCTTGTGAGTCTGGTAATTATGGTGAGGTCTGGTAAGGTCTCTTCTTGGGGCGCCGTTCTGCCGAGCTTCCAGTGCTTGTATGCGTTCCTCTAGTGTGATGCGTTCCGCCATCTCAGTGTTAGATTGGTGTTGTTGAGCTATAATTTTTTTTTATTGTGCCGCTTACTGTTGTATAGATATGAGTTGTCGCATTGTAGCCTGTAGGGATGCTTTAAGGCTCGAAATGGCCCTTGTTACTATCTCCTCTATCTTATAGGGAGCGTAATATTGAACGGGTATGACTCCCTTCGATGTGATGGGCTGTGTGGTTGCTCGGTGCGGTGTCGGATTGAAGTGACTGTGTGCGCTGGCAGTTCTTCCCGTTTCCGCTTCTCGGAGGCTGGAGTTGAAGTGTTTTGGGTATGGGTAGCTATATTTCTTCCTAGCAACCTGTGTTTAAGTGCAACGAACTCCGTGTGTACGTTAGTGATTTCTGCTTTGACTGTTGCATTCTTTTCATTGAAGCGTTAATTGTGTGCGCGTCCTCGTGCCAGCTCTATGTCAACGGGAGGGGGCGAGCATTGGGAGAAACAACATGCATGCAGCTGACTTGCTGTGTGACCTGCGCTCCTCTCTTGCTCCTTCCCCTTCTGCCACTCGTCGGAGGAGGGTTAAGGAGCACTTGTGGCACTTGTGTTCGTCGTAAGAATGAGGTCCTGCGGGTTGAACCAGAACGAGGCCTGGAATTCCTCCCCCCTGGGACAGCTCCGTGTCGTTGCGGGGACCGCGACTTGCGGCATGCTGAGCGCTTGACGCGGGGTCTCGGAGATGAGGAGCTGGCACTCCTGAGGTCATGTTGCGGTTTTCAGTGGCTGACAGGTGTCAGGAATCTGTTGCAGCAGGGTTTGGCTGCAGTTAAGTGATTCCCGCTGCACAGAGCTGCACTCGTGCAGCTCCGTTGTTAGCGAAATGCCGCACTCTGTCTGGCGGGCGGCCGCGGGCAGATGTCCTCTCTGTGATCAGTCTCGTTGCACGTTCGGCAGTGGGGCACGGTGCTTTTGTAGAGGTAGCAGCGTAGGAGGGGTCAGGAAAATTCGATGTAGTATGGAGATGTTTTCCAAGGAGTGTGATCACCAAGGTTGTTGTGTTTCCCAGTCTTCGACATATTAGCTCCTCTTATACGAGAGATTCGATGCGTTTAAGTACCATTTTGGCCCTGGTGTCATGGTTCACGTTGTATAACACCCTTTAAACGAATTGTCACGGAACATTTCGTGTAATGCCATATAATATTGTTACGCTCTTAGGTGTGTAGTGGATTCACGAATGTGACACTCTTAGGAGCATAGTGGGTTCACGCCTCAACAAAAAGTATGCGGGGGCACCGGAGGGTGGTGAACCCACTATGCTCCTAAGAGTGTCACATTCGTGAATCCACTACACACCTAAGAGCGTAACATTATGTTGGTGGATAAATTGTAATCTTCTGCACCTTGCTAAGTGCTGAAGCCGTGCCTTCAAAGGGAGTGCTCAGAAAAAAAAATGCTTCAGTCTTCTATTCGTACTTTGAGTCCGCCGGAGCCGCGCTGTAGCTTTGCCTTATTGGTGATGGCGTCCACTAACTTCCCTGGGCTCTTCCGGTTGAGCTGTAGGTCGTTCTGTGAAGAAATCGCCAATTTGTAATCGTCAGCAGGTAGTGGGGGCTGTCGGGACCAGCGCATTGTCGGTCGACTTTGGCGAACAGCGCGCTTTGGTGGCATTCGCGTTAGTTACGTCGTGGTCAAGCCTGACTGCAATGGGCGATGGCAGTCACGATTTGTAATATTTATCCTAGGTTCACTCAACAGCCGGAGGAAGTCTTTGCGATTCGCGAATATCGAAATGAAATTCTTAACTATCGGCGCATTTCAATTTTACTTTGCATGGCTGAAATTTCCGAAATGCACTTATTTTTGACCAAGAACAGATTCCTGGATATGCACAACATTATATCACCCAATCAATATGGCTTTACAAGGGAAAAGGGTACGCAATTTCTTCTTGATATTTTTTCCGACGTGCTTAACTTGTGTACTGACCGAAACCAGGCTGCATGCGCAGTGTTGTTAGACTTGAGAAAAGCCTTTTGCAGCGTATGTTATGACCTGTCATTGGAAAACACTTGTCTAACAGGATTCCGCGCGTCCTTATCTCTGTTGAAAAACTTTCTTACAGGCCAGTTACAGTATGTTTCCATGAGTCATTTCGAAAGTGCTAACGTATTATTAAAGGAAGGGGTCGCCTACGGGGAAACAATGAGTCCAGTGGTGTTTAATATCTACGTCAGTGATCTTGCTAGTACCATTCCTGTTCCGTTATTTGAGTACGCTGACGACACTGTTCTCTCCTGGGCAAGGCAATTCCCGGACGCGTTTCCTTGCCTACAAAGTAGTGCAATTACCCGCCGTGTTTGCTCAGTGGCTGTGGTGTTGGGCTGCGGAGCATGAGGTCGCGGGATTCAATCCCGGCCACGGCGGCCGCATTTCGATGGAGGTGAAATGCGTAAACACCCGTGTACTTAGATTTAGATGCACGTTAAAGTACCCCAGGTGGTCGAAATTTCCGGAGTCCTCCACTACGGCATGCCTCATAATCAGGAAATGGTTTTGGCACGTAAAACCCCACAATTTAAGTGCTGCAATTAGGGAAATGGACTAGTTTGCAATGAACTTGATAAGTACTAACGTCTCCAAAGCTCTACTCAAATGTTTTCACAACCGCTTAATGAAGGCCCAACTAAATTAGGGAGCCTTACTTCGTTTATCCTCCTGTTGCACATGTGCCTGCGATACCATTTGTTACTCAGCCTCTGTAAAATACCTAGGCATAGATTTCGACACTGTTCTTGCACGGAACACGTATCTTAAGTATATCTGCCAAAGGCTACGTGCGGTGCGGTGTTTGTTATATAATGCGCGTTACTATCGTACGAGGTTGAATCAGGAAAACTTTGCCCCTACTTTTGATTAGCCAAAGTAAGGTAAATATAGCTAATTACAAATATACAGGCTATCGTGCGTACCTTGCGCTATTTTTCTACATAGTCCCCACACCGGTTCAGACATTAGGTAATTTGGCGTGTATTCTCGGGCTTCATTCACGCTGGGAAAATTCCTTTTATGTAGCACGTATGGGGCAGAACCCTGGAGGCTTACGAAAAGGGTTCTACTTAAATTGAGGACGACGCAACGAGCTATGGAAAGAAGAATGATAGGTGTAACGTTAAGTGATAAGAAAAGAGCTGATTGGGTGAGGGAACAATCACGAGGTAATGATATCTTAGTTGAAATCAAGAAAAACAAATGGGCATGGGCAGGACACGTAATGAGGAGGGAAGATAACCGGTGGTCATTAAGACTTACGGAATGGATTCCAAGGGAAGGGAAGGGTAGCAGGGGGTGGCAGAAAGTTAGGTGGGCGGATGAGACTAAGAAGTTTGCAGGGACTACATGACCGGGGTAGTTGTAGAAGTATGGGAGAGGCCTTTGACCTGCAGTGGTCGTAACCAGGATGATGATGATGATGAAGTACACTTATACAAAGAATCCTTTAAATAGAATGCCACAGCCGCGGAAACAATTGTACCCTCGTCACTATGCAAGAGTCTCCAAGGCTGCCACTTATTAACAGTAGTACTCGTGAAGCAGTCGTAAGGCAATGCTTCATGCCCCTTCATCTGTGAAGAACTGCATTCGCTGCTGCTCCCAAGCTAGCATTGTCTTATGCGATATGCACCTCAGAAAGTGCTTCTTTCCTCGTGTAACATTAGAAATACGACGCTACAGCAGCTTGTATGTGTTGTGTGCATCCTGTGATATGCCACTTTGTGTAGATGCAGCAGTTGTTACCTTCTACTCATGTCCAAACATGTGTTTGTTTTGCCATAGTTGGTGGTTACAGTAATGGGAAATTGGCACAATGTGCTCATTTCCTAGTGAAACATGAAATGCGGTAGCAACGTGAAAGTGCAGCCTTTTCTTTAAATATAACATGAAATATGAAATAAAAACATCCCTTGACCCATCATATTCATGACAGACTTGATGGAAGCAATACATATGATTGTCACTCTGTACTCATGGCCACCATCAGCAAAAGGAGCGAAAAATTTTCATAAAACACATCAGAGTGAACACAACCGCCGCATCATGTCCATTTTGACGCTCAGTGTACGTTGGTGGGAGTGAGGCAATATGCATGCTAGCCATCCCTTGTGCTAGGTGTATCAAAACTTCTGTGCAAGCATGAATACGCAGGCGAGGCAAGCAAGTAAAGCGTAATGAATGCGGATTCAAACACAAACAAAATGTAACGCCGAGTGTAGTGACAGCATTACACACGTCACATCATGTCCAAATGGGTAGATGTAAATTAACGTAAAAGCGCAAAGAATAGATAGGTCAACTTTATCACACTCTATGATGGCAAGTACATCACAAACCTTGTAGTACAACATGCTTCAGGTAGCAAAGCATGTGACAACATTGCAACATCAGCATCACACAATTCGTTTTCACCACGGCATGTAAAACTTGCAGTTACATTTACGTGACCTTGCAAGAAAGTATGACTATCCCAGGTATGTCCGTTCCCTTGTCAGTGTTATGAGTCACTGACTAGATGCATTCATTTCTCGGCAGCAATTGTAGTGCGATGCTAAACAACAGGTGAATCATAATTGTAAAAAGGTGAGTGCACTTGCCAGCTGTGATGAAACATGTTTCATAAAACAAGAATAATTGGCTCTACAATCTCACAGCACCCAGAAAGTGTCGCGCGTGAAAGTTATTCTTGCAATGACTCCCTTGGAACGAAGACTAGAGGAAACCAATCACTCGTGTGGTGCAATGATGATGGTAATTTTCATTTGTGAAACTAGGCAAGTTAAAGAGTGACTAGTTTGGTGCTCTGAAAAAAAGACGACATTGTAGTCGTTGCACCTTAGCCTCACTGCGCCGAAATGAAAATATCACAGTGCAAACACTATGCGGTAACGCTTCATAATGAGTGCAGTAAGCTACAACACAGTGAAGCAATATAAATATCGCAGTACAAAACCCATACACAGAAATCGACAACTATTTGTAACGATTCCAGTGCGAATGACTAGGCGCCTTCGAAATGTGTAAATAAAAAAAAGCACGCTGGCATTGCAGCTGGATAAGCATAAATAGAAAGAGGCAAATACAACAGAACAAAAATGGGTGCGCGCATTGCACCTCTCAACCAAGAAATCTTCCTCTATTACTCAAAGGAAACTCAAACAATAAATAAACAAAACAAACGGAACTGTTGAAACAAATGAATAAAATGATAAATTAATTTCTCTCTTGCTGCAGGTGCGCAGCGATGTCCTGCGCTATGGCGCGCACCTGCTCCGGGATCCCCTCCTGAGCTGCTGCCGTCCGCTCTGCCGCGACAGCGAGGCGGGTTATGGAGGTCTCGATTCTCCGCAGCACCTGGAATGAATAATCATGGTGGAACTGTCCGCATCAGTTGCTGATTACTCGCAACCAGCTCACGGTTGCAAGCTGCTGTTGTGAAGAATTGCAACGTGCACGATTCCCTCTCTGCTGAAGAGCCACTGGCCTGATGGCATCCTTTGGCAGTGTCAAGCGTCGCGTACAAGCTATACCCCCTTCGTTTGGACAGACAAAGACCTGCTGGAACTACTCTTCCGTCATCTATTCTAATGCATTCTCACCACCAAACAGCCCTTTTCAGGGCTAAACAACCTTTCGTCCGGCGGCTGATCGTTGGCAAGATACCTTACCGAGCCCTCTATACAACGCATATTTCTTGTTTACATCCCAAGCTGATTTGTTTTTCAGATTCATGATTTACTTATAACAAAGCATAAAGAATATTTATGTCCTTCATGTAAAATGACACCAAAGGGCCTACCAAGCTGCAGCATCTCGTCGCCCTGTTCTAGGCTGCGGGCGCACTGCGACGACATCGTCGTCAAGGTATCCACCCGTCGCGGTCGCTGTCGACGTGGTGGCCGAACAGGGCGCTGCAACACTGAAAGCATGCAGCATTTTCTACAGTTGCACTGGATTTTATGGTACGAATAAAAGTGGCTATGGCCATGTTATGGCTTATTGGGCTAGTTCAATAAAATACAAGAGCTCATTTTATTTAACTGCTTGAGGATCAATAATTTACCAGGTGCAGCGGCCACCCTTTCGGCAGGCGACGTGCCGCGCGGTGGATCCTCTGCCGCTGTAGAGTAAACACATTAATGTTTACGAATTGCACACACACTTGGCGGTAATTAAAACTCTCATTCCTCTGATGCTTACGTGTCGCTGTGCTTCTCACGCCCGCAGCCTCGTCTTGGACGACGACTTCCATAGCGTAGGTGGGGACGTCAGCCTGCTGGAAAATATCATTAGCGTGGCTATTCGTTACAATGCCTATGTTACAAGTTTTCGTACTAATTTGCGAAAATATTGTGCAATTATTGAGTGCTTAATGATCCCATGTGTTAACGTCCTCGTGCACTTCCGTGAAAGCATTTTAATTCTGCGTTAATCACTTAACCCCCATTTTCCCGAAAACGCAGCCAATTGAGATTCTAGCTGATTAACCTACCTGCTTTTCCATTCTCTCTTACGCTATTTTCCTGTTCACCAACGGTGTCGCGTTCTGCTAAAGGTACCACTTACAGATAATGGCAAACTCTAAACCGGCACCATCCAGGAACCCATGATATTACGGCGGCGGTGTGCTTACCTCTTGGTAGGGGAGGTCGGTCACGCCGTGGAGGCGGACCGTCCCGGTGAGCTGCAGGACTCGGCCATGAAAGCCATGTAGCCGCCCCCCTCCTGTGCTTCTGAAAATACACGCCAATGTAGAAGGACAAATCGCCCAGGCCATTGGACGGTCACTCACCTTTGTTCTTGGGTAATTGCGGCAGCGTTACGGCGGGCCGCGAACACTTGCTTCCGCCACCACTCTTGTCACTGCTCGGTGGTTTTCGCGACAGGGCCTTGCGTGTTCAGCTGGTCGGCTAGCTGCTGCCACAGCCGTCGGCGGTCGCCAGCAGTGAAACGCGGCCCCAGCTCGCTGGATCTCATAGCCAGCTGGGGATGCTGTTGCATGAAGGCGACCACCGTCTCCTTCTGAGCCTCCGACACGCGCGGCCCCTTCGCCGGTGCTTCTACGTTAAGCGCCATGGCTTCAACTGAACGACTGAACCAACCGCTTCAAAATTCGCGCCGTGTGCTTGAAACGGGGTGGTAGCTAGCGCCATCACTAAACGTTTCGCAAAACTGCTACACCACCTAGCGTCATTTGAAGACATTAACCGCAATGTTTTGTTTCAGTCGTTTTGCATTCCAAATTGAATCTTTGAACAGTAACACCTACACATTTTGCTACTCACTCATAATAGCAAAATATTTCTCAACATGTTGCAAACGCTTCTCAGTATATTATACGGTCCCCAAGCAGACGTCAAAAGCGTGACGCAGGCTTCCACTTCTCTCATTGGCTGTTTGCTTCCTCTCGTTCTCGCGAACACTGCGGACCGCCTATTTCGTGACGTTTAGGACGGAGGAGGTCCGTTCTATTTTGGAACGCGTACAAGATCGCACCCGTGGAGACACGTCGGCTGCAAAAGCAGTGACGTGGTGGTTTGTCATTGACCGGAGCGTGGCCACCGCTATGACGTCAGGTAACACTTGCTTGGCCAAGCCAAAATTGATAGCGGGAACACACATCCGATCAGCGGCAAAGGTTATGACGGAGTGTGGCACAGAGATGTCGCGCGCCAGGAAGACATCACGAATAGATGCGACGGCATAGTCGCCATCAGGCACGGTTGGTGTTGAGGCAAATTTGACGAAGGTTAGGGCTTTTGGAGGTAAGCGAACAAACGCTGTAGTGCAGAGGGCCTTCGGTTGATCGGGGCGAACGTCTGAGAGAAGAGGAAGCTCGACGCACAGCGTGCCGGTGGAGCAGTCAATGAGGGCAGAATGCGCTGTCAGAAAGTGGAGCCCAAAAATTAGGTCATGAGGGCAACTGGTTAGCACCGTGAACAGGACTGGAACTTGGCGGTCAGCAACTCCTAGGCGAACAGTGCACATACATCTGACGGCAACAGTGGCGCCATTGGCGACGTGTATGGCTAGAGTGATGGCAGGTGTAAGAACTTTTTGAGGTGACGACGTATATATAGGTTAGCGCTCATTATGGACCCTTGGGCTCCGGTATCAATTAATGCCGTCAGCGGAACACCATCTACGTCTACTTCAATTAGGTTCCTGTTGGTGAAGAGGGTCAACGGAGGATTTGGAGAGGACGAACGTGATGCAGCACTAGCTCCAAGAGCTGCATGGCCTAGTTTCCGTCCGGGATGGTCCATAATTGGTAGACGACGAATAGCGGCGTGTCTGGGGTGACGGGGACCGACGAGGACCGACGGTGTGGTGGTGACGGCGAGCGAGCAGGACGACTGACATCGACGGATACGCCTGAGGTAGGAGGCACACGGCGAGGCGAGTAACGGTGCGGGTCGGCATATGGGCGAGGAGACGGGGTAAAGGCGACGAATACGGCGACGTCCAGGACGTGCGGCAGTGGCGAGCGATGTGGCCAATGCGGAGGCAACGGAAACAAATGGGTTTGTCATTCGGATTTCTCCACTCGGCAGGGTTGCGGTATCTGGGATGGGAATACACATCGCCTTAATGCGGAGCACTCAGCACCAGTCGGGCATCAGGTCGGGAGACGGAGCAGGCAGCAGGAAAACCTAGGTTTGCAAATTCTTGCCTACAACTGCCTGAATGAAGGAGATCGCTGGGGCTGCATGGTTGGTCAATGGTGGGTTCAACTGGGCGTGAATGGAACGGCGTAGGACTCGAAGCCTAGAGTTTTCGGCGAACAGTACGTGCGACGTGCTCAATTAAAGGTGGTGAAACGGTAAGGTCAATGCAAGGCGACGTCACTGCCGTATTAGGGAGTCGGGAGAACTGTGGAATGACGTGACGGCTTTTGGCGAGCTCAAAGCGGCGGCATTCTTTGACAATGACGTCGATGGTGGACAAATTGATGAAGATCAGCAAGTTGAAGGCGTCGGCCGTGACCCCTTTAGGTACGTGGCCGACTTACTCGACATCTCGGCCATTTTCTCGTCGGCTTTCCGTCAAAGAGCGAGCACGTCTTGTATGTACGAGACATACGATTCAGTAGAATCCTGAACTCGGGTAGCAAGCTCTTCTTTAGCAGCTAGCTGCCGACCGGTGGGATTTCCAAAGAGATTGACGAGCTTCTCCTCCCAGCACCCAGCACCTCCCCCAAAATGTTACGCGAAGGACGAGTCAGTAAGATGAGCAACTATTTACAGGTTATATTTACAACAGCGGTTGTGGCGCTGACCGGTTATATTCACAGCGCGAGCCCAGTTCGTTCTTCGTCTTCTCTCGAGTGATGGTGGCCATGCGCCTTGTTCAAACAAGTATCACACACGTGTAGCAATATGAAGGAATGAACGAGCACATTTTCCTCGTTTGGCGGGGCTATCGACTCGCTCACGCAGGTCGTAGAGACGGCTGCTAAGGTAATGCAAATGGAAGCGGAGGTCCTAAGAATGGACCCGCACCTAGCGCTACTGTTGGATGTCAAATCCTTAATTCTGATGAGGTGGAAAACAGAACAGCTACACCGCAGGGTGAGGAAAAAGCGTGCGGAGCTTCATAGAGAGATCGAGAGATATTGCGTGGAGCTCAATATGCTACAATGGGAGGCGGTGTGTGCGGCAGTAGACGGGTCCATGCGCTCAGAAGGGAAGTGGAACCTCCACAAGCACCTCCTAGGTTACGCGCAGACCAAGCGGAATCAAAGGCAAACACTTAGTAAAGTCATACTGAAAAGTCGCCTTTGAATGCGGTCGCTGATAGATACTTCGCCATAGGGCCGATACAGGAAGAGAATTATCCGCAGATCGAGTGCGCGACAGTGGAGGAGCTGGACGCGCCTTTCACAGAATTGGAGATCGGGGCGGTGCTCTACAATTAAAGCAGTAGATATCAGCTCCGGGTCCGGATAAGGTTTCTAACAGGCTGTCACGAAACCTCGACGATAAGGCAGTGGAACTACTAAGGAGGTCAACAGGGTATGGGAGACAGGACAGGTGCCCGACATATGAAGGGTGGCTACGGTGATACTCATCCATAAACCTGGACCCCTTCATTTTCACGACATGAGACAAATATCACTAACCTCGTACATAGGCAAGATAGCGGAGCACGTGATTTTGAACAGGGTTCCCAGGTGCATAGAGCGCAGGGACCTCTTCCTCATAATGTAACAAGCATGTGACGCCCCCTCAGGCATAATCTTCTTCGGCCCGCCAGGCTCGGTGGGTAACATTGGTCACCGCACCAATAAACACCAGCGAGCACAGCGGCTCGGCGGTTAGTCGTCGTTCACCACTAGAACGCTGCGGAGCGTCTGTCTTACGCAGGGTGCCTCGAACCCTCCTTCGTTCACGAACCGCACAAAATTCACATAATGCTAGGCACGGCCCTCGAATGGCACGATATGATAATGTGGTGCTTGGCGCACTCTTGACTACGATGGCCCGAACTGCTTAAGGAATAAGCATCCCAGCACCAGTCAGTATTTTCGAGGAGCCCCCATCCATCCCCACAAAATCTGCAAGAACCAAAGAAAATAGAAACACAAATACAGCCGCCCACACACCGACCTCACAGGAGAATACGCTAGGGATTGGCAGTGTATACAGGCTAACACATATCCATGCCTCCAAATACTCAGTAAGATACTACGTGCGCTCTGTGAAGATACACGTCCTTGGTACGGGGAGTGGGCAGCTCTTGCCCACGTAACGTGGACGCGCGAACTAGAGCCTTCAAATTCCAGTTCGCCTCTTACGATGGAAGTGCCAAGTTACAGGCAGTGGGAGGCATGGCTTGTGGTTTAGCGAAGATCGAGAGCCAGAGAGCTCCTCTCAATCAAGCGCAGCGAACCCCAGAGACCAGTGGAGCCCTGGACTGAGGGACCCTCCCACCACCCAAAGCAAACAAGATAAATAAAATTTATACTACTACTAGTTCTTGACACCATGTGTGGGTTTTCTATTTCGAAGTGGCAAGGTTTTGCCTCTTTACTTTGATGTACCTGGAAGTGGCCGTCATGCGGGTACAATCTTTATTATCACCAGTTCTGCTTTCCAATTTGTTCTCTGTGTATATATGCTTGTTTTTTCACTAATAAACTTGTATTTATGAGTCAGTGCTTGCATGTATACCCTACTTAATTCTTCTCTCATTTAGTGCGGTTTTGTCTGAAATGGAACATTCACCAATTAACCCAAGTTTCCCTGTTGCAGCATTGCCTCCTTATGCAAAAGCTGCTTTGCCAGTTTAAGCAAAGCAACCATGCCACCTAAAGTCCAGCTGTAGCATGATTGTGCAGACAATGATTGGTAGATCTTTCTACAGGCTCGAGCCAGTTATTTGGAATAAAACAGCCATGCGAGCTCAAGTCCAGCTGTAGCATGGTTGTCCAGACAACGCTTGGTAGATCTTTCAACATGCTAGAGCCAGACACTTGGAATAAAACAGCACAAACAATAGAACTAGGAAAGACAAGATGAAGCATTGGCTACAAACAATTTGCTGTTGCCAACTGGTAGACTTATATCTCGTGCCTGCATAGCTGTGTTAGATGTCAGCCAATCACAGTCAGGCTTCTTTCTCCTAAAGAATGCATACTTTTTCCCTTGCAACGGCACCATTTTTGCAGCCTCATTAGTTTTGACAACAAAGCTGTTTAGGGGGACTTGACAGTGGTAAAGGCAGACAGCAAATGGCAGCATGCCCCGTGTTGAATGTAAATTAAAGAACCAGTAACGCAGCTTGTTCTGTATCGTCCAGTCGGTCTGATAAGATTGTACCACCAGTGACGTGTGCCTGACGGGCATGCGGCGTTATCTATAGAAGTATGCTGCTGCCTCGAATGAGCTTTTTGCGTTGCTGCCGCAGAAGTGTATGTCTACTGCTTAGAGTAGAACATGGCTATAATTAAGATCCCTGAATTTGCTTTGAAACGCAATTCTGAAGAGTTATGCAATAAAAGTTGCCTTGCATATGCCTCACTCGAACAGACTTATCAGAGCTTTTATTCTGGCTAGTTTCTCACATCCTATTTAAACAGCTCCAGTTTAGTGGTCAGCTAGGAGTGGCCCCAATCGACAACGGTATTGCACATATCGCATATAGACCTTTTGGCTGACATCAATTTTAGTTTTCGCTAAAATTGCACTACTAGCGTCTATGCACAACTAACTTCTTATCACCGATGGCTTCGGCGTCCATGAGCCCAACGTTTTTAAATCTAGTTAGTTTCCAAACTCCGCGGCGCACCCATAGGCAGCAAGCGGCCTGCTGCGATCCCTCCCACCGCGGCGTTATGGTCGAAGGATGAGTGATGGAGCGGGCGACGTTGCTAGCGCGCCGAGTGCCGGCACGCATAGCACGTTTAATCTTTTTTTCTTTCTGGAGATATTTAACTATTATGTCTTATTTATTACTCCATTAAATAGTTTTAGTGCTGCTCTTGCAGTAGTACATGCATGTGCACATTCATATCTCTTAGCTTTCGACGAGATATGTTGCGTTCTAAGGCTGATTTAATTGTGGCAGCTGTCACATCTGCGTACGCTTGTGCTGAGCGAAAATACTTACCAGTACCCGTTCTGTTGCTAGTGATTTAGGCTTCACGGCTTCACAGCCTCACATTCCTGTCATTATCTTTCCGGAGGCAGCGTTGATGATGAGTTATCAGTAATGCATGCTGATATGAAACAAGCAACACGACTCCGCGCGAGTCGCAGTTGGTAAAAGCAGTAACTTCATTTATGACAAGGTTTTCTAGCATTTCGGGCTCGTCAACCTGAGCAGTAAGCAAATCATAGGCCACTCACTGGAGTACCTACGCTTAGGGGGTTAAAATTATAGGGTTTTTTTCGTGCGAAAACCACTTTCTGATTATGAAGCACGCCGTAGTGGAGGACTCCGAAAATTTCGACCACCTGGGTTTCTTTAACCGGCACCTACATCTAAGTACACGGGTGTTTTCGCATTTCGCCCCCATAGAAATGCGGCCGCCGTGGCCGTGATATGATCCCGCGACGTCGTGCTCAGCAGCCTAAGACCATAGCCACTGAGGAACCACGGCGGGAGCCCACGGGGTGATTTCGCTGGTTGCTGCATGACAGCCGTGCGAATAGCCATTTTTTAAGCCTCAGGCAGGTCTTTCAGGATGTCATCAAGACCTGTTGTGAGAGCATTCTTGAAGTTGACGCTCAGGCGTCCTAATTCAGCCTTTTTGCATTCTCGGATCGCTGTGGTACGAATTAGTCGTTTCCTAAGCATGCTAGTTGCTACGGGAACCTTTTTCCTTGGTTCTTTTGAGAGAGTTTGCTTCCTTAAAGTTTTTGCTATGCTAACACACATACTTCACACTCCGTGGTCCGCACTGGTTAGAACTGACCAGTTCTTGTGGTACAAGGTATCGCCACTTCTTTCAGCTTTGGTGGAACCACCAGCGTCATTGTCTGTGTATCCACGGCAGAGAGGCATGTCGTGCACGATTTGCAAAACTTCTTGTACACCTATTTTAGATTGTGACGTCAACAGGCGATTTCTGCTGAAATTTTCCGTTGCCGAAAACTATGTACGTCAAGTGCTCTTTCATCACGACACTATTGAGAACGGAGTAAACACATCCCTGCATTGTTTCGTTATAAAACACGGCTTGCTGGTGCATCGGAAGTTTTTCTTCCAAGATCGCCACACTCCAGTTTTTCGGCAGCCGCAGTGACACGCAATTCTCAATAACGTCAGTAAAGCTAATGGTCTCTGTGCTGGATGTATACCCTCCTCCGCTGGCATTTCATTGGGCTCACAGAGCAGTGGCAAGAAATGGCTGACACCTCTGTACCTCTTCTTCGGTGATTTTTGCCTTTTGCGCAAATCGGCCAGGTAGCTTGGCAAGTTTGGCAACTGCGCCAGCACCGCATCGCGTTTAAGTGCCTACGGACCGCGCTCTTCCCTACGACGTTGCCGTTGTTAATGTGCCGGTACGTTTTCAGGATATCTGCAGGCTGAAAATGGACGTCACAATCACACGTTTTCCCGAGCAGCTTGGCTGCGCGGGGAATGGCTCTCACCCACTTTTGAAAAACCTCGGTGTCACGTGGAGGGGCAAAAAGTGCCGTTTTTCTCTGTTTGTCCTGTACTAACTGGTACAACCGGGCACAAAACAAGTTGGCATGCTGAACGGATAGATGTCAGCGCATCTTATCGCACGATGAATTACTGAGCTCCCATGACGTAGAATACTTGCACTCGGAATACTTGCGTTCAGTTCTATGCATTCACACTTGTTTATGTGCGTCATCCCCACGGTATTAAAGGGATTAAAGTGTGGGAACATGCCTTCTTTGTCGACGATGAAGCCCAACTATTTAACACTAGCCAAAGCGGCACTGCTTGGAGTTCAGGACCAGCACAGGTGGCCATATGCAGTCAAGAACAACTTCGAGTCGTTGGCAGTGCTCGTGAAATGTGTTTCCGTAAATGACAACGTTGTCCAGGTAACATGGGCATATTTGCCATCGAAGTCTGTGTAGGATCGTGTCCATGAACGCTTTCAATCTCGCCGGATACATACACAAACCGAAAGAGATGACGTTAAACTCCGCGAGTCCATTCGGCGTTATGAAGGCAGTATTCTCCTTGTCTGGCGAGTGCGTCGCCTTCGCTGTCATATTACGCTGTCACAGTACTGATGCGGTGGTTTACGCGAGAGGGCGGTGTTGAATGGCGATGCTCCTGCGCAAAGTCAAACACTGAAGCATAGTGGGCATGGAGCTCTGGAGCACTTGTTGGTGGAAAGAGGGGAGCGCTTTAATAATTATGCTCTTAAATTTTGAAGAATGTTCACTGAGTGACGAGCATGCATTCGTAGAAATAGCAAAAGCGCAAATGTTCCCAACACCACCTTTTTCAAAACATGCTACCTTAGTCCGACAGGCAGAATAACCGACTCGGAGGACACGTTCACCGTCACACGTGAGCACAACGCTTTACGACTTCGATAAGTGACCTAGGCACATGTACAGTCTTCTTTGTAGTGTTGACGTATTTTTGTTTATTGATTCAACATTTTTGTTTAATTATTCGACAACATAAAGCGGTACAGACGTGTGACAGGGTCACTGGAATGAACATTGCCGTCTGCGCCGGCAGGCGTTCATCAGTGTACATGCAAAATACTTGTGGACGAAACGATGGAATGTCGTCAATAGTCGGTGGTCTCTGAGTGAAATTTCCACAGCCCTGAAGTCTAATGTTGCTCCACACTCCCGTAAAAAAGTCAATATCAAGAATATTGTCATGCATGGGGCACGCTAACGCAGTAAATTGCAGTTCCAAATGTCTTTCAACCGACGGTTATCACAACGGAACGTACTCCCACAGGGCGTAACAGTTCACCGCCAACTCCTTGAAACGTGGTATTTCCGTTCTAAGCAAACATCAACTTCGGATTCAGGCGATTCTTGAAGGACACGTCACAGACACGGAAGCAGCAGTAACTACAGGAGCCACTCTATCTGCATCACGGACACAAACACACACTTTGTTTATTAAAATGAGTACAGGCGGAAGCATTTTAAAAACTGGCCGCCCCGCGACTTCACCTCCTTCGGTCGCACCAGCTAGTTTCCCAGCTGTGGCTGTGGGAAGCCATTCCTTGGCGTGTACGCGTATTCTCGAGGCGGCTTGCGAAGAGGTGTAAATGGTTGCCAGTATGCAGTTTTTTGCATGCGAGGCGGATATTCGCGATCTCGCGGAGCACGCTGCAGGCGACGGCGGCGATCCCTTGCGATGTGCCCCTGAGCCCCGCAACTATAGCGCACAGGTGGGCGGCGATTTTCATTGAAGTTTTGCACAGATTTCCAAGGCGTATTGTAGATGGGGGACCCACATCGAGGCTGTCTGTCTTGTCAATGTTCATAATTCGTACATTGTGACTAGATCATGGCGCTCTGGGCATGGGTGTTGTCGTAGATGAGACGGTTGCTGTAGGCAGAAAGAGGCCAGCCCGCCGGTGCCTCGAAGCAGCGCGCATCACTGGTTAGCATCTGTGCCTTGAAAATTAGCCGGTTCATCGCTGATAAATCGCCGTAATAAAACAGCAAGGTCGTTACAGTGAGGTACGTCCACAGTTGCCATGTTGCTGGCGTTGTCCAGTCCCACCAAATTTTAGACGAATGCGGCGTGTTATAACAGCCAGAATGTACGACACTGACTCCTTAAGTCGGACGAAGTAGCGATGTCTTCCTTAGATATAAAAATACTGTACAGATCTTTGGTGATTCCCTTGATTAGGTGTCCAACATGTCAGTGTTCACAATTCCGCAAAGCTCCCCGATTTCCCCGATAGAGGTAATACACGTGTCTCCCGGTAATTGCGCGTGTCGTGAAAGTGTATGTTCAGCCCTTTTCTTTTTCGAAAGCGAATAACCAAACCATTTCTTGATCTCTTCGACTAAGCTGTTCGAAGCTGTGGGCAAGCCCTCGGTATTCTCTAACCACACAAGGGCCGTTCCGGCAACGAAAAAGACACCATTGGCGAGCTGTGCAGACGCGCTCCGTTGATTGTGGCGGCTCATCCTCTGGCAGTGTCTCAACCAGTCGTAGACTTGCTCATTTGCTTTGCCTGAGAGTGTGCATGTTCCTCGATGAGGTGTTGAGTATTCAGCTTGCCTTGGCCGAATGTTTTCTTCCTCGCGATCGTCGCCACCGTCCGAACAGTTCATGTCAGCGTCTCCCGGTGGTCGCCTGGCCCACAGTTTGCTGCGTCGAGGCGGTGCTAGAGCTCTTTTTTCTAGCCACCTGAACACGCAACCTGCAGGGTGATTGTAACGGATCGGATGGATTTATTTACAAAATGATACGTGGATTGGACAGGACGGTCATCCAAGGCCAACAGGCAGCGGCCAGCTCTCTTGCGCCTTCCGCTACTCTCTTTCCCTTCGGCTTCGCCGTGCAGCGTGAGAATATGACAAACCGTGCTTATAGGTAAGGAGTGCGGCTTTCTACTGCCATACATTGCAACCGTTTATTACTCGGCATTATAAAACTATTGACCATATTTATATCCAACTGCTCGGAATTCCAAAATTCTCCTTGACGGAACTAGGAAGTTTTCTGCGATTGTTTTTATTAATGACGAAAATGAAATTTACATTGATAGCTGTCGTATGTGCGTGAACAAATAAGCACTGTTGAAGCGGATAACTGTTATGCCAGTATGCTAAATGTGCTTGTTAAACAAGTCGTTTATGTTTTCGTTGTAGACATGTATGAAATTGTAATGTAGTCTTTATAGACTGTGTGATCTTATTCTTAGGTAGCGTGGTTTGATAGGTTTCGCTCTAAAGGAGTGTCTTGAATTCATTAGCTGTACCTTAGGTTATGGTGAAGCAAGGACAAAGGTATAGTCGAACCAAAGCGGTTAGAATGTACTCCGTCTCTAGGTTACTGGCTAACATTGCAGCATGTGGTATAAACCGGAATTCAAACAAGACTTAAAACCCCAGAAACATAAACAAGATTTCAAGCAAGCACAGGTGCAGCCATTGTAGTTGCCAGCTACCATATATGTAGGGTAAAGACTCCCACAGAAGCGACAACTCACCCTGGCCACGCTTAGTATAACGCGGTAGTGAAAGCCTTACAATATGTTCCACTCATCCCTCGTGTGACTTCTCCCGTAATTTCTACTGTCTTTATGGAAGCGCTCAGGCGTCTACAAATTGACAACTCGCTAGCCATTGAGGCCTTCTCCATCACTGACTGCGTATTTATGCCGTAGACCTAGGGCCCTATAACGTGAAACTATTCCAATATGTTTTTATTCCAATCTGCTGATGTCCAACTTGCGTAACCGCCGATGGAAGCATCGGGCGGTGACCCGCAGGGTTGTCGAACAAACGAATCAAAGGTTTTCCTCCTTTATAGGCGGTCACTAACAAATGTAGTTCGAGGTGCTAAACCAAGGTTACCAAGAAGATCATTTCACTACTTCCGTAGATGGAAAAAAAGTCAAATAAGTTTGACAGATTACTTTGTCAATCACAAAAACAGCGGTGACGCGCTTATTCGCGTTTCGTGTCTTGTTTATGTGTATTTTTTGCACTGTTTTTGGAATTTACAATGTTAGACCAAATAGCCCAACAGACGTCCTTCTGACACATTACTGGCAGGTAATCTACCCTAATAGCATATCCTGAGCATAGATGTAAAACACTGTGCAAATAGGCAAGAATGCATATATTTACAATGTAGTAGATACAACGCAAGAACTGGGAAAAACAAATATGTGGAAACAAAGAAAATGCATCTCTTATGTGCAGCAGGAAGTTAAATCTTGGTTCCTGAGGGATACTTTAAGCTTATATCTAGTGGTAGATAAAAATATGGTACGGGGCAATTTCTTAAATCTATTTGGCACATAGAACTCGCGCGTTCATTCCCGCTCTCTGCTCGCGCCATAGCTTTACCGCCACCAAGGAAGCGAGGTATGACTTGGGGCATCTTAAATTGATTGTCCTAGAAATCTCTATAACAATGGCTTCGGTTAACAGAGAGCTGAAACTCAGAATGCCGAATGTGTTAAAAATGTTGCTGTGCTCATCAACCTGCCAATCGTATATCAAAAAGTACTTGCCCTTATTTTTTAGCCAAATTACGGCTGTAAATGCGACGTCCACATATCTATTCCCAGTGATGGACCTTTCTTGGACCGGCCCGGCTTTCTATGCCGGTAGCTCCGCGGCACGGCGCTGCAGCCATTTGCCGAAGATGGCGGTTGTGCTCCACGCGTGCACGGCGTGCGAGCAACTTCTAGCCACTATAAAGCAACAAAACGTGATTGTTTTTCTATAGAGCAAGGCACGAATGCCCATAAAAATTCACAGGGAACTGCAGCCCACATATGGGAAAAGGTGTCTCGCTTTGAGAAGCGTGAGGAGGTGGCGTTATGACTTCGCAAAAGGTCGTGAAACCAAGACAGCAGTGCGACGGTGGTTCCATAGTCAGCCGGACCACCAGGAAAAGATGCCACTAACAAACGACGGCGTCGCCTGTCCTGTTTTACGTTTTCTTTTGTTCTTTTGATGCATACTCCTCGGCTTTTAGCTATGACATGTGTTAAACACTATAGCCGGAAGTGTGAAGTCCTGCTTTATATTCTTCACATTGTTAGTGCCCGTGAGGCTCTTACAGATTTGCGCAGAAGTTGACGCGAGTTCGTCTAGTCTAATCTAAGGAACAGGCCGCTCAAGTGGGCTAATTTAGAGGATTTTTTATCTAATGGGGCCTCAGCTTGGGAATACGTACTGCTTCACCGCTCTGAAATATGGGCAGTCCAAGCGTCTTGTTGATCTATACTGGTTCACTGCGGGTGTGGCGACTAACATTAAAATGTATCTTGGCAATTGGAACGCAGAACTCCATCTATGTTTTAGTCATGTTGCCTCTAATCAACAAAAATTTACTAAGCACAGTGTGAGTGCAATTACATCAAGCTGGCAGTGATATGTAAACTTCAATGGCTTTCAGTGGGTGCACCTGAAAAACCGTTATGGTGGTTTTGGCTACACCATTGGCTAATCATTACACATCGCCCATTGAAGGAAACCGTCGTAGCAGGTTCATGTCTGTACACTTACGAATTCTCAGATAAATGGCACAGTTTTTATTTCTTTTTTATTAAGTGCATACTGCGGTGAAGTAAACAAAGCATGTGTGGTTTACATGAAAAGTAGGCTGCAACGTGGTTCATTTGTCAACACAGTGGTTGTACGAGTCTAATCATAAGTAGTCGAAAACGTAAAGGATTAATCCAGATATCATATATAGATACAGAAGACTTGACTGCATGCTCGAAAACACTTACATAATCGGATATCAAGATATGTGCTGGTAATGCGTTTCACACTTTCCTCGTGCGTGGCAGAAAAAGAAGTTGTTATCTTTTTCGTGCGTGCAACATTCGGTTGAAAGTAGTGATCGTGGCGATTTCTTAAGGAAAGTGGTGGGAAGGATGTCAAGTATGCCCACGCATCTACATTTGGAGAGTTCGTGTAGATTAGCTAGAGGAACTTTGATCTTGTGGTTTTCCTTCAAATGTATAGTTGAGTAATTTTGTTGTCAAGCATAAGTTTTGATGGCGAATTTGTTGATATATACTTGCTCAAAATTAAGCGCACAGGCCGCCTTTGCACCAGTGCATGCTTGTTTGTGTCTTTTATTGAGTAAGGATGCCATGTGACACAAGCATACTCAAGTTATAGCAGTAGAAGTCTTTTATGTGCTAGCAGTTTTACTTCAGCAGGCGCGTTTTTAAATTTGCATCTCGAAGAGCGGAACTTGCGGGTAGCAGATGGGCAAATGTCGATGTGCCCAGATCATGGTAGCGTATTCGTAATTGTTACTCCTAAATACTTGTATTGTCTTTCTTGGTTTATTGCAGCACCATTGATTAAGTACGTCTTATCCAATGTCTGTGACAGCAAAGCTATATATTGCCCGGATCCTGGGATTCTTTGGCGTCCGTCGACATAAAACTGTCATCATCAATGGCTCGTACTTCCCTTATCACTAAGCACTCATATGCCCGTAAGCAAGCAAAAAATGCAATGGCTCATATCCCCGTAATGAAGAGGCTACAAGCACTCAGCAAAGAGAAGCGAACAGTGAATACATTTATTGAAATCACGCCCACAATATACAGAACAGCATACAAAATCAAAAATCAAAATCAAAATCATGTTTATTTTTCCAAAGAACTTTGGAAGGACGCCCGAACAAAATGTGGAAGCTAGTCCACTTGACGGGGGTTCGGGCCCCCTTTTACAAGGCACAGCGAAGGTGACAAGTCGACAAATAAACAGTAGAATCAGCTATACATAACAAGATAATAACTGGTTTACAATAGCACAGGCGTACAAATGAGAAGAAAACAATCTTATCAACATATAAGTCAATTTTACATTTTCTTATAAAGTTGTTATTCGACATGTACAAAAAAGTTGCGGAGCCTTGTTCTATTACTATTTTCTGTCGTTAATGTCTGTTTGTGTAGATAATTTATTAGCATAGGAAGAGAATAGCGAAGCATTTGCTCCCCATAGGATGTTCTCGAAAATGGTATTTGCCAGGGTTCCGTGCTACGAGTGTCATGTATCGGCGTTCGAATTGTCCGGTCTGCAAGGGAAGCTAATAAATTTCCAGGATTGTTGATGCTTTGTTTATATCTTATCGCCAGATGATACGAGTAAAGATTGTGAATAGAAACTAAATTAAAACGATGAAAAAGTGGTTTAGTATGAGCGTGGTAATCTGCATTGGCTATATGTCGAAGAGCTTTCTTTTGGAGTACGAATATGCGATTTAAGTTCGTTGTTGTGGTTTTTCCCCAGACAAGGATACAGTAATTAAGATGAGAAAGGAACAGAGCATTGTAAATTTTTAGTTACACCTCTTGTGGTAAAAAGAATCGAAACTTTGTTAAAATACCAACAGACTTTGCAATACGGGTAATAACATGATTGATGTGCAGATCCCAGGACATGTTTTTATGAAAATGGACACCAAGTGCCTTAACAGAGTCCACAACTTCTACAATGTCATTACCGAGGAGAAGATTACCTTCTAGCACAGCTCGGGGTTGTTTGGGTGAAAACAGGATTGCCTTTGTTTTATTAACGTTTATCTCCAATGAATTTAGCTTGCTCCAGGAGTTCAATTTGTCAAGGCAATCGTTTATATCGAGGTGAAGTGTCGTAGTGTTAGAGTTTCGGAACAGTAGTGTCGTGTCATCCGCATAAATAACAAATGTCGGTTTCGCGTTTATCTTAATTATGTCGTTAATGTAAAAGGTAAATAGAAGGGGACCAAGGATGGCCCTTGGGGAACACCAGCATTCACATTTTTAAATGAGGATAGAGAATCACCTATCACTACGGCTTGCTTACGCAATTTTAGGTAAGAGGTTAGAAGTCGTAGGGGTGTGCCTCGTATACCATACAGCTCGAGTTTTTTTAGCAACGTTAAGTGGTTCAGGCGATCGAAGGCCTTTGAAAAATCTATATATATATATACCAGCTATAAATTCCTTCTCTTCAAAAGCTTTTAAAATTATTTCATATTGGTTTAATAAAGCGAGTTCTGCTGATCTGCCTTTACGAAAGCAGTATTGAGCGTTAGTTATTAAGTTGAAGTTAGAGGCAAAATTTTCGATTCTACCATGTATTATTTTTTCTAGTGTTTTTGAGAACACTGAAGAATGGAAATAGGGCGATAGTTAGAAAACTGGTTTTTATCACCTCCTTTGTGAATAACAATTACTTTAGAGATCTTCATCCGCTCGGGGAAATTTCCAGTACTAATCGCTTGGTTATAAATATGTGCGAGTGGTGCTGCAATTATATCAATGGTATATTTAACAGGTTTTAATTGTAGGTTATCCAGATCGCAGACATTACTATTTTTGAGCAGGTTAAATGTCATTTTAACCTCATGCACACTCGTAGGGTTCAGATATATACTATTTTTATTACTCTGGATTTGATTAACAGCCTCAGGATAGTGGGACGTGTTCACTAGATTGACAAAAAAGTCATTGAATGCTTCAGCCAATTGGCGGCCCTTTAAAACCAGACCATTTACGCTTATCTCTTGAGCACTTTGAGCCGCAGGTGAACGATTCAATAATTCATTTATCCTCTTCCATACTACATCTGCCTTTGCATTACGGTCCAAATTGAAAGATGTAAATAGGCATTCCCTTTTCGCACTACGAAGAAAGGCGGTTGTATTGTTTCTATGTTGCCTAAATTGTTCCCAGTCATCAGGGTTTCTCGTGGACAAGAACTTTCTATAAAGTTTGTCTTTCTTTTTTATCAGTTTAAGGCAGAAGTTCGAAATCCAAGGTTTCCGCGATCGGCTGGATTTTTTTATAGTAATTAAAGGAAAAGACTCATGGTAGGCTTCTTTAAACAAACGTAAGAATGTATCATACGCTTCATCAACTGTATCTGCATGATATATAGGGTCCCAATCTATCCTTTTTAACTTAGAGCAAGACGTTTCAAGCGTGATTCGATTAATGTTTTGAATTTTCCGATTATCTGAATGTTGTGTGGCAGTCTTACGGTGCGGCGACCTAATAAGCAGAAATATAGGTAAGTTATCGCTAATATGGGAGGCGAGAACACCACCTATATTATCATGCGGTGCTAAATTGGTAATGAATAGATCGATTAATGTGCTTGTGGCCGATGTAATGCGTGTTGCCGTGTTAACCGTGCAGTGAAAACCATTCGAATCTAAAAGCGTCTGGAACGTGTGCCGCGGGGTGGATGCGTCCAACATATTAATATTAAAATCTCCGCCAAGGACAAGTGTCAGTTCATTTTGGTTTACATACATGAACAGATCTTCAAGGTAGGCAAAGAAATTGAGTAAATTCCCATCAGGCGGGCGGTACATGACAGCAAACATATGATCATTGGATCGGACAACAAGACTCTCTACGTCATTCGTCATTAACGAATAGTTTTCCATTAAATCGCATCTGACACTTTTCACATACATAAGCAACCCACCACCATTTCGGTTACTTCTGTTTTTCGAAAAACTGCTGTAATTTTCATGTTTTGGAGTGTCACTTTCTGAAGTAAGCCATGTTTCGGTTAGGAATATGAAGTCAAACTTAAAATTGAAAGAGTTTAAGAGAATACCTAACTGATCTTCTTTGTTCCGTAGTGACCTTACATTCAAGTGGAAACATGTGAATCCTTTAATATTTTCTAATACAAATATATTATTTACGTCGTCGGGTGTAACGGCCATTCCTATGTGAACCGAGCAAAGAAATGCAGTTATGTAGGCTTACTGAATCTTATCAATGTCCCATGCACATGTCACTCGGACCACTCGGGAGTCTTCATCTTTACGCGCGAAAATATGGCCATTTTTGACCCACACGAACTTCCAGTTTGACACTCTCTTTTTCTCAATGGCCATGCCCCGGAGCCGCTTCAATGGTGGACACAAATGTTCGTTCACAAAAATGGGTTCATTTGAGGAGTGGCCAAGGTCATGCATGGTAAGCCTAGTCTTTTTCGCCTTTTGAAGAAATGCGTCACGCTTTCAGCGGCTCTTAAACCGCACGAGAATGTTAGATGGCGCCTGATCGTTGCGAGTTTTCACCCTGTGCACGACTTCAATATCATCCGGTTCAACCTTATGCTGAAGCGATGTTCCAATCTGGCACACTGTCTGTACAAGGTCTTCACTTTTGCTCTCCTGCACTCCCTTTATTTCGACGTTGCAGTTCCGGGAGTATTGCTCATTAGCTGTAATCATGAGCTCTTGCTCCTCTAGTTCCTTTTTAATTTTAGTGCATTCGGTCATGAGAGTGTCATTGGCTTTCTTTAACTCCTGGTTTTCTTTTTGAAGGGTTTCATTCTTTTCCATGACCTCTTCAAACCTACGTTCCACTAAAAGCTCAAAACAAGGATACGAAAGACATCACTGATGATAAGGCACTTGTGATAGCAATGCGAAGCACGTAATGTTCCACACATACGTTTCCCGGCAAACATTACTCTTGCGTAATATGCCGCGATGACGCCAGCTTGTGACGCGGGGTGTGACGTCCCTAGCCTCTCGTATACAAAATTATGAGCCTAGCATCTTATTACAGTGTTGCTGCAGCACAGCTGTGGGTGACGCATGCTGTTAAAATTACTGTTACTCCCACTCTGAATAGCATACTACTACTACCATTACTCTAAAGCCGTGAAGCATTGCATACCCTCCCTCCCCTCTCCCAGCATTTGTAGTGGTGGTTCTCAACAGCTTCGCTAGACATCCACTTTCACAGGGCTGGGATGGCAAGTTCTTTCTTTTTTTAGGGACTTGAAGAAAACCTGATTTCTCAGATTTTAAGACCTGCACCACGAGCCGCACCATTCATGTACTATTGTTCATGCTAATTTGATCTCTAGAGCTTGTGATTCTCTTGTACAAAACATAGTCATCTGCAAACAAACGGATAATAATACTGAACTGTCTCGCTGTTGTAAAGCTGTTTGCATAAATTAGAAGGAGAGTGGGTCCAAACACACTGAGTTGGGGAACGCAAGACGTCACTGCCACTAGGCCTGAAGTGCTACCGTCAATGTCAATGAACTGAAGCCGGTTCGGTAAGTACAACGCAGTTTAGAAGATAGCCGGAAGGAACTCTATGTTGACTGACTTCGTAAGAATATTAGATGGAACGACGCGGCAATATGTTTTGCTGAAATCAAGGAAGCTGACATCAACTTGATCATAACAGTCTCGAGCAGCAGCCATGTCTTGCTCCCCGAGATGTTAAACTAACTGCATATCTGGCATTGGTACGTCCTACGATAGAATATGCTAGCATAATATGGGATCCGTATAAGAAGAATGAAGTAAATAAAATTGAAAAACTACAGAGGCGTGCAGCAAGTTTTATTATGTCAAAATATAGGTACACGGATTCTGTGACTGAGACGCTCACTCAACTAAACTTGCCCGAACTTTCATTGCGGCGCAAAGTGGCTAGACTAACATTTATTTATTTGATGAAACATAACCACTTCAATTTCGACACTCAAAGGTACCTACTTTATTTATTTATTTTCACAATACTGCGGACATCTGTCCAAGCAGGAGGGGGCTACGTGAGCAGATACAAAAAAGAGCAAACATACAATATATACAAGGGTTACAGTCAACAAGATTCATCAAGTGGGTGGCTGTAACCAGTGGGAATTTCCAGGTAGGAAACCCCCACTGGTTACGCAGCAAACATACGCAAACGTACAATATATACAAGGGTTACAGTCAACAAGGTTCATCAAGTGGGTGGCTGTAACCAGTGGGAATTTCCAGGTAGGGCATTCCAATCATTGATTGTTTTCGGAAAGAATGAGTTTTTGAAAAGGTTTGTTCGTGCGAAGATCGGTTTTAAATAGTGGCTGTGTTTGTGGCGGGAAATTCGAGATGTGTCCTTAATAATATAGTCACGCGGTTGTATTCCTAGTTTCCCGTAATAAAGCTGGCGAAGGAAGTTCAATCTGGCAGTTTTTCTTCGATCAGTTAGTGGTTCCAAGTTTGCGGCTTCCAGCATACTCGTTGGAGAATCACGTCGTTTGAAGCGCTTATAAATGAAGCGCGCGGCTAACCTTTGAATCCTTTCTAATTTTTCAATACCTACCACTGTGTGTGGATCCCAAACGATACTCGAATATTCTAAGAGAGGCTTAACGTACGTTTTATAAGCTTTTAATCTTAATGAGGATGTGGAGTCACCTAACTTAAACTTTAGAAATCCTAATCTTTTTCGGGCTGCACAGGTTATATTGTCTATGTGAGGCACCCAGGATAGACGTGAAGTTAAAGTTATCCCCAAGTATTTGCAGTTTTCTACTTTCCTAATCCTAATATCCTTTATTTTGTACAAGTATTCTAGCTTTCTTAACTTATTTGTAATACACATATGCACTGTTTTGTCATAATTAATAATCATATCCCATTCATTGCACCATTCTGCCAACCTATCCAAGGTTTTTTCCAGAAAAAGCTGATCAGAAACAGTTCGAATGTTGCTAAATATAATACAATCATCTGCAAACAATTTGACGCGAACAGGTGATTCCACAATTTTAACTAGGTCATTAATATAAATATTAAACAGTACTGGACCCAGCACCGATCCCTGAGGTACGCCTGAAGTTACCCCCAAAAACCGGGAGCATGATCCATTTATTTCCACATACTGCTTACGACCAGTCAGGTATGAATTTACCCAGTTTATGATCTGTAGGGGTATTCCGAGAAGTTTCATTTTATATATTAGTTTCGAATGAGGGACTCTGTCGAAAGCCTTAGAATAATCTAAGAAAATAGCGTCAACTTGACCGCCCCCATCAAGCACGGAAGCGAGTTCATGGACAGTGACTACTAACTGTGTGGTTGTGGAGTAACCTTGTCTAAAACCATGCTGATTAGCCGTGAGTATATTATTTCTCTCCAAAAAATTATTCAGGTAAGTGACTATGATGTGTTCTAAAGTTTTGCAGCAGCAACAGGTGAGTGATATTGGTCTGTAGTTACTTACAGAAGATCGGAGACCTTTCTTAAAAACTGGTATTACTCGTGCCAAACGCCAATCGTCGGGAACAGTACCACAGGCTAAAGATTTAGAAAAAATAATGACCAAAAATCGAGCTAATACTTCGGAATATCTTTTAAGAAAAGCAGGAGGAATGTTATCTGGCCCTGTAGCTTTCTTTGCGTCTAACCGTAGAAGGAGCTCAGTCACACCCTCAATTGTTACACTGATCACGTCTTGGCTGTCAATTATCTTCATCTCGGCAACACAAGTGCTCGCAGTGGAATAAACACTTTGGAAAAACGCATTAAATGCTTCAGCTATTTTCTTTGCATCTGTAATTGTTACATCACCATCGCATATTTCCCACGAAAGTTGGGAATCTTTGTTAGATAGGTATTGCCAAAATTTTTGGGAGTTCTGAGAGGCAAATTGACCAAGTGTTTCCGTAAAATAATGTTCCTTTGCCTCTCTCAGTTTTAGAGCCAGGTCATTTGCCATCGTGCCAACAATTGTCCTGTCGTAATCTTTAGATTTTCGGTATCGTTTTATTTTACGTTTGAGATGAATGATGTCTCTGTTTATCCAAGGGTTCTGTCTACCGATCTTTTTTGTTTTATCTGGAATGAATTTTCTGATACAAAAGTGGCACAAGGACTTAAACTTGTTCCACAAAGAATTCACGTCATCGTCAGTATCAAGCTGTACAAGTGCTTCTTCCAAACAATGCACAATTTGAAGGTCGTCAGCAGAATCATAATTTTTAACAGTGATATACCTGGGAGTACGTAACTGCGATCGAGTAGGAAGCGCGCATGTGAAGTACACTATTTTGTGGTCAGAGATCCCTTCGTTCACTTCAGCTTTATAGTCGGAGATGCTAGCAGAGCATAGTACAAGATCGAGAATTGAAGTCGCTGAATCTGTAATTCTTGTAGGCAGGTAAACAGTTTGGGTAAGGTTGTGTGCTAGTAATATATCTAGCAGGGTTTCAGAACTTTTAGTGTCCGTTGAGCCACATGACATTGAATACCAGTCAATATGAGGTAAGTTGAAGTCCCCGGCAATAATAACATTTTGATTTTGATAACTGTCAAGGTAATCATACAATTCTAATAAAACATCTGGATGAGTCCCTGGTGGTCTGTAAACGCCCCCGACGACAACTTGGTTACCCGACAACGTCACCTTACAGAAAACACTTTCATGCTCCGTGCTAACAGCAGGCAAAAGGAAAGACACCAAAGTTTTTTTAACTAAAACAACCACGCCTCCGCCGCGTGTCAGACGGTCCTTGCGATAGCACAAAAGAGAACGTCACGAATATCATGGTGCGTTAGGTCTAGCCACGAGGGCAAATATATGCCCGTACCAGCAAAGGTTGACTCATTTAAGTACTCCCTCTTTCCTAAAGCGATTGAAGATTGGAATGCTTTACCGCATAGCATAAAGGAAATTGATTCTCTAGAACAGTTTGAAAAATCTGTGCTGGCCTATTATTCTTCTATGTAACCATCCTCTCGCATTGTTAGCTTTTTTTGTGCAATGATAAGCAGCATGTGCAACATGACATGATTGAAATGATCCTACGGGATATTGAAGTGTCTGGTTGTGATGTTGAAAATATTATTTTGTATGATACAGCTGTTGTTTGTAATGTTCGGTGCCTGTTATTCAATGCTTATATTCTTGTGTAGAATTGGCGCACCTAAGCAGGTCTATTTTCTGTATTGATTTGTGTAGCGCTCGTATTTGTAGCGATCTTTGAAGCTTATTTTACGATTACGCCACCCTGTATCGGCCTTTGGGCTAACGGTATAAATAAATAAATAAATAAATAAATAAATAAATAAATAAATAAATAAATTTTATGAAGTAGCGTAACAAGTTGCGCAGATGTGGGTAGACCTTTAAAAAAGCCATATCGACAATCTGAAATCAGATTATTAGATTCAAGGTTATGACTCATTAAATGACTTATACTATGCTCGAGTATTTTACAGCATGTGGAAGTCAGCTATACGGGACGGTAGTTTTCAGTCAACAATGGTTCGCCCGATTCATTAGTGGCAATGACGTGATCAACACGCTGATCGTCAGGCAAAGATGCAGTGGTAAGTGACAAACGAAATAAGATTGATAAAATATGAGATATGCCCTCCGCGAAGGGGCGTAAAAAGGCATTCGGCTTTCTGTCAGGGCCACTGAAACCCATCACTTTCACTTGCTGTAACAGTGGTGGCTCTACTTGGGCTTGCGTAAAATCAGGATCAAAAGAGAGGTGACGCACCAGTGTATGTTGAGCTATCACCCCAAGCAAACACAGACTGCAAATAATTGTTCATTAAACTAGTGATGTCTTGGGGGCTTTGTAATTTAGGTGCCATTATGCTTAATTTTATGAAAGCATGCGCTCTTGGTACTTAGGTATCACTAAAATTAGCCTGGACTCGATTTCATAGATGTTAGCAAAGTAACTGTGAGGTACCTGCTTATAATCGATGGTAGTATGTCTTATATCTGCCCCTGAAGGTTAGTCATCTCATTTAGGTTTCGTTATGTCGTCATCACACAGTCGTCGTCATATCGCAATAGCATAGCAGGTTCCCTATTCCACTATCTGGAGGGTGAGGGTGTAGGGCATCTAGCAACACCAAGGCATGGCCGTCTTTATTACAAGCAATGCTAGATCTAAAACGAGGTACTACAGCATTTAGCATTGCCATTTGTTGGGCGTGTTGGTAAATTGAAAGCATATTCAGCGCCAGCAAACAAGGACGGAAGGGAGACGACAACACAATGCGCTAACTTCAACAACTTGATTTTCAGGAAGTACACCTATATAAACCATGCACAGTGGCGCCACCTTATCCAAATCTTATCCATCCAAAAAAGCCGTCTCCTTATCTAACAGGTCGATTGAAGGGGCACTAACACACGTGTCTCTATTCCGCCAGATAGCCTGCGCTTCAATGATCTCTCGCATGTCTTTATCTTTGTGCTTCGCAAGAACCCGACAGGATTAATAGACCGGCGCACAGCCGCATTCTTGACAGTGGGTTGACAGATGACCGTGTTGCTTATTTTTCACAGTTTGGCTATGTTCCCGTAATCGGTCATTAAGACATCTCCCTGTCTGTCCGATGTATTTCTTCAGACAGGACAGCGGAAGCTCATATACAACACTCTCTGCGCATCCCACTGGCGCTTTCCGATGATTCGTAGAGCAACCGGCAGCTGCCTTACGGTACGGGTCTGTCAATCGACATATTTTCGCCAGCTTTTCTGGAGCGGAAAATACCACTTTTGTGTCCACCCGGCTAGCCATTTTCTTAAGTTTATGTGCCGTTCTATGCAGGTAGGGCACTACCGCTACCTTCCTTCTACGTTCCGTCCCTTGATTTGCCGTGTCCTGAATTGTGCTATCCGACCTGCACCTTTTTAGCAGCCCCTCGACGACCGAAACTTGCACTGATTCCGGAAACCCTGCTGCTGATAGCCTTCCCGATTGATCCATAAGGCTCGTATAGATCTTGTGGTGGCAAGACGTCTTTAGAGCATTTCAAAACATAAGTTGGCAATGCTCCTCTTGACGAGCTTCGAGTGGGCTGACCTATACGATAACAGGGGCTTATTAGCTCTAGGTTTATACTCCCAACACGTGTGCCGTTCCATGAACTCGAGCTGAATATCTAGGAAGCCCAGCACGTTATTGGAGGGCTCTTCAATCGTGAGAGTAAGTGGGCTAAGGCCTGCAGAAAATACTTCGTAAAGTGTCTATCTCGTTCTTTTTGAACCTGACACACGTTTTACAGTAGGCAAGCTTTACGAAGTATTTTCTGCAGGCCTGGTTGCAAGGAAACTGCGATTTGAGTCAAAATGCAATGCCAAATCGGTCATCGAAGACGGAGCCAGTGCCAGCGTTCAACTAGAGCATCAATCCGTCGTCGTCGTTCTCCAAAACGACTGCGTAAATATTTTGTCGATATGCTTTTGCCGACCCCATTACATATGGATGGATGGATGGATGCAAAACTTTAATAAGGTCCTGAGGTACGCGACTCAGCGCGCTGCGGGCCGCTCCCACGTTGGGACAGTCAGGTCTTGCCCGACCGCCGCATCGTGGGCCCTCTGGACAGCCCATAGTTGCGCTCCGGCATCGGTGCTCTTGATAGCGGAGAGCCATTACATATCAGGTGTTTCTTTTTCTGCAGAATACGTTTTCTAAATAAGGATGTCATGCTTACACCCCTGCAATTTTTTCAAATGCTCAGCTTGGCTAGGCGGTCATTGGTAGCAAGAAACATTTTCGCGGTAACTTAAGTCGTGAGCAGAAATATGCTAATCATCTATTCATATAGTTATCTTTTCCGCACAAGTGATAACGACAATAAATGAGCAGAATGAATGAAGAAAAATATGAAACTACCAAATCATTTCATATATACGTCCCCCAAATCCCCTAAAGTATGGCTCGCAGTTCTATCAAAGATCATTCCAAACTGTGAGAGGCATGCTTTCTGAAAAACGTTAACTGAAACACCCTTGTATATTGTAGCGCATTTTAAAGCTGCAAATGTCAAAATGAGCTCTCATTAAATAATTTTTGCTCGTTGTCTTCAATCTCGCATTCACAACATGTGCCCCAATATTGCTCAGAAGACCATAAATATGATGATCGCTTTGGCGCAAAGAAGATAGGAGGGAACGGAACAGGGAACCTTTGTGCTCTTCCGTCCTTCCTTGTTTGCGCCAAAGCGATCATATTTATGGTGTACTCAGCAAGATGGACCGACTAGTCCAGCAACATGTACTTCTCCCGTTAAGATACATATAAAATTAAAATGTTCACATATTTGATTGTGATTACACCTATCGCTGAAAATTTTCTTGCTGTTCAGCCCCAGTAGCCACGCATCCTTTTTTTGTTCTTCAGCACTCGAGTACGCTGAGCATAAAAACGTGGATGGAGCAAAAGCATCGGTGTCTACTTTCCGCACTTAGATGATAATAAATGTGTGATAATATAATTAATGTAATAATATGATATAATGATGATATAATAAATATAATAAATATGATAATAAATGTGATAATATAGCATAGGTCTAAAATAGAAATTGTAATACTATTTAGAACCTTACTTGTATATATTGCAGAGAGCATCACTTGGAATGAACACATCAACCAATAAACTAGCAAGCGGCGCAATATTGTTGGACTGATGCATCGCAACTGTTCGTATCTTCCCCAGTCGGGTAATTTTAGTGCTTATTGTCATATGACGAATTACAGTAATAGCAGTTAAATTGATTAAATATGGAATTATCATTTGGATAACGATATCAAAAGCAGGAATGGATCAACTCACACTCCTACCAAGATGAATGCAACGTATTTGTTCAGAAGTTCAACGCTAATCTCATACCGCAGTTTTACTTCGAAATGATAGCATTGTTTCCAGGCAAATATATGTTTAATATATACTGTGCCCCCAATATAAGGTTGTTATAGCTCAAAGCAACATACCAAACAGTATTGCGGGTTTAGAAATGGACCTATCACTGTCCACTAAATGACAGCCGTAGGACCATCGCTGATGTAAATATACTCCGTGCAAGTAGGGATGCTGCGTCACATTCTCCCTGTGCTCCTAAACTAATTATCTGGGGAAAGGAGCCCTCATCTTAATAACGTAATTCGCAGAGATGAGGAAAGCATTTGCAGCTTCCAAATTAGGATTGTTTAACGCACCTACGGTGTTGTATGACATCGTTCTGTATTTGAGCCATCTTGCATTTTAATGAATTTGCCGTATTACATCGCGGCCATTACTTTTTAGTTACATCTGTACGTCCGGAGGCCGGGATCCCTGAAATTGATAGCACTGCCTTTTCCTTGGCTCTTATCGCAAGGTCTTCGCCGCGAATAAATACTAATAGCTTGATGTCGAATGCCGGACACTGTTGCACACGTTTTTTTTTTTTTTTGGACTGCACACAAGGTATGCTGCCCCAAGTGATGTGGCTTAAGGAAATAAAGTGAATATGAAAGTGAAAGTTTGAACTGCTATGACAACAAATTATTCCACGCCAGCATGCTGCCATCCTGTAAAGGACAATTTCTATGCGATGCGTATATCCCCATCGGCTGCAGCATTTCTTGTCCTGGCCTCTAAAAATAAATGCACAAAGGCCACCACTCTCACAGTCTCTGTTGAGAGGAAAACGTCTTAGAAATTGCACAGGGTTGATGTATATCTATGCAATGAAGGTTACGTGATTGCATGCATGAATCCCAAATGCACATTGCTCCGGTGACCTGGGCTTGGAATCTAATGGTGGTAATTGCGGATGAAGTTTCATTTTTCATTACCCCATGGCCATGAAGCAACTAGAAATAACGACGTTGGCGGAAGACGACAAAAGAAAGTTGGTGGCGACAAGGGGCGTCGTCTGCCCAACGGAATGGACCGGTGGATAAAGCAAACGCAGCGTCGGGTGTTTAAATATTTTCGCAGTTGAATTGCTGCCAAAGGAAAAAAGTTCAGTCGGACACGGCAGAAAAATAGGTTGGGGGATTAAATTGTCTGCCCATTCCGTCTCTCGCCATGTAAACTGGCAAGATCGTGGAGACTGCAGTAGTAAAGAGGGCCGGTTCCGGAGATGGTGTAATGTAGATTTGTCCAATCCTGTAGATAGTGTCATCCACGATAGTTCGGGTCTCCGCGCCTTGTCGTCTTACAGGGCTAGCACGTATTAGCTATTCGGCAAGACGCGTTGCTTGCAGGAGTTACAGAAACATTACCGCGAATTCAAATGGCGCAAGTGGATTTGACTGGTTCTAATTGCTTTACCCTCACTGTAACAGCTATTTTCGCAAGAAAGTGACAGTATGCGACCGCAGAGCAACAGGAGCGATTGCTCATACGTAAACGCAAATAAAATAAAATGCTTGAACATTGCGTCTATTTGAATGCCACTCCATTGTTATATTTCTAGAAAACTTTATTATAACGACATTTGCTATATTTGTTGGCTCCAACAAATGCATTAGATTGATTCTAAATTTTACCTTAACTGTTTGACCTATTTTTACCCCTTTCTCTGGCACAGCGTAGCCAGCCGGTACTTACATTGACTAACCTTCCTGTCTTTCCTCCCCTTTTATCTGGCTCTCTCACTTTCACAAGAGAGCGACAGCAGCAACGGTCCCTAAGGCTGGAGAGAGTTCGCAAGGAATATATGTTCTTTAAGAAACGCTTTGCAAGGTCGCTGACTCGGCCACAACCTTGTCTAAGTCGACATACTGTTAGAAATTTCTTGCCTACGTAAGTATCAAACTTAGCAATTGCTTAAATCGCTTCGAAAGAACCTTTAGCTATTTGCACAGAAAAAGAAATTAGCCTGTGCGCTCTTCTGTGGGCCTATATTTAATAAGGAACAAAAGAAATATCAAAGAGAGAGCGGTGATTTGCGATTGCTTGGTGAATGACAGACCAGCCCCAGAGTTTCATCACCAGTAAGAGCATTTTGGGTGACGCTGCTAGGTGGTGACGAATACAGTGATTTGCGCAGCGTTCAATGAGAACAAAATGGCGCGTTGAAAATGTAGATCGGCTATCTAATGTACAGTTTTCTGGACATCACAGTTCAGTTATCCTGGGCACTCAATTTTTCAAACTTCCAAAAATCACATCGTCATAAAGTCAACAAAAAGAATCTATAAAAAATAATATCTACATCCATGCACTGAATTTCATCACAAAGCATATAGACTCAGTTTCGTCACTGTTCTTAACAAAAACAGCACGTCAGGAGGAAATGAGTTATCTTATAAAGCATACCGTCGCGACGCGGCAATCACAGCGATAAATGATTCCGGGCCTTTCAGAGGCTTCCCGAAAGGAATATACGGTAATTCTTACTTTTTTCTTGATATTATGTCTTGGTGCAGTGTAGTAAGTCCGTCAACATGCTAAGGCAATTGTCGGCAGTGCTTCGCGGCAGCTTTTCTTCATTTGTTACGTATTCTGTATTTGCTGTTAAGATTTAGCATCCCAAAGTCTTACAGTGACTACGCAAGACGCTGTTGTGGGCGACTCTGGATTTTGACCTCTCGGTTTAGTTAAGTCACTCCCGATTCTAAATTGTCGGACAATTCTCTTTTCCCCACTCATGGGCTACCACAACAACTAAAAATCAAAAGATCATGTGCTTGTCCACGTCCCAAATTGGAGTCCCTACTCACGCTGTTATCAATAACGACCAGGCATCTAGCTTATAAGTGTGGTCACCCGACAGTAGTCACTCGCGCGGAGTCGACCACATGACAGACCAAGCCTCTGTTCAACGCCTGCTGACATTCTCACCTGATTTCTCACCGCGAGGCTTCAGTTGAACTCCTTGTAAAACCTGTTGATTTGTCGCAAAATTTGGCTACCCTGTCAACGTTACGGGTTTTTATTTTTATCCCGGCAAAGTTATTGCCGTCTTAATTGCCAGCACTAGCACTTTTTCCTCATGCCATAATTGCTGTCGGCCTCTGTTCCCATTTCTACCTTGTGGTGACGGTGAAAAACCACGCTGGCACACGGCAAGTCACGAAACGAACTGTTTACTGGGCGAAATTAGGCCCAGAGGAATAGCTAACACTCAGCAAAATTATAGCTTCAAACACACTTGCAAATAGCTGAAACCTGCCTTGCGGGTCAGACGCGTCAGCTAATACATGGCTCAATAAATGTTCACAAAGTTACAAGTGTTTGGTTTAAGACCACAGGAAACTGGTCCCATGGAATACGCATAGCTGAGGAGTCATCCAAAGCAACCTGGTAACCAGATGGTAGGATGATTATTCTCCAAAAGATTTAAGCATTATTTCTTAGAATCGAGGGAAGAATGGAAGAACATTACGCCTATTATGCCTGAGTACAGTTACGCAAATATCGAGTGCTGATTTGCAGATAGCCCATCTTGATTGAGTGGGTGATTTTTTAGCCAAAGTAAAAAAAAACGCTTCCTTCGTTCAGCAAGGTGGCTAAAGCAATGTTCATGCCAGGGTCCTTGAGCGTTTATAATAATTATGCGAATTAGTTCTGTTCATTTACTTTACCTAAACACAAGTCCCAGTTGCAGGTGACCAGCTGTCAAAATCTGGGAAGACATCAAGAAATGAAGTGGATTCTTAGCTAATTCTCTGCATCCTATGAGCAGAAATAATTTGTTTTAGATGCTAGTCATTTTCATTTCCGACTTAGGTGATCAGTAAGTTTTTCGTGGCTTAGCTGTATAGGTGCACAAGTTCGGTAAAGATACTGGTTTGTAAGGAGCAGAATTTCTTTGATATTTAGTTTTTGGCAACATTAGTTTTCCATTATAGTAAGCTGAACAACCTTTCTTTTATGGTAATTGCCCTTCGGCTCATTTAGCTAGCAGCAGTGCTCAATGACTAAGGTGGAGTTCTGCTCATAATAAAATCATCACCAAACTTCAATAAGAACAAGATTCCACCAGTGACAACATGAACTTCAAAAGCTCCTTTGAAATTTCGACACAGAAGAGAAAATTGTGTGCGTCTATACACTGAAAGCCGAAAAGAATGTTTACATCCCCCTTTGCTTTTGCGGCCCGGAGCTGCTTCAGTTTCAATTGCTTCTAACTTGCAGACTTTACTGTTCCATATGGGAAAACCAAATGGGGTGTATGAATACTCAATAAAGAAACACCAGTTGATGTCATTGGCTTGACCATTGGCCTATGTTTCTCCCCAATAAATATGAATTTTCGACCTAGCGAATATCTGGCTATGGGGTGAAAGAAAGACTCTAGCCTTTACCCTACGCTGTAGCATACACGGCAGTCCTTGTACTGCCACGGCCACTGGATTTTTTTAGCCAGCGGCCATGGTACCGCCGCCTTTGATTTTGCATTGTTCTTGCAGCATGGGTATTGTGTGAAGTACAGTGGAAAAGTGATGCGTCGCTGTGAGAGAGCACTATGGTATTCTGCAGATTTGAAATAGCTTGAAACCTGTGCAAGGTAGACAGTATTTACTGATGCTGTACCGCACAAGATAACCACACAAGGTCAAGCGAGTGCTTAACGCTGCATTGTGGTTTGCGAATGCTTCGTAGATGACAGAGCAGTTTCATTGTTTGGCCAACTCTGAGCCATAGAATAGGCTGCCTCAGCTTATTTTAGAAAATGAAATGTACGTTTGTGCTCAAAAATACAGGAAGCGGCAAAAAACTTTACGATAAAAGTGATTACGTCAGTATTAACAATGCACTAACCGAGTTTTACAGCTGGCATATCCAATATTTCCCGAATCGCGCAGTAGACACCAACTGGACGCTTCTTAAAAATAGAATGATCAAACTCACTGAGACTTAAATACCAACTATCACCTTAACCGACCGACCTTCGTCCACATCGTGCAAGAACAGAATAAAATGAGTAAACAATAAAAAGAAAGCTTATCTCGCAAACCCAAACATTCTGATACCACTCCTGTCTGGGAAAAATATTACGCCAGGCAAAAGGCATTTGATTCTTTGGCCACAACTGCTAAACAAGCCTTTTACTCAACAACATTCCTTAACATGCTGCAAAACAATCCGAAAAAATACTGCGATTACATTAACCCAAATAACTGTAAACCACTTTAAGGCGGAAGCCTTTAATGGCTCATTGTCAAGGTCATTTGCTGTTAGCACAAACTGTCACAGCTTTCCGGCCTCCTAATTGGTCTCCTGTGTGTCGTGACGTCACTGCCGCTAGGTACAGGTGTGCGCCTCCTGATTGGCTCGCGTGCGTGAGGTCACTGTCGGCAAGTGCGGGTATCGGAGTGGTTCGGCGCCACGCGGTATGACTCATCACATCTGCACGGGTGGCGGCCGTATGTTCGATGGTGCGCCCTGACGTCACTGTCGGCAGGCGCTTGAGGTGGCCTCCCGATTAGGCGCTGTGTGGCCTGACGTCACTGTCGCGAGGCGCGCGTGGCGACCGTCTGCTTGGGTGTGGTGTGGCGGCGGCGGTGGCAGCAGTTCACTTTGCGGTATTGTGTGAGAATGATGCCTCGTCTCGCCAAACCCGTGTCTCCCATCACGCGACGTGCGGAGCCGCTGAGCGCCAGCGGCGCCTCAAGACAGGCTGAGCGTATACGTCGCATGCATCAGGGCGGCGAGGCGCGTCCGACACCACATAGTCCAGGGACGCGAAGGGCCAACGCAAGAGAGGCAATGCGTTTGAAACGACTCGATGCATCTCCGGCGGGTACCAGGGCAAATGAAGCTCGGAATCGCCATGACCGCCGTCTTGCCGTCGCAAGCTCAGCTAGTACAAGTCAATCGAGCGAAGTGGATGATGAGGATGGCCAACTACACCCCGACCCCGCCATGGAAGACGGGCCTCCTCCTAATCCACAAACGGCGCTGCAACAGTTCGGCGCTGCGAAGCAGCCATCCCTGATGTGGACCCACTAAAGCACAAGGAGTTCATCGGCCATGATTAGCAAGCCGACATCCTCCCAGAGACATCGAAACGATAGACCTAGGCGTAAACGACGTTGCATTTAATAAAAAACGACGTTGAAATAAACGACGTAGCATTTAATAAGCAAACATTCACATAACAGTGTACATGTTGTGTGTCCCTGTGGTGTTTCCGATGCAACAAATCGCCATTGGCAATGATGTCAGGCTTCCGCCGTTTCACACTTTAGTCTTGACAAAGTGTCTTCCGTTTTTTTATTGTATGATAACAACAATAACCGTGTTCTTGACCATAAGGTATCTGAAGTACTAAACTCTGTCTTCTGTGCTGTGTTCACTTCTGAACCTAAACTGACCACCTGATCATAAAGTATCTGAAGTACTAAACTCTGACTTCTCTGCTGCGTTCACTTCTGAGCCTAACACTAACCTTCAACACTCTCTTTACCTCAACCACCCAACCATGCCAGACATAACACGTGAGGCACCAAGCTAATAGAATTCATCAAATTACCAACCTCAGCCGGCATCGATAGAATCATTTCCAAAATACTTCAGAACACTGCGGACATCTCTAGTGTATTTTTGTGTCATATCTTTCAGCAATCATTGTCATTTCGAGGGGTGCCGGAAAACTGGAAGATAGGTAAGATAATTCTAGTACCAAAAAAAAGAATAACCTGGATCGTGTCCCAATCACCACCGAATTTCCTTCAGCAGTGTTTGCTCCAAGCTTCTGGAGCGTATAAATTATTCTCATATTGCGAAGTATCTAACATCCGCTGATTTCTTCAATCCTAGTCAACGTGGTTTTCAGAAACGCATGTCCTGCAAGTCTGAACTAGCTCTCTTCGTTAATGACATCAGCTCACATCTTGATAAGACGTAATCATAGATGAACTCTTCCTAGATTTCCAAAATGTTTACGACAAGGTCCCCTATGAACAGCTCTTCCTAAAACTATCGCGTCCTAATTTTAAGCCTTTTGTTCTCCGATGAAGACTAAATTTTCTGACTGACGGTCAACCGTTCCTTTACGCTAACCAATGTTCGTCTAATTTATCACCCGTTATCTCCGGTGTGCCGGAAGGCACTTTCCTGGGGCCACTACTCTTATTAATGTACATTAACGACTTCCCGAGAGGTGGTTCTTCGAAAATTCGTTTATTTGCTCGTGATTGCGCAATCAATAGTCATATAACTAACGACGCTGATTCTCGTGCTCTCCAGTCTGACCTTCACGTCATTGAAACTTGGTGTAATAATTGGATAATCTCTATCAATGTCAAAAAAGCGTCTTTACCTACTTTCCACCATCACCAATCACTTATGTGAGCTAATTACGGTATCGCTGTTTCTGATATATGTGCGGTGACTTCTTAAAAGTACTTAGGTATTAACTTGTCCAGTAACCTCAGTTTGTCTTCACACATTTGCAGCATTAGCAATGATGTCAATATTCTACTATGCTACATGCGCGGTAACCAACGTCCTGCTCCTTCCTTCAGTAAAACTACTCGCCTATATAACACTTGTTCGACCCAAACTGGAATACGGACGCTCAGTCTGGTACCCACACAAATCTAACCTGGCAACAGCACTGGAATCCATACAAAATCGTGCAGCAAGGTTCATTTATGACAACTCTTACCACACTAGCGTCACTAAGCTTAACTCATTTCTGAAGCTTCCAACTCTAGAGCACCGCCGCAAAACAGCAAGACTGCGTCTGGTTTGCAAGCTTTATCACCCGCTGCTTCACCAGAGCGACATGACGCTTGCACGTCGCGCTTCATCCCGTCATGGCTATTCAAAGGCTGCTTATCCCCCTCCAGCTCGGACCACCGCGCATCATAATTCTTTCTTCCTTCAAACAGCGAAAGACTGGAATCATCGACCTGCTGAAGCGGTGCACCACTCCAATCATTTAACGTTCATGGATTTCATTGAAAATATGACCCGGATATTTGAGGTATTAATAAATAAATGAATAAATAAATAAAAACAATACAGTAAGCACTCCCTCTGGGCTAGAAGAGGATTATTCAAACCTAAATTTGCTAACGATGAACCAAGTTTCCTGGTTCACCATTCTGCTCCATTTGGGAATATTGTCTTTCCTTCAGCCAAGAAGAAAAGCATTTTAGGTATCGCTACCACACTAAAATTCAGATTTCCTGAGGCAAGTGCTGGATGGGTCGTAAGCCACAAGGCCTCAATACAAACAATTTTAGTTCCAGAAACTCACCTAAAGGTGGCAGATACTTGTAGCTGCCCACCTTTTGCCATTCACAGGGGCACTTCGTTTCCTTGGTTATTTTCCAACTTATACGTGACGGCGGTTCTTCGACGAGCACAATATCGCGTTGGCGCAGGATAAATAATGTAGCACATCACCTTCTATAAAACCACGAAATGTATCACAATATCCTCTTTGACGCACTGAACAATTGTAGGGAACGAAATCTTTGAAGTTTCGCGCGCATGCCAGCATCGACCTCCCTTAGCCGTAAAGTGGACATGCATTGTGTGTAAACTGTCGCTCAGCAAGCTTCAATAAAATATGGATAATTTCTTTTTGCGTACGAAAGCTAGAACACATTGTTTATATCCGCGTTTAGCAGTAACCGATGGTCTATTGGTGTTGAGGTTCAATTAAATGCAACAGGTTATCTAATTGATAAAGGGAAAATTGTGAATCTGGCCCGCATATGAATGTGTCAATTAAATAGTTGTAAGAAGCATCAAATTGTGAAGTGTACAGGAATTTATTATCTGCATGCTTACGTTTTTGATAATTCAAGCCCCGCAGAACGTCAAAAATTGCATCATAACTCATCTACTCGCACCAGCAAAAACTGCCCTCAAAAAGGTTCACTGTCAAACTCCATACCCGACAGCTGCACCATCCCTAATATAGAAACGAATTCGCTAAACTTCAGAAGTAATATAATTATAGTCCTTGAGGTGCAGATAAATTTAATCATTGTTGTAACGCCATCGTCGTCATTCCATCATCGTCATGCCATTGTCATCTATGATTCAATGACATACCAGTCTCATCATCCCATTGTCCTCATACTTTATTGGTTATGTCGTCGTCGTTATTTCATTCTCGTAGTGTGATCGTGATGATTTTGTCATCGAGAAAAAACATCGCGATATCATTGTCATTTCATTGTCAGCATGCCACGGTGTTATTTTGTCGTCATGTCGTCTCGCTGTCACCACACCAACGTTTGTCATTTTATCATCCTCACGCTTCATCAAGAACAGCATTCTTAGCAGGCGCCTAATGAAGGCTTCCCTAAGCCTATTCCAACAGCGCGTAGGTTACGCATAATTTTATGCGAAGCATATTACGAGGGCTCAACCCAGCTCCTCAGGCGCGGCGGTGACCATGAAATCACGTGACACCGTGACGTCACGACAGAGGAGAAGTGGCTTTGGCTCAACTCTTGCAAGACGGGCTGGGTGGGAATCGAATCAGGGTCTCCGGAGTGTGGGACGGAGACGCTACCACTGAGCCACGAGTACAACGCTTCAAAGCGGTACAAAAGCGCCTCTAGTGAATGCGGTGTTGCCTTAGAAACGCGCTGTTTCTAAGGCGTGCGTCTCTTGCTCAGGCGCACATTTCGTTGCCGCGCCGAACGCTGCTTTGCTCGACGCTCACCGCGTCCAATGCGGGGCGCGTAGTCGCTGCCCTGTAGCCCATTGTCTTACACCCCTTGGCGGGTCGACGGGAACGCTGTCGCGTTCCACTCTTGAAGGCGAAGAAGTAATGCATGAGTTGTTTCTTCGTCTAGCCGAACCAAATATAGCCAAGCAACAGCAGTTCACCAGGCTAAACAGTGGTTCAACAACTAAAATAAAGGCTAGTATGCTTCGCATCCTGGGCTTAACCTTACCTAAGCCACAGCCATTTTTTTTTGTTATAACATGACTCAAGTGACCCATATTTTAGAACTATAATGAAAACTATGTAATAAGGACACCACAAGGCTTTGTGTTTTTTTCAAGTTACGTGTTCGCTGATGGCATGGATACATGGAAGAAGTGTTAGAAGCATACACCTTTCTATGAGCCAAGTTTGTGCGAGTATACTTAGCTGCTGTAAAAACACGATAACTGTGCAAATATTTTGTTCATATGTTTTACCAACCCCATTATACACCACTTGTTGCTTTTTCTACAGAACACGTTTTTTTAAGAAGGCTTTCACCAGCAATTTTCGCAGATGCTCAAGTCGGCTAGGCGGTCACTGGGAGAAAGAAAAAATTTGACGGTAACTACAGTCATTAGGAGAAATATGCTAATTACCTATTCTATGCTGAACTTTTTTCCACAAGTAATCGTGAAATTAAATCAGCTGGCTTCATGCAGGAATCATAAAACTACCAAAACATTTCATATGTGCGTACCTAAAATCTAAATTATGCCTCACAGTTCTAGTTAACATCATTCCGAACTGCCAGAGGTATGCTTTCCGCAACACGTTGACATAGACGCCCATGTATTTTGTAGCACATAATAAGCGGAAGCTTCAGCTCGGGCCCAACTCCGATGCCGCCTTTCAAATACATGTAAAACACAGAAACACTTTTCTGAGATAACCCCTGTGTAGATGGTAATGAAATTTGCTGCATTAGAAAGAGAAAGTTCAATTTTAGTGACTGTTGGAAGTGTAATTCTTATTTAGGACATGAATATTTTAAAAGGACCTCTGAAAAATTGGTAAGTTCAAGAAAAAAATGGAAGGACGAAGCTTACAAATTCGCCGGTCTGCACTAAGAACAGATAGCGCAGTTCTGTAAACGGAATCCGTTAGAACATCTGAAGCGGACATATTTTATTTAGTGCTTTACATCTTACAGAAATTTGATATATTATTTGAAAAGGCTTTGCAAAAATCCTACTCACGTAGCAGTGCTATATTGGAGGGCCATATATAATACATGAAATTTTTTCACCTTGCATTTGCTATGAGATGCAATTTACAGAAATGTGATATCGTTTTTCGTTGCCTAGTTACACAGTTGTAAATTTCATGGTTTCGTTTCCTGAAAATTTGCGATTTACAGCAATTTTTAGAAAATAATTCATGGCGTTAATAGAAATTTTACAACGAACGCTCACTAAATTTCAATTTTTTCTTTAAAAAGTTACAAACTTTATCAAATTTTATGCAGTAGTTGCCGAGAATAACGATTTCTCCTTACTGATGTATTTAGACAGGAGCCCATTAGCTAAAGCTTCCTCTTAATGCCGCAAATCTGAAAAAAAAAAGCGAAAAGAATAAACGTTTCTTTCTCTCTGCAAGGCGACTAAAGTGAAGTCCATACCAGGGTGCTTGAGGGTTTATAATAATTATGCAAGTTGGCATCTATTTATTTAGTTCGTTTACATTACCTAAGAACAAGTCCCAGTTCAAGGTAACTGGCTATCAAAATCTGGGACTACTTTATGAAATGAGGTTGATTCTAAGCTAATTTGCTGCATATGATGAGCCGAAAGAATTCGTTTTAGATGCCAATAATTTTCGTTTCAGACTTACGTATCAGTAAAATTTTCGTGACTTAGGTGCATAGGCGCATTAGTTGGGTGAATATTTTGGTTTATAAGGAGCAGAACCTGTTCATATCAGGTTTTTGGCAGCTTTAATTTACCAGTTTTGTAAGCATGTTGGGCACAATGTCGTTTCGGTTTTTATGGTGCGATGCGACCTAAATGGACAACATCTTCACCAGTGTGCGGTTAGTACGCTCTGTCAGCCCATTTGTTTTGCGAGTGCTACGGTGTCCATTGGACGCCCAAGCTGGACGCCCGCAAACGAAGAAGCTCTTGTACGACATCTGCAGTAAACTGGCGGCCGCGGTCGCTGATGATGACCCGAGGAGGGTCATGACGGAGAATGGAACTTTATTCCAACATGCGGGATGCTGAGGCGCGTGGAAGAAAAGCCTCTACGCGGGCTTGACTAGGACCACAATGTAGTACAAATGGCAGGGACAGGCAAATACAGCAACGTAAGGATGCATTTAAGGCAAAAAATAATAATAAATGAGCAGAGTAAACCAAACAATAATCTCACACATATTAAAAGTATATATCCAAAAGAAACCTAATTACAATGCATGGTGTTAATGTTAAAAGCGGTTGATGAATACACTATATTCCAATAAATGCAACATCAGCAGTAAAAATATAACATAAAAAATTTCAAATTAAATGGACAGAATTACCCGGTATCAAATGAAAAGAAGGTACTACAGGCATTAGGTCAGTAATTGCATAAGAAAAGTGATTATGTGGCACAAATAAAATAGTACTTCAAGTGTAAGTTCAACAACAACAAAAAACAGATTGTTAGTTGATTCAAGTACAACGGCAAAAGAAATTGCGGCATTTCTTTCCCATAGTTAGCACCCGTGCGCGGAATGTCCCACGTTTCAACGAGACGAGTATTATAAGGAAGTTTCCTTTGCTTTATTTTTCAAACAGTGCGTATAAATGTATCCTTCCTAAGGCCTAAGTGGTAACGCTTCTAAGAATGATCGAGTGCACCAGAAAAGGGGAAGCTTGGCTAGCGTTGACAGATTCTAAAGCAGTCGTATCGCAGTACCTCGTCAGATGGCCGGCACATACGATGATTCAATAGTTTCCTTTCAATGAGCGCTGAAAGGAACCCATGAGAACAATTCCAACTTGCTCGAAAGGAAAGCTAGGAGGCGTCACTGGTTGCAGGTGTCCGGCTGGCGTCGTACTACGTTAGATGCTTATAGGCGTGGCGGTCAGCACAACTAGCCACACACCTTTCAGTCGACTGACTCATTCGAGACCAGTAAAAGCGTTCTTGGGCACGATGAAATGTACGTGCTGCTCCTAGTTGTGCGGAGGTATGTTCGCCGTGCAGAGCCAGCAGAAAAGTGAAACGTAGGTTCTCCGGAACTACAAGAAGGAAGGGGGCTTCAGCATTGGCGAAATTGCTTTTGTAGAGGAGGCGATCGGTAACACCAAAGCCTCGGGTTGTCGGGTCATGCGCGGCGTTGTAAAACGTTATAAGCTGAAGTATTCTCGCTGCTCCTTCTCAAGGTTCTATTTACGAGCAAATTCTGGTGTCAAAGAAGCAATCAGGGGTCAAAGTTATCCGCGCCACACATTGTTCAGTTTAGAGGCATTAGCGAAAGGCAGCCAGCATCAGCCTGTCCGCAACCACGCTTGCACGAAACGGTGAAGTTGTACGCCTGGAGACGTAGAGCCCACCGCACAAGCCAACCAGAGGGATCACAAAGGCTGACAAGCCAGCACAACAAATGATGGTATGTGATGACTGTGAATGGACGCCTGTACACGTACGAGTGGAAACCTAGCACGGCAAAAGTCACCCCTAGGCATTCTTGGTGAGTAAAGGCGTAATTGCGTTCTGGCTTACCTAACGTGCGACTGACATAAGCATTTGCATGCTTTTTCCTGTCACATCGTTGAACAAGGACTCCACCTACGCCCACACCAGGGTGTGGATCTCTATCGGTGCGGCTGGGTGGAAATGCCGGTGAACAGTGCCCGTCGTCAACAGGAACTTCAGCCGCAAAAAGAAACGTCGCACTCATGAGCCCAATCAAAAGCGGCGTCCTTATGCAGAAGACAAGTCAGGGGATGGGCGACATCAGTAAAAGCAGATAAAAATCGGCGGAAACAAAAGCATAGACCTAACAAAACAGGAAGCTGTTTAAGAGACCGAGGAGTCTTAATCTTCAACAGATGCTTTATTTTGTGGGTAAGGCCTAACACCATCCTTGTCTACAAGGCGGCTAAGCACCAATACGTAGCCGCTTACCAAAGTGAAATTTCTTAAAATTGAGTACTATGCCGGCGTGTTCGATGCAATCTAAGAGCATTTTAAGGCACCATTTGTGCTATTCAAAAGTGCTACCAAAGATCACAACATCGTGAAGGTAGCACATGCACATATCCCATTTCCCTTGAAGGTCCTCAGGCTCACGCACTGACAATTTGCCTAGGACTACCACGATGTGCGTCTGCTTTGGGCACTGTTCCAGAGACACGCGCGTGCCCAGCTCCTGTTTATCTGCAACATGAACCATTGCGAGTGCATCTAAGGCTACTGACTGGACAGAGGAATCATCTAATGACGAACGTCACTAGCTTACGGCCTGTCGCCCTCTACCGGAAGCCGTGTTGTCGTAGCAAGTCTTATTGCCATCGGATTTCGAACTGCATCACCTTACAGAAGTTCAACTCTGGACGATGGCAAAGCCAATGGTGTGACTCTCAATGCGCGCAATAATGAAGTCGAAAATGCCGATTGCTGGGCTCAAGCATCTCGCGTTATCCTGCATTACTTACATCTATGGATATACTGAACATGTTTTTGCAGATGGTTCTGTGACACAGACCTGTTACGCGGCAGCTTACACGGTACCTTGAATGGGGATCGTGCAACGGTTTAAGATAGGGCACAGAACATCGTCCACAGCAGCTGAGTTACCGAGAGTTCGAGAAGGAATCCGCTACATACTGCAACAAAACCTCGAGAAATGGACAGTGTTCTGTGACGAAAATGCAGCACTGCAACTCATGTGCACTTATATGAATCACAGAACCGCATATAGACCTCTGGTTTATGATACCATTTCTATGCTTGCTGAGGTGTCTCAATCCGGGCATATCATTGTGCTGCAGTAGATTCCTAGCCTCTTTAAAATAGCTGGAAATGAACAGGCTGATGCGGAAACAAGAAAGGCAGGCACTGACAGGAACATTATAAACATTCATTTTTTCTGGTATAACATCAAAGCCTTGCTCCAAACCTCCATCAATACCTCTATCGCGCGACAATTGGACAACCCCGAGCACCAGCAAGCAAAAGAGCCTCCATAGGCTTGACGCTGGTTTGCAAGATAGGACAAGCACGGGACCCTTACTGTAGCGTCTGTCACACTTCCGAGACGATAACTCATGTACTTTGCGTGTGCCCTCAGTATTCGGCTTAGCGAAGAGTACTTATGTCAAGTGTTGACTGTTCGCACTCCCGCCCCTTTTCAGAAGAACAAATTTTAGGCGCGTAGAAAAGAGTGGACCGTGCCCAACGTGCCATAAATTCACTTTTGAACTTTCTACGCGAAACTGGTTCGGATGATCGCCTCTAGAACCTGTGAGACGTGCAGACAGTGCGAAATGTGTTTTCGCGATAACTTTTTGTGAGGACAAGATTACTCTTGCGTGTGCTGTATCTACAGCGCGCATCCGCGTATTGGACAACGTGAATATAGTAGCTCATTGTACCATAACATAATCACCTGCCACCTACATTTCCCTGTATTTCCCCTTCCCCTTCCCCCAGTGAGGAGTAGCAGGCTAGAGATACGCTCTCGAGGCCAACCTCTCCTCCTTTCTCTTCATTGAAATCTACTCCTCCTCCTCCTCCCATTCCAGGCCTCGAATAATGTTGCCCATACATTTTTCGAATGTCGCGGGAGCCTTGCAGAGCCCAAACGGCATGGCGTTTAACTCGAAGAGGCCGTCCGGGTTATAAATGCCGTTTTATTTTGTCCGCCGGGCGCATTGGGATTTACTAGAACTCCGATCGCAAATCAACAGAAGAAATGTAGGACGTCGAATGAAGGCAGTCCAATGCGTCGTATATCCTTGGAAGAAGGTAAACGTCCTTCTTGGTAATGGAATTCAGACTGTGGTAGCTTGCACAAAATTCTTGAACGTATAACTCGAGGAGCTTATGGACTGGATGACTCCTGGATTACTCCTTTTTGTGCATTTCGCGAACTTGTTCGTTAATAATCTTGCCATCTGACCGTTACAGTAGATAGGGATTCTGTCGAACGGGCTACGCCGACCTCGTGCTAATTCTGCGCTTGGTTTGACACGCGGAAATGTACGGCGCGTTATCCCTTTGGGCGAAGTCAAAGATACGTGAGTGCTTAGTTTTAACGTTCACTAATTTACGGTGCTCGTTCTTGCTGATTGACTTGCTGATCCCGAAGACAGTGTACTTCGCGATCACGAGGTGGACTCTCCGCGTCTTGCTAACTTACTGGGCAAGCATGTATTCGCTGTGCTGCAAACTGAATTGGAGAACACGAACAGTTAGTTATGCGCGCATTACCACTGAGCCAAACCACACAAAACTTCTTCACCGGTAAAAGAATGTGAATCGTTCCTTGCGCGTACTTGGAGGCGTTATAATATTGCATGCATCGTGTGCCTCTTCACGTAGCATTTCGCTCAAGCTTTTCACGAAAGCGAAACTTAGCCTTGATTCCAATAAAGTTGTTCAATCTACTGTAATTTTTTGCTGTTTTAGCCATGCGACAACACAGCTGCAGCAGCGAGTGTCAGAAACGCCAGGAGAATCTGCAAAGAAAGCTTTGCGTCAAAAAACAACAATATTCTTAGGTCACGGGCTCCACCTTTATGTACGCACACGTACAAAGTGTCGCCATTTTTCGCCTACGCAGATGTGATTCTTTGTCTAAATGGCTATATAGATAGCCGAAGCAACTTTCCGCAACGGAACATTGCAGGCTTGATATTGCGGTGTAAGCGAACCGATGGTCATTGTGCGGAAAGACACGATTCAGTTTCAAGGCGCACGAGTCTTCCCTGAATTTCAGTAGAAAACTGAATACGTACTTCATTTGAAAACGTATATTCAGTTTTGTGAGTATAGCATATATGAAGGTTATGAATGCAAACACTATGTAATGTTCTAGTGGAAGACGAAGCACAGAAGAAAATGCCAGCGCTGCTGGTGTCGTAGGCGTTCGGGTTTGTTTTATAGATGATTGAGCATCCTCAGAGCTCCTACCTCGAGTACCTTTAGTTCATGTATATATACATATATATGTATATATATATATATATATATATATATATATATATATATATATATATATATATATATATATATATATATATATATATATATATATATATATATATATATATATATATATATATATATATATACGTGTGTGTGTGTGTGTGTGTGTGTGTGTGTGTGCGTGCGTGCGTGCGTGTGCTATTCAAATAAGCGTAAGAAGCACGATAATACGTAAAATTGTGCTGAACTAAGAAAGGATAACGGCGACAACTCCGTCGGGAAAACATATATGAATGGGTTAGGCATTTGTATAAAACCCTCGGCCGGGGATCCCATTCGAAACACTCAAACCCAAGCGATGAGCATGAATTTCTCCTGCTTTGTTGTTCTGGTATTTTTGGCAACTTTTGCCGTTTTTATCCCCTCAAGAGAAAACAACGGGCTGAATGCGGCTATCCAATTCGGATTTCCAGGTGCGAATGCTGCAAAAATTCCAATTAAAAGGCGTGGTGAAGTTCGCCGTGGATGTCTCACATTTCCCAAAAAAACGACACGTCATTATAGGCCCCATGTTTCTCGCACCAGACCGTAAGTTATTTTATTTATTTTCTTGGTTCGCTTTCAGTGTATGATAAAAGTTGGTCTTCCGGCGAGCATGAACGAGTACCGACCTAGGCTAAATAGCGTGACAAATTCAAACTCAGTTTATTGGACGTCTCTGTAATGTTGCGGATGTAAAGTAGTAATTGCAGTGAACATTCGCAATTAGAAAAAAACTTTGCAGAGTGGTGTGGTGTGCGGCCGAGTGTCGGGCTCATTAACCTGCCTAAAACAATATCTAGTAACATTTTTCCTCTACACCCTTAGAAATTGGGCGTGAAAAGCAGGCAGTATGTCGTCCCGTCGGAGAAATGGTCTAGGAGGTAGATATTGCAAGGCCTTTATTATTCCCGTCTTGCGTAAATCCAATAGGAGTTGCACTTTGATAAAGCGATCAAGCTTACCATGTCGCCCGACGTGGAGAGATTGCCAAACGCCATGGGAGGACGACACGCGCTGGCATGTTACCGTGGTCTATCACGTGAGGCGTTAACCGCACACCGCTATTTCTGCCAGTATTCGCATCACTCCATAGCTGCACAAAAGTGAGCCACGCCATAAAAACATCGTGACAAGAGGGCCTCATTTGAGCGGACTTGACGATCAGTTTGAGCTGACGAAAAAAAAAAACTTGAACGGCACAACGAGAAACAGCCGATTAATACAGGGCAACTGCAATGCACCTTGAGGCAGGCCTTGTGCATCTAACAACGTTTATTGAAGAGCAGGGCAGCAAGCATATATCACGCAAGAAATTCCGGGACCGGTGATGACATCATACCAAATAAAAACGCCCTGGCACCTGGATTCCACGTGAAAGTATCCGTTGCCGCCAGTGGACTAGATAGGCGAGGACGAGTATGTTCATAGCTTTTGTAAAGGTATTTTCCCAAGCACGAAATAAGCCCGCAAATATGCGAAAAATTTCCGCCCGACTGGCCACTCGAGGCACTTTGCGTGCATTCGCGGACTTTTCTCGAACGTGAAAAAACATAATTGTATGTAGCACGTATTGAGCAAAAAAAAAAATGTATCGGGAGTATTTCATGTTGCTCTACAATTTTCTCATTGACAATTTTCATCTAACTATTATATTTCAGAAGTCGATTGCTTAATTAATTAAGACTAACTATGTAATCTCAGTATTTCCAAGCGACGACAAACGCCATTACGTTCCTTCTGTGCTTTTACGTGGCATTTGCGTATCTTTAAGCTTTGGCTCAAGTTACATGGGACACCATGTATAATGACTTCCTGCGCTAGGAAGCTAATGTGTAATGTGCAATACTTGAATGAAAATAGCCATCAGGTTAACATTAATGAGAACATATATCAAACTAGGATAAAATGTTCGCCTGCATAGCGCACACCGCACTCGGGCACTTTCTGCTTCGATAAATCGTTTGACGAATTCTGTTAACACTGAAAAATAGTTTGAAGATTTATTCCTTATAGCCAGGCTTGGTCGTTTTGTATTTATGCCTAAGAAATTAAGCTAAGTGCGCGGAATATTTCCCCATAATTCAGATTTAATCAAGAGGGTCAGTGAAAGCAAATTGACCAGAGAGTTAAGGCAGTAATCAATGCTCAGCTACGATATTGCACCCGATCCTAGCGAATCATGGCAAAGTGAATGTGACGAGCCTGCATGTAACCAAGAAATCCTTACCTATTTTTCTAATTTCAGTCCATTTTACCAATGCTCCAACGAAAATGAGAAGGGGAAGGAGGAGACCCTTAGGCGGGGTCCTTGCAGCTTTCACATCGCAGCCACTGCTCGTCATAATCTAGGCAATTTCCCTCAAAGTAACACGGAGTCTTGTTTAACTACTGCTTTCATCGTCGAAGCGGTTTTTCTAGAGGTGTACCGCCAAGGATAGACATTAAAGATCTTTCCCTAACCTTAAAAAAACATCTCTGTGAGGCGTAGTTTTACTAAGAATACACATTGATCAATTGGTGGCTAAAGACACGCCAAACATAAGTTTTTTTAATATTTATTGTCACTTGCATGACCGTCCTAGCTCACATAAATCTCTAAACCTAGGTTTATATTGCCCATTTCTATTAACGTATAAAATCAAAGTTGTGGCTAATTTTCAATGAAATTTTAGGCTTATAAGGCCTATTTTATTTTCTTGAAATATATTTTCTCGCTTTTTAAGTGACGGAACATAGTTGTTGGCGAGGCCTCATATGACGCTTACTTTCGGGCCTCTGGAGAAAGTTTTAATGGTCTTGAGATGGTATGGTATGGTATGAAGAACTTTATTTAGGTCCTGAGGGATCAGTCTGGGACTGATGCGGGCCACTCCCACGTCGGTACAGAGAGGCCGAGCCCCTCTGCTATCACACGGGCCCTCTGGACAGCCCTGAGCTGGTCCGCCAGCACTTCACTGTGCAGCATTCGCTGCCACCACTGTTCACCTCGAGAACCATCACCGGCCAACGCCAAGCAGCGCCACAGCATGTGTTGTAAATCGAGCAAACCCCCACACTTACTACAATAGACTGAAACCCCGCAGTCCGGATTAATTTTATTCATGATGACAGGGTTAGGGTACGTCCGTGTCTGCAGAAGCCTTAATGTAACCGCCTGCGGCCTATTTAATTTAGGATGTGGCAACGGGAATGCCCTGCGCCCTAAGTAATAGTGCTTGGTGATTTCGTTGTAGGTTAACAGTTGGTCCCTGTACTCAGGAGCGGGAGATCCAGCCCCTTCAGGGAGTACACGGCACACTAATCCTCGTGCCTCCCTGTGCGCCACCTCGTTGAGGTTACGCGGGGCTCCCTCCACTGTCCCCATGTGCGCCGGGAACCAAGTAACGGTATGCGAAGTGATATCCCTACCCTGCAGCAGTCTGTTAGCCGGTTCCGCAACAAGTCCTCTCGAGAAGGCTGTAATCGCAGATCGCGAGTCGCTAAACACCAAAACTCTTCTAGAATCAATTAGTGCTAGAGCAATAGCCACCTGTTCAGCAACCCCCGGATCTTTGGTATAAATGGAAGCAGCATTTCTAACGCTCCCTTTGCCATCTACTACCACCACCGAATAAGCATTTTTACCATTAATCCATGCGGCGTCAACAAACGCAGACTCCTCCTCCTGATCCTTTGCCTCTCGTAACAAAGCCCTAGCTCTCGCGACCCGCCTCCCTACATTGTGCACGGGGTGCACATTCCGCGGAAATGGACGAACCATGATATTTGCCCTAAGGTTCACGTTCAACTCGTGTAGGGGCGCCCTATCATGCGACACAGCCACCGATTCTTCAATTGACTCTAATATATACCTACCCGGTGGTGTACCTAGCAACCGCTCCCTCTGTGCGGAACGTTGAGCCTCAGCAATTTCATCTAAAGTATTATGCAAACCCAGTCGTAACAACATATCGTTTGACGTAGTCATAGGCAGACCAAGCGCAGCCTTGATGGCTTTTCTGATTAATGCATCCAATTTATTTTTCTCCCCCCTATTCCAATTTAGCATAGCTGCCACATACGAGAAATGACACATAATAAATGCGTGAACTAAGCGCATTGCACCTTCTTCTCCTAAACCCCTATGCCTATTAGAGATCCTTCTTATAAGTCTTATGGCCTCCTCCGTTTTCTTGGTAATACGCTGAATGGTTCTAATGTTCGATCCGTTCGCTTCAAGTACAAAACCCAGGACCCTGATTGCTTCAACTTTGGGTATCACCGACCCTTCCCCAGTATGAATTCTAATGCAAGGCTCAACGTCCGGTACCCAACCCCTCGGCCTACGACCTAGCTTCTTAGATTTGAAGATCAACAACTCCGACTTTTTAGAGGAGCACTTTAGCCCCATGAGACCCAGATACTCCTCCGTAAGCGTTACCACCTGCTGCAGCCTAGCCTCAAGCTCTCCATCACTACCACCGACACTCCATATAGTAATGTCATCCGCGTAGATAGAATAGCCAATATCCTGGACAGTGTCCAGTCTATTAGCCAACTTCGACATCGCCAGATTGAATAACATAGGCGAGAGTACGGATCCCTGCGGAGTACCACAGCAACCCAATTTAACGACTTCCGATTTTATCTCCCCAAACCTGAGACATGTCTTTCTATCCGTAAGGAAAGCCTTGACAAAATTGAAAAGCCGCTGCCCCAAATTCAAGTCCGATAGCACCTGTATAATGAAAGAATGTCGGATTTTATCGGAAGCTTTTTCCACATCAAGTCCAATTAGTGCCTTAGTATCCCTTGTTCGCCGGTCAAGGATCTGATGCTTAATCCTGATCATAGCATCCTGAGTCGAGAGGCCGGGCCGAAATCCTATCATCGAGTGCGGAAAGACCCCATTGCCCTCAACATAACGCGTTAGCCTATTTAAAATGGCATGCTCAGCGACTTTTCCCAAACACGACGTCAGGGAAATGGGTCTGAGATTTTCAAGTCCTATGGCCTTCCCCGGTTTGGGTATCAGAACAGTAGTTGCCAGTTTCCACTCTTCCGGGAAAGAGCCTTCCTTCCATAGGCAATTGATCTGCCGCGTAAGGAACTCAATTGACCCATCGTCTAAATTCCGCAGCATTTTATTCGTAATGCCATCCGGCCCTGATGCCGATCGACCATTAAGATTCTGCAGCGCCATCCTTATATCACTTTCAGTAAATTCCGCGTCCATAGCTGCATTTTCGTCTCCACTATATTCCAAAACCACATCAGGTGTATCGTGCCAGGTCTCCAACGGAAGGTATCTCTGAGCCAAATCCTTTAGCAACTCCTGCTCCGTGGAGTCCCGACACGCCTGATGGACCAGCTTACCTATCACAGTCCTCTGATTAGACTTAGTGTTTGTCTCATCTAGTAAATGTCTGAGCAAACTCCAGGCGCCTCCCCTCTTAATGCGACCATCAATAGAATTGCACACTTCATCCCATTGCTGCTTGCACAGTACCCGACAATGGTCTTCAATTTCCTGATTAACCACTGCTATACGCTTTCTAAGCCTTCTATTTAATCTCTGACCCTTCCATCTCGCTAACATCGACTGCTTTGCTTCCAACAAATGTGCTAGGCGACTATCCATTGAGATGGTGAAAAATCCTTTTTTTACCATAGAATGTCTCTTACCGAATGAAGTCCAAAAACGAGAAAGGGGCTGACAGATGGAATAGCACACTGTGGTATAAAGTTTGTAAACAGTGATAAAGTGCCTCAGACAGGCTCACCCTCCTGTTTGTTATACCGGTTTCGGCCCCCTTCTCCCTCCCCCCTTTTTTTAATCCTTTTTTTTCTTGAAACCCCATCGACAACACATTCCGAAGTCAATATGCCTTTTTCGGCGCCTCAACCCAGAGTATCGCCATCTCTGGATGCCGCCGTAACGACACCTACGTTAAGCGCGTGGGGCAGTGCCCCTTGAAAGACCATGCCGCTGCCTTTCAGTCACCCCATACATTGCACCACAGACTCCTCGTCGCCACCTTAACTATTTCAAAATTACTCGACGTATTACTACTATGCTACTCAAGTCACTTTCAACTCATGTTTTTCTTGTGTGTGTGTGTGTCTGGGTTTTCTCCTTTCTTTTTCGCCGTTGTAATGCCTCAAAAACATGCCGCCAACGACTCCCCCTGAATACCTCCTAACCTTTCGCATCCCCAACACGCTCCCAATTTCATTTTTTTCTTTCTTTTTCTTTCACTACCCCCTTTTTTTGTCTGTGTTGGTGCCGCCCTGGCTTCCCCCCCTTTTTTTTCTTTTTTTTCCTTTTTTTCTGCTTCGATTTCTTTTCTTTTCTCCCCGCGTGCCCACTCTCACGCTCTCGTCTCCTCGTCTGGAGAATGAAGGTCACAGACGTCGGACGACAGCGCCTGTTCCCTCTTGTAATCTCTCTCTTTAAAACCAGCCGCCAGCGACAACACCCGCACGTGACGTCACTGCACTAACCCTTTAAAACTAACATGCCGAGGATGACGAGGCCGCCTTTGACGAAGATAGGTCCTCCTATCGAAACGTTGGCCAGCCTGTCTGAGGCACTTTAGCCCTGTTTACAAACTTTATACCACTCTTACCGAATGAAGAGATGGATATCTTAAAAATATACATCGTAGATAATTTAGCCGCAAGGCTGGGGCCGTTGGCATGGTAAAGCCTAGAGCTCCCAAAACTGTTTTTTTAATTTCTATTTTGTTTAAGTACGAGGGAGATGTAAGCCTTTGATGATAGAAATATTATTTGTGCAAGTTAGCTTTACAATTACTAAGGCATGCGTTTTTCTGAAGAAGTTTATTTTTTTTCTGAAGATTACAGGCCTATGTGACGGAGTTGAATTTTACAACTGCGGGCGCTACACCTTCACGTATGAACCTTATATTTGCGCATGACTGATTGAAAGATTGCAGCACTAAGTGTGGCTATTTGCTTTCGCTTTAGGACACTTTGGCTTGCGTTGAGCCTTTCTTGCCAGGGCTCTGGTAGAGTTGTCAAATTGATAGGACCAATTGTCACGCATCAGTTAGTGCAACTCGCTCTGGAAAAAAATACAGCAAATAAACAGCTTTGCCTCGTTTCCTTCAAAAGTAATCAAGGCATTGAGATGTCGAAGAACACCAATTCGAAGCCAAAAGAATTGTTACGTTGTTTCTACGCAAAAACTACACACGCGTTGATACGGTCTAAATTCCGTCAAGAGAAACATTGCTTTACGCGGAACGTAGAAGCCGCTTTCTTAGACATAAACGCATAGACATGGCATTGGGGATTGTTCAGAAAGCATGTGGCGTCAAGGAAGCCGCGCGATGAGAAATTGTAACGTTGGCAGCAAGTACAAGTAATTTTAGATTATTTTATTTGGCTAAATTCGTCTTTGCGTTTTAAAACATGTCGCCCCAATAAATATTATAATGCAGGAAACCAAGATGACCAGGAACCTTCCAAGACTGTTCTGAAGCAATGGATAACCAATTTGGTCGTCATTCATCCACCGTAAATGCATCAATTTCGCCATCTGACTAGACAGCGCCACACAAAATAGTTAACTGCTGAATAAACTTCAACAAGTGTTTCTTCTATGTGTACCTGTTTCTCTGCTGTAAAGGATAGCATCGTTTCAATTTTAACAACCGATTTTTGGGCCGACATTTCCTGCCGTCAATAATTTAGAGTATAACTGGGTCGAGTGGTACACTCGGAGAAGTATAACATTTTAAATATTTTTGATACTGCGTAATCTACGTAGCTATAGAAACACGTTACAATTAGCCCCGCTTTACATATTCATTTGCAATACGTGGTCAATATGTGCTACAAAATCATACATAAAAAGTAAATTGCGTTCTTCAAGGTAAAAGGTGGGTAATAGCTGTTTTATTGTAGCCACTGAAGCCGAACTAAAGAGAAGATAAGTTGATAAAAAAGAAAGCTATTTGAAAATGCCCATTTACTGAATATCTTTAGTGCAGTGAGTGCAGCGGAGTGATTTAGTAGTTTACATCGCCAAGCTATCGCAATATAGTGTAGAACCCTGTGTAGCGCGGAAGCAGCTTTTCAAACAAGCCGACACGGCTACATGCTGTCCATCGGAGGACAATGGAGATAGGAGGAAATCGAACGTCCTGACGTCGGCTCTCATACCGGACATTCTGCGGGACCAGAAACTCAGTGAGCCTGGAGCTGGCAATCTGGCGACGTGAAGACGTGAAGACGTCTTGAGCATATTCAGCGACAGTGTTCGTCGAGGAAGAAGAGAGAGAGGGAAAAACATTTATTGAGCTTAGCTCGACATCTTCTTAGGCGCCGTCGATGCAAGTGGTTCCCTCTTCACGGGACCCGTATGCTTCCCTAGCCGCCTGGCCCCTGGAGATCAGGATGAGCTGGTCTTCCAGGGCGGGGCTGGTTAGCAAGGTCTCCCACCGCTCGGTAAGGGTGGTTGAGGGATGGGGCAGGGTAGTGGAGCAGGTAAGAGGTGGGGGGATTGCGTTGACGAAATCGCATACTCCAATGACGTGTTGGAGCGTGCCTAACGGAGTCTTGCAGAAATTTCATTCCCTCTCGTACCTTTCCGGGTACATCTTGTTTTGAAGGTAAGGGTGCGATTGGGATCCTGCCTGTATCTGCCTGTAGATCGCTTGCTGCTCTCTGCTAAGCGATTTGTCAGGATCGGGGTAACGGCGCCTCTCCGTCTTGTAATGGTTTGTAATGTCCCTATGACCAAAAATGGACTGTGGCTCACCTTCCTCTACCCGGCGTTCCGTCTCTCGGGCGAACTGGTGGGCATGTTCGTTGCCCTCCAGCCCAGAGTGAGCCGGTGTCCATATCAACTCAACTTTCCTTTCAGGTACGTCGCGTTTACTCTTGAGAATATCTATTGCCGCAAGAGACACCCACCGCTTTCTGTAGCTGTTATACGCCTTTTGCGAGTCAGTGACAATTCTTACCACCTTGGGCTGCGCGAGTACTAGCGCTATCGCGGCCTCTTCTGCCACCTCCGGAAAAGACGTCTTGATGGAGGCGCAGGTTACGAGCGCATCCCGCGTCGTAACTGCCAGCGTGGCTTTCGATGAAAACTTGAGTAATAAAGCGTCTGTGAAGAGAGTGACCCCCTCTTCCTCTTCTACTATATGATCTAAAGTCTCCGTCAAGGCCGCAATACGAGCCGCTCTGCAGCCGTCGTTACGACCCGACCTCATGATTCGAGGCAGCGGCTTACTGTCGATTTTATGCGCCCACAACCTGGGTAGCGGCCCCGTTTCCTCACGCTCTGCCTCTTTCCAGTCCAACTTGGCAAGAACGCGACGTCCCGCCAAAGTTTGACTGAGTCGAACTCTTTGATTAGACAGATGAGTTTCTATTAACTCTTCAACGACGTTGCGCTTGGCCATGCCGAGAAGCTTGTCGGTCGATGAATGCTTCGGCATGCGCAGCGCCATCTTGGTTACATTGCGTATAATGACTTTTAACTGGTCCCTGTCTTTCTTGAGTAACTTGAGGTACGGCGCCGCGTAAACGATGCGCGACGTCACGAAGGCCTGGACAAGCGTCAGTGCATCGTCCTCTTTCAATCCTCTTTGTCTGTTTGTGACTCTTCTGATCATGTTCGAAATTTGTTCCGTTGAAACCTTGATTTTGCGGATCGACGCCCCCGCCTTTGCCATTGTTCTGGAAGATGACACCCAGGATACGTGTTTGCGTGGTTGGCGTTATGGTTGTCCCGTCGATGGTGATGCGGACGTTCTCTTGGTCTCTTTGCTTTCTTCTTGGCTTGATGACGAGTAACTCTGACTTCTGTGGCGAGCAACACGATGACGGAAGCAGTGTGTCAAAAAGCAAGGAAGGGTGGTGGCCGAACAGAAGGTAAAAGGGTGAAAAGCCAGTGGCCTCGTGACGAAACGAATTACAGGCGAAGGTCACGAATGGAAACGTGCTTTCCCGATCACTGTGGTCGTGAGAAACGTACATAGACAGCAATTCTCTCAAAGTGCGATTGAGCCACTCCGTCACTCCGCTTTTCTCCGGGTGGTAGGTGGTGGAAAGCTTGTGGTCGGCAGAACAGGAGCAAAGAAAGTCTTCAAAGAAGATGTGGCCGCGATCAGTGAGGAGATACTGGTGTGCAACGTAATGGGGGATGACGTCGTGTAAAAGGAAATCTGACCGCTCAGTTGAACAGCTTGTGCGCGAAGCTCTCGTGATCGCCTTCCGCGTCGCGTAATCATTCACGACAACGACCGATTTATTGCCAGATTTCGACGTCGGAAAAGGGCCGAGAACATCGAGATCGGCGAAAGAAAATGGTTCTGGGGGCACATCGATGGGGTGAAGGCTATCAGCGGGCAGCACAGCAGGTTTTTTTTGCGGCCCTGATAGAGCGCACAGGCTGCAGCGTAGCGGTGCACAAAGCGTGCGCTCCAAGCCAGAAACGGCGCCGCCGTACGTGGTCGTAAGTATGCGAGAAGCCGAGGTAGCCTGCAGTAGGGGCATTATGTAACTTCTCAAGAACGGATGCCCATAGAAGGCTAGGTACAACGAGTAAATATTCTGCTCCTTCAGGGCGTAAGCTGCAACAGTGGGCAACATCGTCGTGGAGCATGAACATGCGCGTCGTAAGGTCAGAATGTTCAGACCTGAGATGATCAATGAGAGCACATAAGAGCTCACCACGCCCTTGTTGTGTGCAGATGTTGTGCAAATCAGAAATGGCCTGGACACAAGAGAAGGCTTTGGTTTCAGCAAGGCCCCGTGTGAAAGCAACGTCCTTCTTAACTTAGTCTTGAGTGGGCGAGCGGTTTCGGCGAAATTTTTGATAAAACGACGGAAATATGAACATACCCCTACAAACATTCTTACATCTGCGGCGGAACACGGAACAGGAAATTTCTGAACAGTGCGAATATTGTAGTGGTCGGGTTGAATGCAGGCGACACTGACGAGATGGCTAAGAACGGTAATTTGACGGCGTCCAAAGTGACCCTTAGATGAGTTCAATTGCATACCGGCACTTCAAAAAACAGCAAGAATAGCCGATAAATGGGTTAGTTGTCTCGTGAAAGTTGAAGAGACTGTGACATCGTTTAGATAACACAGACATGCGGGCCCTTTATAGCCGCGAAGTAAGGAGTCCACCATTCTTTCGAAGGTAGCCGGGGCATTACAAAGGCCTAACGGCATAACATTTAATTGGTAGAGGCCGTCAGGATTACGAAGGCAGTTTTCTCACGGTTCATGTCATCTCCTGAGATTTGTCAATAGCCTGATTGGAGATGTATCGATGAAAAGTACTTGGCTTCGTGCAGGCAGTCCAAGTCGTCATCAATACGCGGCAAGCGCTAGACATCCTTGCGTATGATTTTATTGAGGTGTGTGTAATCCACACAAAAGCGCCAACTGCCGTTTTTATTGCCAAGGACAACAGGGGACGCCCACGGACTGCAAGATGTCTCGACAACGCCTTTAGTCAGCATCTCATCGAGTTCTCATTGTGTCCCTTGTCATTCAGCATGTTAAACACAGTATGACCGGCGGCGTATCGTGCTGGCATCTCTGGTGTAAATGCAATGGGTAAGTACCGGTGTCTGAGCTGAATGGTGGCCGTCAAGACAAAAAATATCGTGGTAAGTTTCCAAGAGACGGCAGAAGTCATCAGCTTGTGCCGGATGATCAGGTGCAATCATCCTGCAAAGTTCGTCTGTGAGAGTCGGTGGATCGGAGGTTCCAGTAGAGGGCGATGGAATTTCATCGTCAAGAGCTGATGTCTCGCAATAGTTCACAGGCAAGATGTCGCCCAATGATATGCCTATGGGAAGAATTTGAGTCCTGCAGTTAAAATTAGGTAGAGGGCACGAAGTAGGATTGCCTGTAACAATGAGCACAGTATGGCGAACAGCCAAATTTCTTTCAAGCAGTATGTCAGCCATGGGACTTAGTACATAGGCGCCATCAGGAACAGACGGGAACGACAGCGGCCACGGCGGCCGCATTTCGATGGGGGCGAAATGGCAAAACACCCGTGTGCTTAGATTTAGGTGCACGTTAAAGAACCCCAGGTGGTATAAATTTCCGGAGTCCTCCACTACGGCGTGCCTCATAATCAGAAAGTGGTTTTGGCACGTAAAACCCCATAATTTAACGGGAACAACAGTAGAGTGACGTGTGTAGTGGGTTGAGGCGACAGGCGGATGTCTCCGGGTGAGCATAACCATGCTTCTGTGACTGGCGGACTATAGTAGTCGTGTGGCAATTGAAGATGAATGACAGACAGTCGATGCGCAAAGAGGGCTGAATGGGACGATAAAGAGGCTAAGCCGGGTACAGCGTACAGCGAACGGTGCACATACGAAGCACGGTGAGCGTTCCTCCGTCAGCGACGCGGAGGGTGCGTGATGGAGCGGGTGTGAGAACTTTGTTCAGACCTCGGCGCAAATGGCCACTCATCAGGTATACGTGCGCGCCAGTGTAAATGAGTGCTGAGACACTGACGCCACCGATTAAAACGTCCATCAAGTTCTGTTTGGTAGGCAAAGTGATCAGAGGGTTTGGTGGTCGAGTCATCAATGCAGCTTCACCTATGGGAGCAACATTGCTTAGTTTCCCGGAGACGGTCTTCGGGGCTGTATCGGGGACGGTGGGCGCCGAGCTGGTGGTTAACGAGACTGGTGACATCGGAATGACGACAAGGGACTGTTCCAAGGAGCATGAGCTTCATCGTTTGGCTGTTTCGATGCGTATGGAGGCTGGTAACGACGGTCGCTCTGTTCGGGGCGATAATAACTGATGAATGGCGGTCGCAGAAGGCAGAATACAGTTCGGTTGTTACAATGGCGAGCAACGTGAGCGATACGCCGGCAAACAAAACGGATTGGCCGATCGTCTGCGGTTCGCCACTCGTCTGGATTTCGGTTGCGTGCAGGAGACCACAGACCAGTCGGTTGACCTGGAGCATGAGACAGCCATAAAGTAGCAGTGGCACATACAGAATGAACGCCAAGATAGGCGAGTTCTTCGTGGACTATTGCCTACACAAATGATGCTGTAGGCAAGTTGTTTGGCTGACTGGGGCGGGAAAAAAAGGGCTGCAGGAGCCATGGCTTAGTCTTCTAGCAGCACTATCCGCGTCAGGCCATCTGATGCTTGTGGTCGCTGCACTTCTAGCCTGTCGTCCCAAGAGGATGTCGCATCTGCGTTCGGCAGACGTGCGAGCGGCGTTGCAATGCGATGGCTCTTGACTTGCTCAAAGCGTTGACACTCTTTTATGACGTCCTGTACTGTTTCACAACCAGTTGTTAAGCTTTTCCTCGTGGTTGCCATACCACACCTTCGCCGTGCCGTGTAGGCAGAACACCAAGTTAGCCAACATAATCGTCGTATCCCATTTGTTGTGGGTACCTACACGCTCAAACCTAGCGATTCACTCTTCCAAGTCGAGGGGGTCGACGTCGTAGAACGTTCCTCTATCTCGGGGCTGAACAAGCACAACCGTCGGGGCTGTAGGCGTTGATGTCGGCCGCGCCATGGCGGGTGCTGTTTCGTCCCTCATGTTGTCTAGTCAGAGGTGACGACCACTGCCAAGTTCTGTTGTTGTTCTTCGTGGGTACCTAGCACACCTCACCAATTTGTTACGTTGCAGAAGTCACATTTCAAGATGCATTTACAATATTTACAAGAGAGACAATGATGCATAAATAAGATGGCTGTCGTTGTTGTTGTCCTGAGTGGCCGTGGCACATACCCACCGTGGGGGATTGGCCATCAATCGGGTGGTTAAATTAGGTGCATAAAAATAATAATAATAACAAGGGAGTTAACAATTTGAACATTGAAGTTTAAAAGTATACGCTTTGTGTTAGGAAAAAAAATTATCAGAAGAAAACCAGGTATAAAAACAGAAAAAAGAGTAATAATAATAAAAATCAATAATAGATAAGAATTGAAAGAAAGCTATGGTGGGGAGGGAGAACGATCAGTCTAACATAGAAATCGATTGGTTTCAATAAGGTAATTTTGGATTGCCAAGCAAACATTTCTGTGGCTGAACCCGATAATGGAAGCTCCAAAAGATAGGATCACTGGCACTTATGAATTTAGGCCAATATGGCGAAGCGAGATTTCGAGTAGTCGTTTTCTTATAATAGAAAAACGCCTGCAAGACAACAAGAAATGGTGTATTGTCTCCGCTTCGCCGCACAATGAGCATAATGGTGAGGTGACCAGACCAGACCTGTGGAGATAGAAGTTCAACGCAGGTATACGGCAGCGCAGCCTCGTGATAGACACTTGAATTTTCCGTGTTCGGCAAAAATCTCTGTGCCAAGGGTGTAGGAGATGTCGGTAATCCCCAGAGTTGGTAATTGCGGAGCCTGATACTGCCTGTAATGACACTCCTGCAAAATCTAGCAGCAGTAACAGGAGCAGTTATAGGGCAGCAACGGAGAATCGGGCCACTCATCGATGCCTTGGCTAGAGAGTCTGCAATTTCATTTATTATTAGCCCTTTATGGCCAGGCACCCAAATCAAACGCACGCTTCTCAAGTACCCACGTACCAATGATTGAAACGTCCTCATCACGCGAGAATTGCTAGAAGCAGGAAGGGATGAGCACAATGATCAGTGAATATAACGGCTGGCGTAATTGATGGTCCTAATTTGCATAATGAAAGACTCACGGCCATGAATTCGGCTAACGAGATCGGTATGAAATCTGGCAGCCGAAGGGAAAATGTCGAATCAAGAATCGGGGAAAATATTCCTACATCTGACTTTTCTTCACGTTGTGAAGCATCTGTCGCAATTACAATGTTTGTTTGAAGGTTCTTCAGATTGTCTTGTAATATAGCGTCTAGAATACGGTGTGGAAGTAATCTTGCATTATTGTGAAAAATGTCATTGAATTGAATATCTTTTGCAACAGCTCTGTCGGGAATATGAAGTACATCGCATATGCGCGCGCACAAAGGGTCAAGTAACTTTTTCACGAATATAATTTGCGGAGTATGTAGTCGCAGCCAGTTGACACCGAAAAACAACGCAGGTTGTGAAATAAAGAGTGTGTGGGGATGGCGCAGCGGTCATTCATAAATACTTAAGAATGTCTGCACTGTCAAAAGCCTGAACCTGCACGAAAGAGGAGGAGCACGGGATTCTAGATAAAGAATAGAATTCGTAGCAAATTTAGGAAACCTAAACACAGACGTAATGCTTCTCTTTCTAAGAGGATTAGAGGACAGGACATGTAGGCTGGAGCTCCAGAGAAGAGCATGCAACCAAATTCTAGTACAGGGCGAACGTACATACGATATATCATTAGGAGTGTATCTCTTCTCAATCCTATTCGATGATTGCTCAGCCTACGCAATATTCCAATTGCACGGGTACCTTTTCTAGTCACATGATCTATGTGTGGGCGCCAGTTGCGAGAGGCGTTATAAATAATTCCGAGGTATTTAACAGATTCAACCTGTGGTATGTCTTGAAGGTGGTAAGACAATGAGATGTGCACCATGTGCACTATGTGCACTATGTGTACTATCTAGGGATGAAATTGTACAAAGCATTTAATATTCAGCAGCGCCTATCCTCCTTGCGCACTGGAACCAGTGCAGCACAAACGCAACCAGCGCAGTTTTTAATGTGAGCCAGGGAACTGCAGCGAGAACCAGCGCCTCCAGTGTGCCCCAGCGCCATGGCAGTGAAACCACCGTCTTGTCCAGGGTGACCAAGAATTCTCACTGGTGTCCCAGTGACTCCACACGAGCGCCAGCGTCCCCAGTCTGATCCAGTGTCAAAAAACACGCTGGTTTTGCACTAGAAGGCACTGGATGACGCTGGTTGTTGCAATAGAGAAGGCATTTCAGCATTGTGCTTACACCTGAATATGGCGTGACTACTGCTCCAACTAGAAGTCTGTAGTCATCTAGGACGTTTTGCTTTTCCTGAGAGAAAGAGAGAGCTTTTTCTTATTATTACAACGGTTACTCAAAGTTCCCGTGTAGGCGCGAATTCCTTCTTGTAATTACGCCCTATTGGTGGGTGTTAGGATGATTCGACATAAAGAACCATCCAATGCTACGCAACTGAAATTGTTAGGAGTGCTATTCTCTATTCCCGTCATCAAGGGTGTAAGTTATTTCACAGCTCCTGTTTCCGTAGAGAAATGGTATTTAGAAATTGTTCGTTGTAGGGGGTAGCGCGTTCAACTTTGCGAACCCAACAGCTGTGGCTGGGTCCACGCGCGAGCGTGGTGAGTAGGGTGCACCAGGACTTCAAGAAAGCTCCAAAGAAATGGGAAACGCCTATTTTGCGGGAAAACGTTTTGACAAGAGGGACACCAGGCTTTGTGCAGAGCTGTACTTGGCAAAGAACTACTTAATTTGCCGGGTTATCCTGGTTTTGATTCCTAATCGACACGTACGCGCACGTACTATCTACATATAATAGCCAACAAGCAGCAATGCCAGTAGCGTCTTGACGCACTTACGGAGGCGCGCATGGTACCCTCAGACAATAGGTCACCATGCCCGAAGATATACAGAAGATGATTACTGTTTCTAAAAAGGCACCACATTGTTTGCTCATTGCTGTCACAACTTGATCAGCCTTTTTCGATCTTCTCCATTCGCGCCAGCAGTGTCACGTTTTCTTTTTTTTTCTTTTTTTTTCACTATAGAGAGTTTATTGTTCACTATTCGTGATAGGCACGCAAAAGCGTCTCAGTATTTTCCCCTGATAGGTATGTACACATGAATGAACGCCTGCAGGCACATTATTCTGCCCGACAGAGTAAACAGCAATGAAGATTACACGACGAGCACTTATATTATAAGCGGCATGAGTGCAAGCATCCTGCTGTTCAATAATGCTAGCCACAGCTGACTGGCTCAACACATTGCCGGACGAGTGAACATCGCGATAACGCTAAGGAAAACCCAAACAGTCGCAATGTTGGGGATTCCCTAAGAAGACGCAGTATAGTTGTTGTCAGGTGTGGCAATGTTCGTTTTCCTATCAATGAACAATTGATAAATATGACTGTGACATAAGCGCACGTGTGCAAGAAGCTCCAAATATAGTTCTCGTCGGTATAATGTGGGTGATCGATCGCGAAGTATATGTTTGCGCCAAACCCATACCATGTAATTGAAAGTACACCTGTGTATAATTTCAAAATTTATTAACGATAAAATTCACAAAATCTTAAATTAAGACAAGCTCTTCGCGATTATCTTGATGCTGGCGCTCAGCATACTGAAATTCTTAAAGTCAATTCAATGCAGACGCTTTCTACAGCATACTGCTAGCGGCGGGGGATGCCGGTAAATGTGATTACTCATCAACTCTATAATTAAGGAAGATTAACTACCACTGGTATTTTGCTTGAGTGCGCAGGTGTCAGTAGCGCAATAGTTATCAAGGCCTGATCATTTAGTAGGAATGGGCTTACCGACATATACTCCGCACTAGTTTCGATATGTTCCGCAGTGTGCTTGCTAGCCGAAAAATGCATTGTCGTCCAAGTTAGCAAGGTATCAAATATTTTCGCTATAGTAATACGGATTAAATCTAAATGGAACATCCTTTGGCAGCTTGGCCCTGATGATTATGATAACGGTGAAGCTTTATTAAAGTGTGGCTGGCTCATGGGCCTGGTAGGGGTAATGGAGTTTGGGAAGGAGGAGCTGTCAACTGGTCCTACTATAGAGAATTTACCTTGTACCTCCCCCCCCCCCCCCCCATCACAGTTAAACAATAAGTAGTGTGTTCCATTTCGCAGTAAAAGTGTATTGTTCATAGGACACTTTTGGCCTCCGCAGATAAATATCTCAAAATGCTTTATATATTCAGCCTATTCATTTATTTACACTAACTTCCTGCATAGAAATGAAGCTTTTTCTGAGCAACAAAACGAATTATGTTTTATATGTATGCGTGTAATCCTAATAAGGCCGTCTTCAGCTTTTCTCAGAAACTAAAGACAGTGCTACAAAAAATACTCTGGTAGGACTAATATTTTTAGATCTCAAGGACGCTTGACCATAATACGCTTTTAAACCAACTTACATCGTACTACAGTTTACGGGGAGGTATCTTTAGACCATTCTCCAGTTCCGTAAAAAAATTCTGCTCAAACAGTAGTTATAAATAAATGCAATTGGCTCTTCGAGAGAGCCTTCTTGTACTGGCTCGGTTTTGGATGCCTTTTCCTTTTCGCTATCGCTGATGACTTGCCTGAATTCAAACTTTTCTTTTTTCACAGGATACGTGCGTAATAGTAATAGCTAATGGCATAAAAGAATTTGAGAATAAGGCTAATGCAGAGTTTAGAAAAATATTCGGTTGGTGTATCGCAAAACACACAATTGACAATAAGAACACTAAGTATGTCATATTCTAATCATGACTTAACAAAGTCGACTCATAGAAAGCAGTGCTTGTGGATAATTACTGTTTGATGTAGCATACTTACTGGTATAAATACGAATACGCAATTTATGATGCGCACCTACATCGATCTGGCAACATTCACACGATTAGCACCCGTATGTCGTCAAGATGTTGCATGTTATCAAATGCGCGCGAGTATTTCGGTGCGAAAGCCTTGTTCATTTGTTATTTGTCTTCTTTTAAAATAGGCAACTTAGATATTGCATAATTTCTTGGGGCTCGAGATGCAGCACATAGATAGATGGTCTTTGCCAAATACAAAAATCAGCGCTAAGCACGACTTCTAACTACAGGGAGCGTTGCATGCCACCTTTTTTTAATGCGTAACCATTTTTTTGCGAATTCCACAGCCCTGTCACGCGAAAAGCTTAAGGGCTTGTATCTGAGTAGAGTGCATAATTTGCAATGTTAAGGCATTTAATCGTCATGATAGTGTAAATGTAGATTATTGGTGGCTTTATAAGTGATAAGGAAGAATTTAAACAAATAAATAAAGAGAATACCCATAGATATACATAGGGCTCCATAGAAATTGCACGGGTACGCTTATAGTAGGAGTTGGCCAAGTGAAATTTCGGGGTAGTACTACTTTCAATTTGGGGTTGGCACAACTGAAATGTAGGGTTGGGCCAACTGAGAATTTGGGGGTGGACCTACTGAAGCTGGGGGTGGGTCACATAAAATTTGGGTATGGGCCAACTTGAGCTTAGGGGAGGCCCAGTGCCCAATTCAATGCTGCTGAGCACCCTTCGTGATATAAACACCTCCCGGCCAAGCGGGCATGCGCGTTGAGACGCTTGGCGCGTTTTTCATTGGGCCTTACCAAGGTGCAGTAAGAACGCAGGCGAGAGCTTGCGTGGACTAGGAGAGCAGGCAATAACACAGGAGCAGGAGGAGGAAGAGGAGGAGACCTGAATGACGATGAAGGAGGAGAGGTCGGCCTGGAGAGCGTGTCTCTAGCCTTCAACTCCTCACCAGGGAAAAGGGAATTGGGAAATGCAGGAAAAGGTAGGTGGCAGGTGATTATGGTACGGTACAATGAGCCACTATATACTCTTTGTCCAATATGCGGATGCTCACTGTGGACACAATACACGCAAAAGTAATCTTTTCTGCACATTAAGGTATCGCGCAAAAACAATCTCGCACTGTCTTCCCGTCTCGCAGGTTCCAGAGGCGATCGTCTAAACCACTCTCACGTAGAGAGTCCAAAAGTGACTTTATGGCCCATTGGGCATGCTCAACTCTTCTCTACGAGTCTAAAATCTTTCCTTCTGAAAAGGAGCGGGAGTCCAAGCAGTAAGTGTTTTACACTCTGCCGCACATTGTGGGCAGCCTAACACATGCTTGCGAGAGTGACGGCGAGGGTGGCGTGGCATCGGGGCGATGCACTCTGCCCTCAGGCAACGGCTCACGCGCTACTGCGGCAGCTACTGTTCCTATTCTATCGCTCCGATCCGTCGAGGCGCTCTCAGGCCCGGCGTTCCGGCTCAGTTACGATCGCATTGCAGGGGCCGGATGTGCCGTGAAAATCTGACAATTGTCTGCAAAAGCTTCAGCAATCTTGGCCACTGGAAAGGCCACGGTGTAGACGCGCACAAGCTACGAAAACCAAGTAAGCAAAACTAAGCGAAACCGAAATCACAGCTGACCCCAACATTGATTACGCATTAGTAGACAATTCTCAGAATTTCTGTAGCTTTTGATCAATCAAACACTCTACCACACGATTTTTCAAAGACTATCAAAAAGGGCCGACAACAGAGAAACAACCGCTCATTTTGTGCCACGCTTCCTTCATGCAACCGCGAAGGGCACGATTTGTTCTTATTTTTTATTTTTTTATTGTACCCTAAAGACCGAAGTATTACAGAAGGGAGTTGTTAAAAAAACATACACAAATAAACAACAAAGCAGCAAGAAATGGTTAGGTATTGCAGCAAAATTGATTAGTTAATTGTATCGGGGAGCGATGATATCTGATAAGGCCGAACGAAACATTGGGTTGTCCTTGATTGCGACAACTGCGCTGGGAAGGTGGTTCCATTCCTGAAAGGTCTTAGAAATAAATGTTACGTTGCAGGTTCTGGTGCGGCATTGAATGATTCCAACCTTATGGCTATGATCAATGCGAGAGGAAATGTAGGTAGGTGATGATATAGGTTTATCGCGCAGGTAGGAGTTGTGAAAATATAGTTTATGAAATAAAGCAAGGCAAAAGCACTTACGCCGAGCTGAGAGTGTAGCAAGCAGCAAAGAGTTTTTCATGGCAGTTACGCTTAATGTTCGGCTGTAATTGCTATGAATGAAACGTGCGGCATTGTTTTGGGTTAGTTCAAGTGATTGAATAAGGGTTTCGAGGTGCGGGTCCCAGATGGATGAGGCGTACTCAACTTTACTCCTAATAAGCGTTTTGTATAGGATTCATTTTAATGATGTAGGAGCAGAATAAAAATTTTGGTGAAGTAACCTAGCATGCGATTAGTATTGTTAATTACGTTGTCGATATGCAACGACCAGGAAGGTGACGAGGTTATGTGGACGCCTAGGTATCAATAGGAGGTTATGACATCTAGGGGAGTATCATTGAAGTAATAGTTAAAAGTTAAAGGCGGAGGAATACTGCTGCGAATTACACACATACATTTACATTTAGTTACGTTAAGCTGCATTAACTATACGTCACACTAGTTAGAGATAGTGTTTATATCGTCTTGTAAGAATTTGTTGTCAGATTTGTCCGAGATTTCACGGAGGATAACACAGTCATCAGCGAAAAGGTAAGTATTAGAGCAAACGTCATTGGCTAACTCGTTAATGTAAATTAAGAAGAGAAGAGTGCCTGTCTCTGATCCTTGGGGCACACCAGAGTCTAGAGGATTAGATGGGGACATATGATTCTTTGACACAACGCACTCTGACCGATTAAGGAGAACATGTTCAAGCCATGCAAACAGGTGAGGATCTACATTATGTTTACTAAGTTCAAATAGATGCAATTTATGACACACTTTGTCGAAGGCCTTGGCGAAATCAAAGGAAACACATTCTGCGAATGAACCTTTGTCGAGAATAAAATGCAGGCTGTGAGTAGACGAAAGAAGTTGAGTTTCACAAGTTTTTTTCGGAAACCATCTTGTGCTTTTGTGAAGAATGAATTATTCTCTATGTGCTTTGCTAAATGTGAGTACTGTACTTCGCTAAATGTCAGTGTCTGTTTCTAACCCCGCAACAATATGTTCAAAGACCTTGCAAGGAATGCTGGTGAGGGAAATGGGGAGGTGGTTGAGGGGCGAATGTTTGCTATCGGACTTATGTAGTGGGACCACCTCCCGACTTTCCGATCTGCAGGTAGCTGATGGGTATCTAAGGATTGCTGAAAAATTTTCGAAAGCAGAGCAGATGAATAAACAGCATTTTTCTGAAATATCGCGTTAACCAAATCAGCACCAGGACTTGATAACTTCAGATATTTAATTACATTTTCGACCCCAAGAGGTTCGATGATAATAAAGTCTATAGGTGGGTAATTGCAACATTTGAAAGTTGGAAGCACAGGGTTACTACATACGACAAAGTTGTTACAGAACACAGAATTAAGGATATGGGGACATAGATCGCCGGGTACCGGTGAACCACTGGAATCAATCAACGTGACTGAATTACCTTAGGAAGGGTTAATAACACGCCAAAACGTTTTTGGGTCATTCGTAATCATTGTGGGCGAATTGTGTACCTGGAATGCCTTTTTTGGCAAGTTTTATAGCTTCTTTGTAAGTACCGTTCACCTCCTTATATTCGTCCCATTTCGATGCCAGTGAACTTTTATTCGCTATTCCATACAGTCGTTTTTTTCGGTTAGAAAGCTTGTTTAACATGGAATTGAAACAGGGTTTCTTAACATAGCAGGATATTACGCTTCACGGAATAAACTTGTCGGTGAGCTCATGTATTTTATTTTTGAAAACGGTCCAGTTCTCAACAACTGTGCGATCATCAAAGTGGCTTAGGAAAGGATCAAGAAAATTAGCTAGTTTTATATTTATAGCGTCAAACTTTGCCCTATCGTAGTGGTGAATTCTTTTTTTTTTCAACAATTGGTTTCATCACAGGAGTTAATATGTTGAAAGAAGTACCCAGGTGATCGATTAAGCCCGGTAAGCATAAAACATTGGTAAATATGTCATGATGAGAGCGTAAGATCAAGTCAAGGAGGTTAGCAGTGCTTTCCGAGATCCTCGTTGGTTGTAATACTAATTGTGTTAGGGAAAACAAAGAGCTGAGATCAAGAAAGTCGTTACTTTGCGAAGAAAATGTATAACAGTGCGGAGGGTCAGTAGTCCAGCATATGTTGGGGAAGTTGAAATCCCCCAATAATATAATGGGGTTCGAAGGATGCCGCAAAGTAAGGGCGTTGAGCACATCGTGAAGCTCAGCGGTAAAAGTAGATGGGCAGGATGGAGCGCGGTAGCAAACAAGAATCGTAATTTTGCGGTAACGGATATCAACCCACGCGCACACAACTTCCAGGTTACAGTGAATGTGGACTTGATGACATTGCAGGGATCTTGAAATTGCGAGGAGTACGCCTCCTACTTTGCGATCAGTGCGATCGCAACGGAAGATACGAAATCGAGACAAGTCAAATATTTCGCAATCTTGCACATGGAGCTGTAGCCCCGTTTCCGTTAATGCAACAATACCAACATTAGAGTTATCGATGAGCGATTCAAGTTCCTCGCGTTTGCGAAACACACTTCTAACGTTTACAAGAAGCGCGGAGGCTTGTTATGTTAAAGATACGCCATTGCCCTTTGCGCATTGCTATGTAGTAGGATGATGACGCAGATTGTCAGGTGCGCTTGCGTGATCTGGAACACCACTTTTAACTCGCTTAACGCTGTCACTTGGATCGTACATGAAACATTGTTTATCAATGAAAAGCTTGTTAAGACGTAGCTTAAATGAGGGAGAATTAGGCTGGTTATTACCAAATTCGAGAAGCTTTCTTCAAGCGAGCCTTAATTGTCGCAGGCGAGAAGTCCTCAGATACTGAAATGTTACTACCTTTAAGCTGGCTGCGCGATGAAACTATGCTCTCCTTAGTTTTGAAGTTTGATAGCTTCATTATAACCGGACGACACGACGTATTTCAAGAAGTCCCGATTCGATGCGCCCGTTAACTGAACTTGGTGGCAGGGAATTTCCCATCGCTAACGGTGAATCCATAGTTTTCTGTTCAGTTTGCAGCCATGACTCGTGGGAATCGGTTATGCCGTAAAAAAAAAACAAGTTATTCCGCCTTGATTTGTCTTCCAAGTCGTCTAAGCGCGAGACTACGATGTCCTCCTGATTTTTCAACCACTCTGCGCTTTCTGGAAGTATGGCGAAATCATTGCAAAATGTGTCTAGTGCTTCAGATTTATTTTGAAGTGATTAAAGACGGCGGAAAATATCGGTTGGCTTGCCTTCAATTGCGCTTTGGCTGGTTTTCACATCCTTCATATCTGATTTCATCTCGGACCGACCTTTAGTAAGCTCGACTGTCGACTTCTTTATGTCTTTTAGCGTTAATAAGACGGTACTCATCTGATCAGACTAGGATTCGGGAAGACTACTCGAGGCAGAGTCACCTTGGCCCGTCCTCTGCACCCTTGGATGCCCCGGGTTTTCCTCGACATCACCGCATTGCAACAACAACAGCGCCACGTCGAGACAATCACACATAGTAGCATACACGACGGCAATTTTAACCTAACACTGGACAAACGATCATGAGGAGATATGTAGTCGAATAATTGTTTACCGCCAGAGTCCAAAGTCAACAAACTTCAGTGGTTTAGTTAATAAATGAGTTATTGAGCCCTATTTCGTAGTGGTATCATTGCCCTCTTTTTTTTTGCTTGTTTCGTGCACACACCTTTTACAGTGTTTCATGAAGTGATCTTTTCTTCTGGCCTGTGACTGCTGCTACTTGTAGGTTATTTTACTTCCACCACATTTTCATTCATTACAAATTGACAAAATTCTTCTAGGTGATGTAATTTTCATTGTGGCGATTTAAATGTTTTTTTCTCCCATCTACCAACATTTCGGCTGTTCAGTTCTTGTCGGGTGATTAACTGGCCTTTGGCTTTTGGTTCGTTAACTTTTTGCGCTTCCTCGAATGCTCACTCATCAACTAAAATAAACCTTGTCCGTATAGCGTCATCATGAATAGTTTTGTCATTGCGTAGTGTCACATGCACGCGCGCTAATAATACACACAGTATGTTACGTGTCGCTTCGTCCCCACCTTTTCATTCGGCTGATAAAAGCGCTTATAGCTGTTTGATATCAGCCTACAGGTGCTATATTTATACTCCCTTTCAGAAAAGCGTGAAAATATTTTATATTTGTGACATTTGAACATGTTTTTTTTGCCATTCGAATGCCTCCGAATAGGGATGATTGCAGGTTGCGTGCTTTTCAGAGAGAACGTACAGACAGCGGCGTTATACCCGTCAAGAGTGGCGACTGACAACGCAGAGGATCACCAAGTGGGCGTGGAGCGTACGTGGTTCAGCCAACGCTATCCATCTGGAAGAAGAGAAGGTTAACACAATGTTAGAGTGCCGTCTTCGTTTCTGTTTCGTTCCTGACAACATTAAAAAGGTTATTTACTCGAAACCGAAGCACGCCTCTCAGCGAGAAAACACGTTGAAATCTGTGGGGTCGTAGCGACGTCCGAGCGCTGTGGTCGCGTCCCAATAATAACAAAAAAGAAAAGGTGTGTTCTACAGTATTGTTATAATGATGAAATGCACAGGGCAGAACAGGGGATGAGTAACGAAAGAGAGAAAGAGGAATTCAGAGTAAACAGGATACGCTCGGAAGGATTTCACTAAGAACAAAGACGGCCTCCTGGCTCATTCTTCTTGATATAGTAAGTACTCTCACTCTAAGGGAAAAAATAGGTTTTTAATTTGTTATTTAGTAGGGCAACCTGATACACTGTATCTCTTCCATGGCCCTTCTGGCGATACTTTTCACTGGCTGCCAAGAACCATATCTGGCTTTATTAAAACGAGTTTGTTCTGCTTCGATATCCGTTCAATTGTTCTTCACTTATGCAGACACCCTTAGCACAACGCCCTTACTAATCTATTCAATGAGCTTTGTCTGGCCAGAAAGGTGGTGCGCTAAACCAAATAGCCGCGGCACACATAGCCTATCACTGCTACACTAGCTGAGATGTTGTGCTGTGTCTGTGGCCCGTTCTGCGCGAATCAAGCCGTCAGGACACGACGCGCCAACGACAAACATGTTTGTTATGGAGTTTTGTTTGTGAGCGCGCTATCACTGCTATTGCTTATTGTAACAAGGGTAAAATTCCCATGCACGTATTATGCGGTAATGTAAATCTGAAGAACTATTTCTGGAATCGTGAATCCCCGAGTTAATTGGGGTGGATTAGAAGATCGCCCTTATTATCAGCTTCTGTAGCTGACATGCCGCACAACGCTAGCGCTTCCTATTCCCTAAAAGCCTAATTTGCTGACTTTAAATTTCGAATATATTTGCACGCGATATAAAGAATGAATAAATAAAATAAAAGCGTGCACTCCCGTTTTCTGTCGATACTGAATGAATCATTGATGAAACACTCTCGGTTATCCATCCCTCAGAGTTGCCAGGCCAAGCAATGCTGAGTGACTTGTCAAAGAGTGGCATGTCAAATTTTGGCGATGTTCATTCGCTGCAGACGCACGAGCAGAATACTTCAGCCATTTTACATGTGTGTATACGTGTAAATTAATATGAAATATTTTAAACCATATAACGGTTGCCTATTGGTCGGCAAGCTTGACCAGTCCCACCTTCAGCCAAGCAGCAATTACAAGTGCTGTTAAAGAGCTGCTACGCCTACAGGCTGCACAGCTAGAACAGTTGGTGCATCTTATGAAACTGTTCAGTACGGCGATTGATGACTCACGATGAATGTGCAAGGTGATTGCGCAACCGGACTGTTTCGATGGCGAGTCCACTTCCACAATGCCTTGCATAGGGCTCTACGAATATTGATGTACGAACAATACACGAAACAATGATGAGGATCACGTGAAAAGCTGGCAGTTGTATATTAGAAGAAAATGCACCGAAAAGCCGCGAGTTGCGTTTCAGTGACCCCGCAAGCGATCCTTGGAGTGTGCGGCGCCCTTGCTTCAAGACGGAAGTTGAGGCAAACAAAATTGGTCGTTGGAACGAGACCTCCTTCTCTAAGCACCAATCAGGCAGTTTCCTTGAATACTTCTGTGGAAAGAGAAAACTACTACAACTTGCACATCCCGATATGTGAGAGTAATAGTTCGCGACCGTAGTCCTACGTATGTGGTATAACACGAGGGCTGCGAAAATAAATTCGCATGGGAGTCCCACATTCAATAGAAGACGTCTTGCACTCGCATAAGTACCGTTTATGTGGGCAGCCCACGTTTGCTTGCCACTGGGCCGCTAATGCTGGGCCGCTTGAACAAGCCAACCGTCCTTCGATGTTGAACACACCAGCTGTGTTGGTAGCATCGTAGCTGACAGACTCCTGGGCTTCCCTCTTCCTGCCGAATAGCAGTAGGCCAGGATGAGCAAAGAGTTTTTTTAACTACAATTGTGACGGTGAGTTTGAGAACATGTAATATATATACTGCTCGCAATGCTGATGAACGACGCAGGAAGTTTGATGGTAATAATGGATATGGAAACTTCAGTTATTATCATGACAAAGTACTTGGGAAAGGAAATCCAGTGCTTGGTCGGAAAGAGGTATCATGAAATCGAAGCGTTCGACCAAGAACTAAAAAAAAAACATTTAGGGAAAAGCTTATTTGAAAAGATATTTTTTTTTGTTAACAAGGCTTTCGGGAAGAAGCCGAAATTTTCAGCCAAATAATTTTTTTTCCAGTGAATGCATTTTCAGTACTTCGTCGGCATTTTCTTTTATCCAACAAGGACATGGAAGAAACGAGAACTTCATAATCAAAAGTGATTTGGTGAACTTGATATCGGGAGAAAACGCCAAGCCCACAGCACAGCCCTAAAGCTTAAATATTCACGTTACACATTTGTAACCGTCCTGTGAGATTCATTTGACTAGAAACGCTGCATAACATGCAGAAATTGCATAGAACAAAGTTGATATAAATAATTATTTAGGTACGCAGATTACTAACTTGGACAGTATGTGCACAGACAGTGAAATATACGCTTGCACGTGAACTTTAATCACGGACGTATCAGAAATTTCCAGATTCACCAAGCAGGATCTTCCTGGTTCTCAGGAAAACACTACATGAACCCCATATTGCCCACGTCCGTTCTCCGGGAATTCCAGCCGCCAATGATGCGGCGAGACAATGGCCCATTGTCAGCGGCACGTATATCAACCCCACCTACTGGTAATTGATTTCCTTTATTGACAAGATAAAGGTATTTATTATCTGCACAGGCCGCTGTCCACAGTCTTATCTGGTGACTGCGGTCCGATAAGAAAGCGCTGCGTATTTAACGGCTGCGAAAGTAACCCATTGCAGCAGGCGTAGGCGGAACGGAGCGACCATGAAGTCTTTTTCCGTCATCGCCATCACTTTGGCGCTTGTCGTCCAGTGCAGCTTGGCCGAACAAGGTGACTTCTTAAAATTTTTTCTTTATATCCTGCGGATTCCGTTACTACGTTTTGTGTCCCTTAGAAAGAAACAAAGGTATTGCCTCGAACTGCACCACTACAAATGTCGCCGGCTTGTCTAACGGTAATGGCGAAATATCAACATCAATGCTCACATATCAGATCCCGCCGGCTTGTGGTAAAGTTTGTGTATGGAAAACTAGGCGCCGCTTAAATGGAAGAACTGCCGGAGATGAAAGGCCGGTAAAAAGCGATTAAAACTTCCTCGGCCTGTGCGTTGTGAGTCCGACAAATTTGAACTAAAGCTAAGAGACGTCGTCAAAATACTAAAACGAAGCAGCGCGTCTAAGCAACAGTATTGTTAAAAGCAAGTTTTATCAATGAAATGGGAAAGTGGCGCATCAGTGATGCGTCTGTAGTTTCACGCGACAAGGAGATGATGTTAATGCGCGACGCGACATCGAGGAATGCGTTTTATTTGGGCACTTGGTGCGCTTTGTGGCTTCTTTCACGCATCAAAAATGACGTCAGCCAGATGCGTCAGAAATGGCGATAAATTCAGGCTGTTTTGCAAGCGCACTAAACAAAACTAAACCACGCGCTATTATATTTCTCGCTCATTATGGTATTTATTTTTCTCTGATGGCCGCGTGAGCGACTCCGGCTTGTCGACTGCCGACGTCACTATTTTGCAGCGACGTCTGCATCGAAACGGACGCCATTGGTCTGGGAAGGCCTCTCGAAAGCTACTGCGCGGGGCCGCTGTGATTGCCAATGATGAGGCGTTATGCGACAAGTGTATGAATAGCCTTGAATTCAAGACGTGAATCAATATTGCTTGAAACCCATAGCCGCAATCTCCTGAAAGGCGTCGGAAAACAGGTTAGTTTTCCAACAGAAGTGCCTAACTCATAGAATGTTTACCATTGGCAAAAGTTATCCGCGCGGAGCTCTATGGCAGCAAGTTTGGAACTGACACGAAATCTGTTAGTTCTGAACAAGCCGTCATTGCACATGCCACTAGAAGCCTTAAATGAATCCTCGATACTAGATGCAAAACAATGTGGTGTCTTCGTTACAAACGTAACTGAGGCATCGCTGTCATCTCTCAACATATACATTGAATAATACTCAAAACAATCTAAGTTTCGTTTTTTTTTTTTTGCTTTGACGAATTCCTTTACCCAGTGAATATATGTTGAATATCGTTCTATAAAAAATAAAATGGTTGAATCGAGTGAATCTTTATTTTCATGTGAAAAACACACAGCTGCTAGCAACGCGTGGTACAGGGCGCGTTGGTGCCCAAATGCCATGGTACAGCCGGCACGGAGCATACCAACAAGTTCATATCTGCGTTCGCTCTAGTCCGTATTCTTTGCGTTATTCTATACAATTAAGCTCTGCTGCGCACTGAAAGCCGCAGCGGTTCATTCAGCAGTTTCCAGCGTCGATTAGCATGGTTATTTTTTAAATGAAACTCGAATCAAAGCAAAGTTATTTCTCAAGCCATTCAACTAGACTTTCGTCACCCGATTGTAGCGTACACTTCACATGATTTATGGTTTTAAATAATCTACTCGCGGCGTATATGGGAAATTGATTGGTAGAAGACATTGCGGAAGTCCGAGAGCTATTTGGTGCTTTTTGGCCAAGCTAGGAGCCAGCAACCACTGGACAGCGGCAAGTACTTCAGACTGGTGTCAACGCAATATATATATATATATATATATATATATATATATATATATATATATATATATATATATGTATATATACGGTGCAACTGACGGTGGACTGCTCTGGAGCACCGTCAGTCACGTCGCCCTTCGGACAGGCAGGATGTGTGTCTAGTGCGCTTCTGTACAACACCTTGCAATGTGGCGAACGTGGTTAAAATCGGGGATTTGAGTTATCAAAGAGGTGCATCGTCATCCTAATGGACTTTTCGCGCAGTTACTCCTCAATTCCCACTATATTTCTTTAGAGCCTTGCTAACGCACTTTCATGAGCATCCATCGTATAAATGAAGTGGTGACGTTTAGTATCGGCAGAGATACCTTTAGTGTTGTGGTTATACATCTCTGCTTCATAAATGATGCTTCGCATTTCGACCACAACCATTCATAAAGAGTGCTGTCGCGAATTATAAATTTTAGTGCCTAACAAGTTATTTTTATTTAGAGACAACACCGAGTAATAATGTCGGCTTTCGGTATGCTGTGTACAATAGATATTACACTCGTAGCTATGTCACTCTTATCTGTCGTCACACTGTTTCCGGCTGCTCTATCTAAACTACTTGCAGTTTCACGGTTTTTGACGGCATTGGTTAGTTTTGTCGTCGGTCTTCGTTTCGACAACGTTGTTTCATTTTAAATGCTAATAAAGCGTTAACAACAAACCATTTAAACAAGGCGCATTCCCACGCGCGACGATAAGGTTTAGGTACATTCGGTATTTTGTTTCGTTATCGATCTCATGACACAGAACCCCATACCACGGAAAACGACGACCAGCTCCGCGTGGTCTACCCGAACCATTTTCCTACTCAGCCATGGCCGCAACCTTGGCCACATCCTTGGCCACAGCCATGGCCACAACCTTGGCCACAACCTTGGCCACTACCTTGGCCACTACCTTCGCCACGACCTTGGCCACGACCTGAGCCTCTACCTGAGCCTGGGCCCAGCCCCTTGCCTGAGGATTCCACGCTGAAAGGTAAGTAGATAGAACTGTCCTGTTATGTGCACCATGTTGCATTACGCAATCGTTTAACAATGAAAAGCTCATGCGCACCAAGTAGTAGAAATTAGATTGGGCGGATACTTTCGTGACGTTGCGGTTAGTTTCCCATTCTCATCATGTATTACGGCGAATGGTCGAGAACCTAGTGATCACATCCGAGTCACATCCGAGACGATAACGACAGGCGAAAAGAACGAAAAATGAAATTTACCGTCATAAATTAACTGGACGATGTATCAATTTACTATTATATATATATATATATATATATATATATATATATATATATAGGTTGAGTCACGCTGTGTTGCCAATTATAGTAGGAGCACCTTCCCATCAATAGAATAACGTATATCGTTAGGAAATATGCTAGATATAGTGCCTTGGATTCGTTTAGAACGTGTAGGTCCATTTTACTTTAAGCTGCATATGCTCGCACTGCCAGCGTGACGACGAGTTGAGCCCTTGGCCTTTGAGATTTTGTAATGAGAAGCAGTACTTCAAGTTCTCCGTTTTTCACAAGACATTCTTCCAAATTTCAATAATTTTACGAAATTAAGTTCACAACTTGGGTACTCGTCATCTCCTGTCAACCACCCGAAATGTCCTGCCCATAATTCTTGCTGCCCTAACTTGATCGGCATTCTTTCTTCCTGAAGAACAGTTGACAATAGGACTACCTTCTTCCAGGTATTGTTGCTATTTTAGAAGGCGATTTCTTTAGGACCACTTCTTTAAAGAGCTTCAAGCATTGGTGACCAGTAGTCGAGCACGGAATGTCGCTGGAGCCAACATTGAAGCTGGACTTCGAGATTCGACTGCTTTCCTTAGCAGCCTTTTTATGTGCGGAAAGCTCACTCTAGACCATCATCAATTCAACTAGAATGTAACAAGCCGATGACTGGAATGCGATAGCTGCAAGGCACATTTTAAAAGCGATTAGTATTGTTTGCCTTCTTGAGCAACTTTGAGTATATTTGTCAAGCGTCTTACTACTACGCAGTAATCGAAGTGTTCAACTAGTCTGGGCCCCTAGTACCTCATGCCCTGAACATCAGGCTTTCGCCTTTACGCAATCCTTTTCATTTCGGAATTGGCAACCACCTACATAGTACTTTTGTCGTTCCATCCATGTCATTCCTTCTTCGTCACGGCATCGTCGTCGTACAGTTATCGTCATGCCGTTATTGCTGTTTATGCCGTTTTGCATTGCGAAAACCAGGATATCATTATGAGAGACGCCGTAGTGAAGAAATAAGCGTTGACATGCGGTCGCCGCCACCCCAATTTGATGGAACAATACCTAGATTTGGGTGAGTTGGTTCATCTTGTCGGTTTTCAGTCCTGTTGCCTGCGTTCCTTCGACTTCGTCTTCGCCTTTAACGTTTTTTTTTTTCATGAAAACCGTCTTGATTTGTTCTCGCGATATCGGACTTAGAAGAGCAATGCCAAAGGCACTGCTTATATAGTAGTGGCTGACCCTGGCGACCGAGTCTCATATCAAAGTGTGCCGATAGCAGAGAAGTGCGTGTCGCAAAAGTCGAAGCAATGGAAATATCAGAATGACCACTGCAGATTCTAAATACAGGTGTCGTCAGCTATATGATGTCTCGCTACGTTGTTCTTTTCTTGCATGCTAATCGCATTAACGGTGACAGTGAGACGGGTTCTTCCCGAATTGATTTTTATTGCCACATTGAATACACGGACACTCACGGCGAATTTCCGCCCTCACCGCGATTTTCCATATATAATTGTGTATATGTACATTTAATGTTTATATATGCTCGTTTAGCGAGGTAGCTGCTATACTATTCGACCGCCAATGTTACTCAGGCCTGATGTGAGGTTTTTCGAGTGAATTAATCATGAGATTTTTTCACACTCAAGCGTGCTAACACAAAGTCGTGAAACATCTCATTCGCACCGCATGCATCAGACCACATACATCCTAAGTCCTCTGAGTCGGATAAAAAGCGCAAAACAATATTAGCGCTCACAATCTGAAGTATATATTTCACTGACGCCGCATATTAGACAAAGTGCAGTGGCGTCATTGAATTACCATCACAGGCCCTACGCGGCGTCCTAATACTTTCAGGAATGCCAGAGCTTTGGTGCACCCGCATGCGTCGCACCCGCGTATAGCTAGGACATGGTTGGAGTTCATCGGATCGGTAATCCTTGCTACCTAAGTCAGGGCTTCGTACTTTGGGTGAGACTGCCATCTCTGTAGCACTTTCACGGCAGTTACCCCAAACTACGCAACGGCTCATTCTCGTTCTCCTCCCCCATTGAAGGTGGAGGCGAGAGTGAGCTATGGGTACCCAAAGACGCTGCTAAGGAAATAATCCAGTCAGTACCTTGACGAAGACGACTTCCCTTCTGGATACGTGGCTCCAGCAGCATTCCTTCTTCCGCTACTGCTGATCACTTCGAGCCTGCGTCTGCTTGGAGATTGAGCATCGCACAGAAATTTACTAGCTGGAACTCTGGCGCTGTAATCACTCAGCTACCAGGGAGTGATTGTTACTACATGGATCTGCCTATCCTCCGTGCTTGGGTTTTCAAACGCTTTTGCGACGTTCGTCATTATACTTTATCTACCTAAATTTCTACACGGTATTAGTTTTCGAAACACAGCAGCAAAGCTCATCTCTTGGTGCATGCGAATTTTCGCTATTTATTTCTTATAACAAATATTTCTGTTGAAAATGATAAACTTGCGAAGTCACGAAGCCGTTTAAAGTCAGAAGGACGAACTTTAGGCGACTTCATGTATAGCCCAACATTTCAATTTTGGCTGAACTGCAACTTCCGTTGACGCTAGTGCTAGAATTCTCTTCATCAATTGTTTTGTAGAAAAGTTTAAGGCTGAAAGTCATGTGTTACTTTATATTTTGCTTTGTCTTTTTTGTTTCGAAAATATCTTGTATCCAAATCCTCCATAATAGAATCGGGGCATGGAGTGCATACTAATACTTATATATAAGCTACGCTGGCGTCTACAACCCTCTTGCAGGTTTGGAACATCCAAATGAACAAGCTAACTAAACAACTAAACTTAATAGAGAGCAGTTTTGTTCTTTGTTCCATTGTTAACGACATCAACTGATGTGTCCGTGTTTGGGTGAACGTCCTTTCGATGCAGACTTGCTGGAGGTGGACATTTCTGCCGAGGATAAGTCAAAGACAAGGCAGCGCCGAGCTATCCTTCCCATGCCTTGGCCCCGCCCCTGGCCCAAGCCCTGGCCAAGGCCTTTCCCCAGACCTTGGGCTTAATCAACACGAATCGCCAGCTCTCCCGCAAAGTCAAATAAAAGCTTAGAGAAGCGTTAAATGCGCTTCGTCTCCTGTTTTCTGTATTGTCTATTTGCTCGTTTGATCGACAAACCTTCCGCTGATATAAAGGGTCAGAAGTCCTTAGAGTAAACTTAATGTCCCCTTGCGGTATTCTTTTTCAAACGAGAGGGAGGGAATGAGAATCCTTCAGGAACAGCATAGGGAATGGCCTGAGGTAAAAGCCATCTAGACTCCTATTCTGCTCAAAGGGCAGGGAAAGGTCGGCTGAGGAGTGACAGCAAGGATAAGAAGAGGGATCTCGGGACAGTCGTGCCTCAAGGGCTCACTGACAGCCGTGTATCGTGTTTTATAGGAAAACTCCTAGGAGAGCGTCCTTGAGCCTGTGTGAATCAATATTATTGCTTTAGCATTAATAGTGTCACAGTGTAAAAAAGCGTAGGTGTGTGAGAGGTTGGTCAAGTAGTAGAGGTAGAGGTGACGGTGGTCCGCTTCGGACTAGTTTCAGACCACTTCGCTTCCCGAAGATGCAGGACGCGTGTTGAGTGAACTTATGAACAGCACTGTGCAATGTGATAAACACGATTTAAATCGTGGGTACGGGACCTCAGAGAGGTGCTTTATAATCATAAGTCATTTCTCTAGCATTTGCGGCTCAATCACCATTGAATTTTATTTTTTTAAGGCACTGCTCTTTTTTTTGCAAAACAAAAATGGCGATAATCCGCATTTTAGGAAACGAGATGCTGCACAGTGTTTGCAAATGAATAACTTAGCTGTCACAAAACCGATATCGCAAGCAAGTGACATGTATTTGAACTTTTCGTGAAATTATTTATGTATTTCAGAAGGTACGTACACCCGATTCACTGGCGTCTTAGGAAATGTTGTTTAACAGACGCAGTTTGCCTGGTTTCTTCAGATGAAGGCAGTTTGAAAAATTCTGAAGTCATTATTATTGCTAAATAACCGTGTTTACAGCTTGATCTTTGGGGTTTTCACTTTTTTGGATCTTACAATACTAGTAATTGTTTATAAAAACACTGATTGCACAAATTAGGCACCTAATCAGTACTCTTGGTACGCCTTAACATGTTCTTTCAAATGCTACAAAGCTAAACAATCCATTTTGGTAATTTCTAATAATTATGATTATTCCAGACACGTCAGTAATTAAACTTGTAACTATAGTTATGCTCTGATATTACATATATAATGAAACCCACGAACTTTGTACTGTGCTATTATTTTCTGTTTTTCCTGATTTATTTTGAATTTCGCCCCAGTCGTTTCAGTGATTTCTAATTAATTCTAATTATTCCAGACACTTCATTAAGAGATAGAGATAGCAAAGAGAATAAAGGCAGGAAGGTCAACCATACGAGCGTCCGGTTTGCTATACTACACCGGGGGTGAGGGAAAGGGGGAATAGAAAGAAGGAGAAAGGAAGGAATCAATGACTGTGTGTGCAGGGAAGCACCATGACACCAAAGTGGAGTTCCATAGCTGGTGATTTGCGTTCATCACATCTGGGACGACCAAAGCCCTAGTAGCCGGCGCATTAATAGGAGGCTGCGAGTGAGCTGTGGGACTTACTCGAGAGTCGCAAGCACTGGATCAAGGGCATCCAGTACTTGCACTGCACTTCTCGCTGACGGAGTATACAACTTGCTGAAAGCACGCTAAGGGTGTTTATGAGGGACCGAAACATTGCAACCACTTGCTTGTCTTCTTCGGACAATTTATCGGGAGTCGACGCTGTGGACTCTACCGCGGTGCGCTGTATCCTTTGATGTGACTGCGGCTCTGGCTGTGGCACCGCCAGTGGCTCTGGCTGTGCCTTCAACGGTGCTTTCAGCTGCGCCATCGGCTGTAGCCCCGGTGGTTTCTTCGGCTGTGACTTCATCTTTCACGGTGGCTGTCGCTTTAGTGCGGGTCAAGCTTCAGTATTGTTGTTGTGTGGCACAACCTTAGACTCGAATCCACCCGACCTAGGGGGCCGAGGAGGAGCAGTTGCCGGATGTCGCACGCTCTTCGCGGAGGCATCTGTGTTCTTTTAAGTACGACGGTGTCGGGAGCGTCTCTTTCTAAGGGTCGCAACAGCTTCCCGGCAAGGTGAACGGTCTCTCGCCATCTGCTTCAAGACCTGTCTTTCCTTCTCCATTTTGGGACCGTCCTTTGAGATAGCATCATGGAACCCAATGCAATTGGGCCAATTTAGAGCCGTGGCTACACAAGAGTCTGCAGCGTTGGGCTCTGCGCAGCGCGAGCAGACTCTCGTGTTCTAGCACACAGCGCTCACGGGTCCCAGGCTTATGCAATTGCGGCGTTTAAGTGGCCTTCGTATAAGTTGTTCCACGGGGTGTCCAAAGTGGCCCACCTTGACGCGTGAGGCAACAAATACGCCCTTGAATATTACCTTCGCACAGCGGGATCCGCCTAGTCGAGACACGTGAGTTATGGCGAACCCTTCAACGGCTGACTTCACTAGAATAGGAAAGTCAGTGCTAGAGATGGAGACTTCCACGTCGTAGATGACACCAATAGTGGTGTCACTGTCCAGAGAAATATACGAGCGGACCTTCATGCCGCCAAGTTCCGTAAGTTTGCTCAAAGTTCGCAGCGCAGTACACGTCAATATCCAAGACATTTTTTTCGTGTGTTGATTCTGACATCCATGACTTGATTGGGCGTCACTGCTTCAAGAAGCACTGAGACAGAATTTCCGTTGACTCGTCTCAGGTTGTCGGTAGTGAGTTCTGGTAGACATAGAATCGTACTGACTGAAGTATTCGGAGTTGGTCCCACAGTCGTCGTGCTTGAAGACTAGAAAACCCTGGTGTTTCTTCGTCTCGCCTTGCGGCTCCTCACAAGCTGAAAGTCGTCATCGGAGAAGTCCTCACTGCTTAGATAGTATAAAATGGTATCGTCGCGGTCGATGTCTCTCTGGAGGCCAGTCCGCTTCCTAGACGCAGCTACCACTGAAGATGCCATCCCCAGCAGAGGTGCGGGGACCTCAAGTTGCATCCGTGCCACAACCCATGAGGACTTGGCGGCCTTTGCAAGTCGAGTCCTCATAGCCTGAACGTTGGCGTCTGCGCGGTGTTGTCGCCGTTCAGGAGTTTCCGTTTGCCCTCGCGTTTCCATTGACCTCGACATAAGCGTCGAAACGGCATTCCCCTGGTGCAGGAGCTTCATTGGCGCGGTCACCACATTTTCTCAACCTGTCTGTTCCCAACTACTTCTCTCCTTTAGCTACAACGTCAGGATCAGTCGACAACCGCTTACGTTTTCATTTCGGCCGAAGTTGTGCGTTCAGTCGAGCCCGGCGCTCTGGGTCGACCAACCCGGACGGACCAATCGCCTCCCCCATGGCCCATCTCCTCTGCCGCGGTTGGTTGTGTTTAAATAAAAAAAAGTTAAAATTGAATTACTTATGGCAGGTAATTTTTGATTCACGCTCTCAATTTGTTTATAAAAATTGCAAGAAATCGCATATTTTCGGGACGTGAAATAATGAAATTTACAAGTATGTAACTCAGCAATGAAAACGATATTACAATTCTGTGAATTCCATTTAATATTACATCTAAAGCAGATAACATAGATGAATAATACACCTCTCTCTGATACACTATTACTCTAAAAGTATGATTTTGCAAACCCTTGCAAACATTTGACGTAATAGTTCTGCGGAAACCCGCAAGGTGGAGAGAAGTAATTAATAAAAACAAAATCAGACATCCACCCGTTCGTAGCAATTGCTACAAAGGAAACTCATACGGTTTCCTCGAAAGAAAGGCCTAGCAGTTGAAGAAAAATTCGTTCTGGTCCAGGAAAACTGCATCTATTACAGACCACTTCCTAACACGCCGTTGAATCGAGAGTACATACCCTCGGCAATACAGAAACAATTTCACGCAAACTAAAAAGGCCTGTCATACTTGTTTGCGATATCTGCGATATCTGCGATATCGGTTTTTTGAGAGAAAAGTTATGCATTTGTAAACATTCTGCTGCAGTTCCTTTCCTAAAGATGTGAATTTTCGGCCGTCGTTTACAAGAAAAAAAAAAGAGTACCTCAATAAAAATAGCATTCAGGGTGATTTAGCGGTGAATGCGAGAGAAATACCTTAGCGTTGCGTCACACCTCTCTGAGGTCTCGGATCCACGATTAACATCGTATTCATCCCAATGCACACTGTTTTTCATCAGTTCACTCGACACAAGTTTTGCATCGTCGAGAAGCGAAGTGGCCTGAAAGTTTTCCGAAGCAGACCACCGTCAGGTATACTATAAACATATATAATGTAACTCTATATATATACCGCTTGACCGGCTTCTCAGGCACCTACACTTGTTTCCACTGTGACGCTCCTAATGCTAATGCGATAATATTGATTCATGCAGACTCATCAACGCTCTCGTAGAAGTTTTTCGATAAACCACGATATACAGCTGTCAATGAGCCCTTGAGGCACGACTGTGCTCAGATAATTCTCACTGTCCTCGCCGTCAGTCCTCAGACCACCTTTCCCTGCACTATGATAGAGTATGAGGTTAGATGGATTTGACCTCAGGCCATTCGCTGTGCTGTTCCTCAAAGATTCTGTCTCATTCCCTCCCTCTCCTCCGAAAAATAATACACATGGGGACATTTAGGCTAGTTTAACAACTCCTGACCCTTTATATCAGCGGAAAGCTTCTCGATCGAAGGAGAGGAAAGACAATACACAAAATCAAGAAGACGAAGCGCATTTAATGCTTCTCTAAGCTTTTAATTGACTTTGCGGTAGCGATGACGATCCGCTATTCGCGCTGATTAAGCCCAAGGTCTGGGGAAAGGCCTTGGCCAGGGCTTGGGCCCGGGACGAGGGAAGGGCTTAGGCCAGGGGCGGGGCCAAGGCCTAGGCCTGGGAAGGATAGCTCGGCGCGGCCTCGTCTTTGGCTCTTCCTCGGCAGAAATATCCACCTCCGGCAAGTCTGCATCGAAAGAAGGTTCACGAACACATGGACACATCAGCTGATGTCGCTAAGAATGAAACAAACACAAAATGCTCTCTGTATAGGCTAGTTGTTTAATTATCTTCTTGATTTGAATGTTCCAAAGCTGCAAGAGGGTTCTAGACGGCGCCGTAACTTATATGTAATCAATACTATACACTAAAGGCCCAGATAGTATTACAGGCGATTTGGATACAAGATATTTTCGAAACAAGAACGACAAAACCAAATTAAAAGTAGCGCATCGCTTTCAGCCATACACTTTTCTATAAAACAATTAGTGGAGAGAATTCTAGCACTAGCGTCAACGGGAGTTACAATCGCGGCAGTTCAGCCAGAATTTAAATAATGGGCTATATATATTTATGGCGTTGCCTAAAGTTCATCTTTCTGACTTTAAACGGCTTCGTGACTTCGCAAAGTTATCATTTTCAAGAAAACATTGAGTTATAATTCAAATCATTAGCGAAAATTCGCATGCCCCAAGAGATCAACTTTCCTGCTGTGTTTGCAAAACTAATAACTTGTGAGAATTTAGATGGATAAAGTATAATGAAGAAAGTTACAAAAGCGTTTGAAAACACAAGCACGAAGTGTAGGCAGATCCATGTAGTAACAATCACTCCCTGGTAGCTGAGTGAATTACAGCGCCAGAGTTCCCTCTAGTAATTTTTTGTATGGTGCTCAATGCCCAAAAAGATGGAGGCTCGAAGTGATCAGCAGTAGCCGAACAAGGAATGCCGCTGGAGCCAACGTTTTCACAAGGCAACTCGTCTTCAAGGTACCGACTGCACGATTTCGTTTGCAACGTTTTTATGTACCCATAGCTCACTCTCTCCTACACCTTCAATGGGGGAGGAGAAAGAGAATGAGCTGTTCCGTAGGGATGGATAACTGACGTCAAAGTGCTACAGAAATGGCAGTTTCACCCGAAGTGCGAAGCCCTGACCTCGATAGCAAGGTTCACCGTTCCGATGAACTCCAAACGGGATCTAACTATACGCGGGTGTGACGCACGCGGGTACACCAGAGTTCTGGCATTCATCAAAGCATTAACACGCCGCGTAGGGCCTGTAATGGCAACCCAATGACGCCACTGCACTTTGTGTAATATGCGGCGCCAGTGACATATGCTTCAGATTTTGAGCGCTAATATTGTACCGCGCTTTTTAATACACTCAGAGGACTTAACTGGCATGTGGTCTGATGCATGCGATGCGAATGAGATGTCTCGCGACTTTTTGTTCCCACGCTTCAAGTGTAAAAAAAAAGATCACGATTATTTCAGTAAAAAAAAACTAAAACCTGGCCTGAGCAACTATGGCCGTTGAATAGTATAGCACCTACCTCGCATATCCTGCATACATAAATATAAAACATGCACATACACAATTATATACGGAACATCGTGGTCAAGGCGAAAATTGGCCTGGCAGGTCCGTGTAGTTACTATCGCAATAAAAATGAATTCCGGCAGACCCTGTATCACTCTCAATCACAATGCAATTAGCATTCAAGCAAACAACAACGTAGCGACACGTTGTTCGATATCGTCCGATATCGCGGGATTGAATCCAGGTGGCCGCGGCCGCATATATATTGATGGGGGCGAATTGTTAAAATGCCCAAGTACCCAGCATTTAATGCCCGGTAAAGAACCACAGGTGGTCAATATTATCCTTTAGTCCCTCACTATGGCGTGCGTCATAATCATATCCAGGTTTTCGCATTTAAAACCAGAGAAACAACAAGAACGGCATGACCATAACTCTACAACGACGACGCCTTGACGAAGAAGGAATAAGGAATGAAATGGATGGAACGACGAAGGTACTATGACGAAAGTCGGGTGCCAATTTCGATATTCAGAGAAGGTCATAACAACGAAAGCCTGATGTTCAGGGCATAAGATACTAGCGGCCCAAACTAGTTGGCTACTTGGATCACTCTGTAATCGTAAGAGACTGGAAAAATATACTCAAGGTTGCTCAAGTAGGGAAACAATGCTTATCGCACGAAAAGTGCACTCCGAAGATACCCCACCTTGCGCATTGGCTTATTCTACTGTTGTTCAATGGATGGTAGGGTAGAGTTAGCTGCCCGCGTACAATAAAGCGCTCTTAAGGAAAGCAGTTGAACCCTGGCGAAGAGAAGTCCAGCTTCCACGTTGGCTCCAGCGACATTCCGTGCTCGAATATTGCTCATCAATGTTTGAAGCTCCTTCAAGATGTGGTTCGCAAGACCTCGTCTTTTGAAATAGCAGCATACCAGGAACAAGGTGGTTGTACCGTCGGCTATGCTTCAGGAAGAAAGAATGCAGATCAAATTAGGGCAGCAGGAATGAAGGGCAGGACAAGTGGAGTGGATGACCCAAGATGAGGAATACACGGGTTATGAGGTTAACTTCGTGAACTTATTGAAATATGGAAGGACATTTCGTCAAAAACGGGAGACTCGAAGTCCTGCTTCTCATTACGAAGTCTCGAAGGCGAAGAGACAAGTCTCGAAGGCAAGAGACTCGTCGTTACATTGGTAGCGTAAGCATGTACTTGAGATAAAACTGACTTATATATGCTCAACGAAAGCAAGGCACTACCGGTGCCATATTTGCTAACGGTATACTCCATTGCGCCGTTGCGCGTCTACTGCTGCTATTATTGGCAGCACAGCGCGACTCCATATATATATATATATATATATATATATATATATATATATATATATATATATATATATATATATATATATATATATATATATATATATATATATATATATATATGAATAAACTCGGACTCGGGGAAATTCTTTTGTAAAGGTAACTTTCATTTTTCGTTCTTTTCGCCTGTCGGCATCGCCTCGGATGTGACTTGATTGCCGACGCCGTTATTATAGCTAGGTTCTCGAGTATTCGGCGCAATACATGATAAGAATGGAAAATTATGCGGAACATCACAAAATATACACCCATACCTATGTTGACTATTTGGTGTACGTGAGCCTTTTGTGGCTCAATGAGTTCGTAACGTAACATGGTGCTCATAACAGGACAGTTCCATCTACTTACCTTTCAGCGTGAAATCCTCAGGCAAAGGCTTGGGCCGTGGCCAAGGTTGAGGCTCAGGTCGCGGCCAAGGTCGTGGCCAAGGCTGAGGCGATGGCCGAGGAGGGAAAGGTTTCGGGTAGACCACGCGAGGCTGGTCAACGTCTTCCGCGGGCTCGGGTGCTGCGCCATGAGATCAATAACGAAGCTACGTACCGAATGCGCCTAAACTTCAATGTCGCGATTGAGAGGGTGTCTTGGCTATATGGGTTTGTTGTTTGCGGCTTATTAGGAAGGAAAACAAAACAACATTGTCGAAACAAGAGCGACGTCAAAACTAACCGACGTCGTTAAAAACCACGCAACTGCAACAAGCTTAGATCGAGCAGCCGAGAACGCTGTGACGACAGATAAAAGCGACATAGCTTCGAAATTAATTTTTATTGTACGCAGCATACCGAAAGCCGAGTCAAATACTGCGGGTTCACCCAAAATTAAAATAATTTGTTACTCAAGAAACTGTTTTATTGTCCCCACCACTCTCTATGAATGGTTGTGGCCGAATCCGAAGCCTCATTACCAACTGTGTGATTTCTTTAGCAGCTTTTTTTTATTTACCCGTAGCTCACTCTCTCCTCCACTTTTCACATGGGGAGGAGAAGGGGAATTAGCCGTTGCGTAGTTTGGGGTAACTGCCGTGAAAGTGCTACAGAGATGGCACTTTCATCCAAAGTACGAAGCCCTGACTTAGATAGCAAGGATTACCGTTCCGATGAACTCCAACCATGCCCTAGCTATACGCGCATGCGACGCATGCGGGTGCACCAAAGTTCTGGCATTCCTGAAAGTATTAAAACGCCGCATAGGGCCTATGATGGTAATTCAATCACGCCACTGCACTTTGTCTAATATGCGGCATCAGTGAAATATATACTTCAGATTGTGAGCGCTAATATTGATTTGCACTTTTTGTTCGACTAAGAGGACTTAATATGTATGTGGTCTGATGCATGCGGTGTGAATGAGATGTTTCACGACTTTGTGTTAGCACGCTTGAGTGTCAAAAAAGCTCATGATTAATTCACTCGAACAACCTAACACCTGGCCTGAGTAACATTGGCGGTCGAGTAGTATAGCAGCTACCTCGCAAAACGAGCATATATAAACATAAAATCTACATATACACAATTATATACGGAACACCACGATGACGGCGGAAATTCGCTGTGAGTGTCCGTGTATTTAATGTGGCAATAAAAATCAATTCCGGAAGAACCCGTCTCACTGTCACAGTTAATGCGATTAGCCTGCAAGGAAAGAACAACGTAGCGAGACATCATATAGCTAATGACACCTGTATTTAGAATCTGCAGTGGTCATTCTGAGATTTCCATTGCGTCGGCTTAAGCGAAACGTATTTCTCTGCTATCGGCACACTTTGATATGAGACTCGCTCGCCAGGGTCAGCCATGACTACGAAAGCAGTGCCTTTGGCATTGCGCTGCTAAGTCCGATATCGCAGCTACAAATCCAGGTGGCGGCGGCCGCATACCGATGGGGGCGAATTGTTAAGACGCCCATGTATCCTGCAATTTGAGCCTGTTAAAGAACCCCAGTTGGTAAAAATTAGCCCTTTGTCCCTCACTACGGTGGGCCCATAATCATATCCTTGTTTTTCGCATGTAAGACCCCATAAGCAACAAGAATGTCATGACGATAACGGTACGACGATGACCCAGTGACGAAGAAGGAATGACATGGCTAGAACGATGAAGGTGGTAGAACGACAGTGGGGTGCCATCTACTTACCTTTCAGCGTGGAATCCTTAGGCAAAGGCATCGGCTGAGGCCAAGGTCGAGGCTCAGGTCGTGGCCAAGGTCGTGGCCAAGGTCGAGGCTCTGGTTGTGGCCAAGGTTGCGGCCAAGGTCATGGCCAAGGTTGTGGCCATGGCCGAGGAGGCCAAGGTTTCGGGTAGACCACGCGAAGCTGGTTGTTATCCGTGAGATCGGGTTCTGCGTCATGAGATCGATAAAAAACTACATACCTAATGCGCCTAAACCTCATCGTTGTGCATGCATCTTGTTTGTATTTAACGGTTTATTATCACTGAAAATAAAACAACATTGTCGAAACAAAGAGCGACGGCAAAACTAAACAATTTCATTAAAACCGTGCAACTGCAGCTAGTTTAGATAGAGCAGCCGAAAACAGTGTGACGAAGATAAAAGTGACATAGCTTCGTGTTTAATTTCTATTGTACACAGCATACCGAAATCCGACTTAAATATTCCGTGTTGTCACTTGTTTGTCACTAAAATATGTAATCTGTGACGCAACTCTTTATGAATGGTTGTGGCCGAACTGTGAAGCCTCATATATGAAGCAGGGATGTATAACCACATAACTAAAGGTATCTCTGCCGATACTAAATGTCAACACCTCGTTTATATGATAGACGCGAATGAAACTGCGTTAGCAAGGCTTCAAACACATATAGTGGAAATTGAGCAGCAAATGCGACAGAAATCCGTTAGGTGCACGTCGCACTTCGTTGACGGCCCAGATCTGTGATTTAAACTGCGCTCACCACACTGCAATGTGTTGTACAGGAGCTCACTCGACACACATCATGCCTGCCTGAGGAACGAAGGGCAACTGACGGTGCTTCTGAGCAGACCACCGTAATTGGCACGATATATATATATATATATATATAGTAGGCAAAGAGGGTTTCTTCAGGCTACCTTTCAAACGTAAAGAACTTGAGTGGTGCTACAAGGTAAACAGAACAAGTATTTAATTTCGACAGTTTCGATCGGTGGACCGATCTTCGTCAGGACGAAGATCGGTCCACCGATCGAAACTGTCGAAATTAAATACTTGTTCTGTTTACCTTGTAGCACCACTCAAGTATATATATATATATATATATATATATATATATATATATATATATATATATATATATATATATATATATATATATATATATCGTTTTGGCATCAAGCTGAAGTATTTTGCGCCGTCCAGTGATGGCTCCTAGCGAAGCCGAGAAGCACCAAATGGCTCTCGGGTTTCTCCAATGTCTTCTGCCAATCATCTTCCTATATGCCCCGCGAGTAGATTATATAAACCCACAAATCAGGTGGGGTGTACGCTACAGTGGGGTGGCCACTAGTCTTGTTGAATGGCTTGACAGATAACATTGCTTTGATTCGAGCGTCACTACAATAAAAGCATGCAAATCACGGATGAAATGTTCTGAATGAACAAGTGCGGCTTCTTGTGTGCAGCAAAGCTCAATTGTGTAGAATAATGCAAGAATTACCGACAAGAGCCAACGCAGATATGAACCTTCTGGTATTCGTGTAGGCTACACCATGGCACTTTGCCACCAAAGAGCCCATTACCAGACGTTGCTAACTGATCTGTGTTTTTCCCACGAACATAGAAATGCACTTGATTCAACCATTCTATTTTTATAGAATGCTATTCAACATTCAGTGTGTTTCAGCGAACACTTTAAAAAATCTTTAAAAGTTGCCTGCGGCAGACATCACAACTCTAGTTCATGAGCTGGTCTACTGGAAGCGGCGGACAATACTTGCACAAATAATTGCGACGCAAATGCAACTATTTAATACAAATGAACTAATTAGGTTTTTAACTAATTACATTATGGCCCATACTGCAATTTATAAATTCTAGCCGTGGAGTTCGCAAGGTGGACCACATGGAACGAATTTTCAAGATGACACCAGTTTCGAGATATAAATTTCCGAACTTTGCAGAGAAATGCATTGACGTTCCAGTTGATTTGTTAACAAAATGTCGTTTCATGTACTGAAGCACACAAGTAACTGGAACGCCAATGCACTTCTCCGCAAAGTTCGGGAATTTATATCTCGAAACTGCTGTCATCCTGAAAATTCACTCCAAGTGTATCCGCCTTGCGAAGTCCCCTGCTAGAATTTGTAATTTGCAATATGGGTCATAATATAATTAGCTAAAAAGTGAATTACTGAATTCTTGGTAATTAGTCAATGTTGCATTTCAGTTTTTTGTCCAAGTAGTGACCGCCGCTTCGAGTAGACCGGCTCATAGACTAGAATTGAGCTTTCTTCCACAGAAACTCTTAAACAATTTTGACAGGGTTCGCTGAAACACCCTGTAACCCGCCGTTGTTGCTCAGTGGCTATGGTGTTGGGCTGCTGAGCACGGAGGTCGCGGGATCAAAACCCGGCCACGGCGGCCGCATTTCGATGGGGGCGAAATGCGAAAACACCCGTGTACTTAGATTTAGGTGCACGTTAAAGAACCCCAGGTGGTCGAAATTTCCGGAGTCCCCCACTATGGCGTGCCTCATAAGCAGAAAGTGGTGTTGGCACGTAAAACCCCACAATTTAATTTAAAACACCCCGTATATTCACTGGGTAAAGTAGTACTTCAAAGCAAAAAAATACGAACTTTAGACTGCTTTGATTATTATTGCGTGTATATATTTATACATAGCAGCAATGCCTCAGTTACGTTTGTAACGAAGACACCACATTCCTTTGCATCTAGTGTCGAGGATTCATTTCAGGCTTCTAGTGGCATGTGCAACGACGGCTTGTTCATAACTAACAAATTTCATTCAGTTACAAACTTGCTGTGATACAGCTGCGCGCGGATAATTGTTTCCAATTTTAAACATGCTATAAATTAAGCACTTCTATGAGAAGAGTAACCTGATTTCCCACCCGTTTCAGGAAATTGCGCAAGTAGGTTTCGAGTAATATTAATTTACGTCTCGACTTCAAGACTACTCATACGCTTGTCGAATAACGCGTAATCATTAGCAATCATACAGGCCCGCGCACTAGCTTTCGAAAGGTCTTCCCAGACCAATGGCTTTCGTTTCGAAGTAGAAGTCGCATCAAAATGGTGGCGTCGACACCTGACAGGCCGGAGTCGCTCACGTGGCCGCCAGAGAAAAATGAAATATCATAATGAGCGAGAAACAGAATAACGCGTTGGAGCTGTTTAGTGCTCCTGCAGAACAGACGGAATTTATCGGCATTTATGACGCATCTGGATGACGTCATCTCTGACGCATCAAAGAAGTGACAAAGCACGAAGTGCCCAAGTAAAATGCCTCCCTCCATGTCGCGTCACGCATTAACATCATTTCCTTGTCACGTAAAAATACAGAAGCATCACTGCTGCGCCGGTTTCACGTTTCATTTATAAAGCGGGCTTTTAACATTACTCTAGCCTTAACGTACTGCTTCGTTCTCGTATTTTGACGACGTTTCTCAGCTTTGGTTCACATTTGCAAGACTAGCAACGCGCAAGCCGACGAAATCGTAACCGCTTCTTTACCGGCCTTTCATGTCCGGCAGCTCTTCCCTTTATGCGATGCCTAGATTTCCATACACAAACCTTACCACATGACAGCGGGATCCGATATATGAGCATTGATATTGATATTTCAGCATTACTGTTAGACAAGCCGGCGAAGTTTTTAGTGCTGCAGTTTGAGGCAATACACTCGTTTCTTTCTTAGGCTCACAAAATGTAGTAACGAAATCCGCGCGATATTAGAGAAAAAGAAACTCACCTTGTTCGGCAAAGCTGCACTGGACGACAAGCGCCAAAGTGATGGCGATGACGGAAAAAGACTTCATGATCGCTCCGTTCGGCCTGCGCCTGCCGCAATGGGTTACTTTCGCAGTCTTTAAATACGCAGCGCTTTTTTATCGGATCGGAGTCACCAGATAAGACGGCGGGCCACCGTCGACGGAAATATTAAATGCTTTCTCATCAATAACGCAACTCAATCTCCAGTAGGTGGAGATGACTACTGATATACGTGCCGCTGACAATGGGCCATTGTCTCCCTGCATTTTTAGCGTCTGGGATTCCCTGAGAACAGACGTGGGTGATACGGCGTTCGTGTAGTGTTTTCCTGAGGACCATGAAAATCCTGCTTAGCCAACGTAGAAAGTTTCGATACGTCGGTGCCCAAACTCTACGCGCAAGCATATATTTCGCTGTCTGTGCACTGTCTGTGCACTGTCTGTGCACAGTCTGTTCAAGTTTATAATCATCAGAACTAAAACAATTATTTCTATCAACTTTATTCTGTGCAATTTCTGTATGTTATGTAGTGTTTCAACTCAAATTTATGTCACAGGACGGTTACAAATGCGTAACGTGAATGTTGAAGCGTTAGGGCTGTGATGTGGGCTTGGCGTTCTCTCCCGATATGGAGTTCGCCGAATCACTTGGCATTATGAAGTTCTCGTTTCTTCGATGTCCTTGATGGATAAAAGAAAATGCCGACCAAGAACTCAGAATGCATTTACTGAAAAAAAAAGGTTATTTGAAAGAACTTTTCGGCTCCCACACGGAAGCCTTGTTAACAAATAAAAATAAACGTCCTTTCAATTATGCTTTTCCCTAAATGTTTTTCAGTTCTTGGTCGACGTTCGCTTTTATTTATGATACCTCTTGCCGACAAGACACTGGATTTCGTTTGCCAAGTACTTTGACATAATGATAATTGAAGTTCCCGCATCCAGTAGTACCATGAAACTCTGTGCGTCGTTCCTGAGCATTGCGAGCAGTATATTTGATGTTGTGAAATGCACCGTCACAATTGCAGTTGAAAAACCTCCTTGCTCATCCTAGGCTGCTGTTATTCGGCGGGAACATGGAAGCCTATGACTCTGTCAGCTATGATGTCACCAACACAGCTAATGTGTTCAACGTTGAACGGTGGTTGGCTTCTTCTAATGGAGCAGCAGTAGCGGCCCAGTGGCAGGCAAACGTGGGCTTACCACATGAATGGTACTTTTGCGAATGCAAGGCGTCGTCTATTGAATGCGGGGCTCCCGGTTGAATTTATTGTCGCTGCTCTCGCGTTGTGCCATACATGTAGAACTAAGGTCGCGAACGATGTCTCTCAGATATCGGGATGTGCAAGTTGTAATTGTTTTCTCTTTCCATAGAAGTATTCAAAGAAACTGCCTGATCGGTGCTTGGAGAAGAACGTCTTGTTCGAACGACCAATTTTGTTGGCCTCAAATGCCGTTTTGAAGCAAAGGCGCCGCACACTCCAAGGATTGCATGCGTGGTCCCTGAAACGCAACTCGCACCACTTCAGCGCATTTCCTTCTAAGTAAAATCGCAATTTTTTCACGGGATCTTCATCATTGTTCCGTGTATTGTTCTTACAACAATATTCGTAGAGTCTGTTGCTAGGCATTGCGGAGGTGAACTGTCCATCGATACAGTCCAGTTGCGCAATCGCATTGCACTTTCGTCGTGAGTCATCAATCGCCGTACTGGACAGCTTCCTAAGATGCACCTGCTGTTCCAGCTATGTGGCCTGTAAGCGTTGCAGCTCTTTTACAGCACTTGTAATTACCGCTTCGCTGAAGGCAGGGCTGCTAAAGCTTGCCGAGCTATAGGCAACCGTGATTAAAACCTTTATTGAATATAAATAAAATAAGGCACGATAGTTGGGGCCCCTATTCCATGGCCCCACTGGCACGAGCGCCTCGCTGGGCTTGGTCCAGAAGAGCCAATGGACACTTTGCAAAAAAGTGAGCGCCTCCTGCCTTAGGCCTGAGGAAGCGTTCGGGGCGCTGGGTGCGAGAGTATTTGCGTGGAAAACATTCCCTGTCGTCGCCTTGTCGCTGCCTGTGCCATCGAGTTTCATGACGTGAAATTAAGCTTGCGTTGTTTCTCTAGTCTCCTTACGTCGCGTCAAAATGATGGAGGAACACTGCATTCTGTTTTCTTTTTTGTACGCGGGATGGACTTGCGACTTTTCGCAATGCTAGATCGCCAGGGACCAGGTGTGTTGCTCCCTGCAATGAACAACCGCCACGTGAAGAACGTTATGCTCAATCTGAGCGTCAGCGACCCACTAGTGCTTCTTGTTCAGGCAGCTTGCAGCTACCCCACTGGATTTGACGTCTGTGAAACGTCTCAAATCCAGACGTCTGTGATGTCTGGATGTGAGTGTTGTAGAAACTGAACCATGTGCATTACAACGCACATTTAGGGCTGTGCAAACTGTTACATGTATGTATTAAAACAAAGCTAAAAGAAAGTTCAGGGATGAACTGGACCGAGTGGCTTGGGCAGACGCTAACACATACAATCAGTTCTATCGTAAGCTGTCGAAGCTGGCTGCATTCAGTCGGCTAGCATTTGCTTCATACCGCTCACTTTTCTCGCACTTCGATTGGCAGCATAGAATGATCGCGGACATTGCGCCCTATTTTCCAACAGACTGCGTTTATGTCATATAACTCGTTGCATCAAGTAGCCAATCTATGTGCTATCGGATGCTTAGCGACCTGTCAGACGGTATGATATGATTTTCAAAATAATCGTTAGCAAATACGGCCCTTGATTTTCATTTCCTCTCGCAATAAAAACGCGTGCGTTAGCTGGCGCGCGCACACGAGCACGGTTTAAGCAGGCGATACGCCGGCAGAGTGAGCTCGCGCGCTGAGAGCTATGAGCGTACACCGAGCACGAAAGCGAGCTCTGAAACCACTAGCCGACGCCACCATGCATATGCCACACTGAAATCCTTCTTCGTTGTCATTAACGGGCTCTTACATGCCTCTTTATCCATGCAACTACCATGCCGCTGCGCTGCAGGCTGACCGGAAGGTCGGGTGTGCGTGAAAACGGCTGGCACGTAGTCAGGGTGGCTAGAAAAGTTTGAAGGCTGGCATAAAATTGAAGAAGGGCAGATAATAGTAGAAATGACTCATTACAGACCTAAATTCATGAAGTATACCTGTTATAAAGTGCTCGCTCCGAATCCGAATCCTTGAGTTACCAAACTTAGCCGTCTGCATTCAACCGCTTTACGGCTTCACCCACGATGCTCTTTTTAGCGGGTACTGCTACTGGGAAGCAAACAAAATAAGAAAGATGACGTTATTCTTGCGGTAATAATTCGTACATCTATACGCAACGGAGTGCGCTGGCGTGGCATTCAGAAACGTCGACACGGGAGCTTGCCTGAGGGTGCCGGAATGCCCAGCCAGGCCGGGAGTCGTCTGCTAGCTTTCCAACCGCATAGGGGGTGCTCGCGCATGCGCAGCAGCTTTCTTGCAAAGAGCCCATCGGCTCTCCGGACCTTCGTCCGCAAGCCATGCCTCACACTTCCTATTCCTCATTAGTGGATGTTGGTGCATTATAGGGCCGTCTATGTGCGGAAGCCTCCTGGGGCACTCACATGTGATGTGTTTTATTGTGGGTGTACGTGCACCACGGACACTTGCTAATGAACATCGTGGGGTCTACTCTGTGTATCTGGTGCAGGTAGGGCATGTATTCTTCTGAATACAACGCCAGTCGCTCTCCTTTGGCAGTTTAAATCGGAGGGAAGATGTCCAAAATGTTATATACTGTAAAAAAAAATATTTCCTCTTCATTTACACGTATCCATACATGTCAAATGGCTGAGGTATTCTTCTCCTGCGTCTCCTGCGAATGAACATCCCCTACTTTTACATGCCACCCTGGGACAAACATTGTCCGCTAAAAGTCAGTTAGCGTTGCTTGAACTTGACAGGCCTGACAACTCTCAGCGATGAATAATCGACAAAGTGTTTCACGAATAATTCATTCAGTATCGACACAAAACGGGAGGGCGTGCATTTATTTTATTTATTGAGCCAAAACACCACGTGTAATTTTATTAGAAATTTAAAATCAGCAAACTAGGCTATTAGGGAAAGGCAAGCGCTAGCGTTGTCCGCCATGTCAGCTACAGAAGCTGATAATAAGGACGCTTTGCTAATCCACATCAATCAACTCAGGGATTTACGATTCCAAAAATAGTTCTTCAGATATATATTACCGTATAATAAGCGCATGAGAATGTCACTCTCGTTACAATAATGAACAGCGGAGACTGCGCACTTACAAACCAAACTCCATAAAAAACATATTTGTTGTTGGCGCGTCGTGTGCTGACGGGTTGATTCGCACAGAACGGGCCACAGCGATAGCACGAAATCTCAGCTAATGTCGCAGTGATATGCGATGTATGTCGCGGCTATTTGGTTGAGCGCATTACCTTTCTGGCCAGACAAAGGTCATTCAATGGATTAGTAAGGGCGTTGTGCCAAGGGTGCCTGCATAAGTGATGAACAATTGAACGGATATCAAAGCAGAACAAACTCGTGTGGAAAAAGTCCAGCATACTTCTTGGCAGCCAGTGGAAATTGTCGCCCGAAGGGGCAAAGAGATACAATGTATCAGTTTGTACTAGTAAATAACACATTCAAAACCTCAGTTTTTTTTTTACTTAGAGTGAGAATATTTATTATATCAAGAACTTGAGGCAAGAGACCGTATTTGTTCTTGTTCTTGTTCTTTGGGGAAATCCTTCCCCGAGCTTATCCTGTTTACTCGGAATTCCTCTTTCTCTCTTTCGTTACTCATCGCCTCTTCTGCCCTGTGCATTTAATCCTTACAATAATGCTGTAAAAATCTGGAACACAACTTCTTTTTTGTTATTATTGCGACGCTAACTCAGCGCTCGGACGTCGCTGTGACGCCATGGATTTCAATGTGTTTTCTTGTTGTGAGGCGTACTTCGGTTTCAAGTAAATAATCTTTTTAAGGTCATCAGGAATAGAACAGCCACCAAGAACGCAATCTACGCATTGTGTGAATGTTCTTTTCTTCCAGATCGGTGGCGTTGGCTGAATCACGATCTACGGCAACTCGGTGATCCTCTGCGTTGTCAGTCGCCACTTTTGACGGGCATAACGCCACTGTCTGTACGTTCTCTCTGAAGAGCACGCAACCCGAAAACAGCCCTTTTTGGAAGCATTCGAATGGCCAAAGCCATGTTCAAATATCACAAATCTAAGCAGCTTCGTGCTTTTCTGAGAGGGAGTATAAAGATAGCACCTGTAGGCTGATATTATACAGCTGTAAGAGCTTTTATCACCCGACTGGGACGGCGAGGACGAAGTTACACGTAACATGCCGTGTATATTATCACCGAGCGTACACGTAACACTACGCAATGACAACGCTATTGATAAAATTCATTCGTTTACTTTCAGTTTATGAGCAAACATTGGAAGAAATGCCAAAACTTATCGAACCAAAAGCCAAAGGCTAGTTATTCACCCAATAAAAACTGAACAGCCGAATGTTTGTAGGAGGGAGAAAAAACATTTAAAGCACCACAAGAAAATTTACATCAGCTAGAAGAATTTTGTCAATTTGCAATGAATAAATATGTGGTGGAAGTAACATAACATACAAGTTGCAACTGTGCCAGGCGACAAGAAAAGATCACAACGGGAAACAATGTAAAATTTATGTGCACTAAACAAGTAAAAAAAACACGGCAATGATACCACTCAGAAACAGAGATCAATAACTCATTTCTTAATAAAATCACTGAAGTTTGTACAGTTTGAATTTTGGTGGCAAACAAATATTCGACTGCACATTTTTCATAATGGTTTTCGCACAGTGTTAGGTTGAAATTGCCATGAAGAAAAAATCGTGTCATTTGAGGTTAGATGAAGAAAGCGTGGCATAAAATGAGCGGTTATGTCTGTGTCCTTTGGCCTTTTCGATAGTCTATTAAAAATCATGTTGTAGGATGTTCAAATGAAAAAAATAAAGCCACAGACATTCTGAGAATTGTCTACTAATGCCTAAGCAATGTCTTAGGCATTAGCTTAGTTTAACCTATTTGCTTTTCATAGCTTATGCGCGTCTACACCGTCACCTTCCTGGCGGCAAACAACGGCAAGACTTCTTGTAGAGAACTGTCATATCTTCTCGCCGCATCCGGCAATGCAATCGTACAAATTGAGCCGTAACGCGAGCCACGAGCGCACCTCAACTGAGCAGAGCGGTCGAAAGGGAATCGTGCTGCAGTAGCGCGTGAGGGGAGAGTGCATCGGCGCGATGCCATGTCACCCTCGCCGTCGCTCTCGCAAGCCCGTGTTACGCCGCGCGTTACTTGTCCACGCAAGCTGTCGCCTGCGTTCTGACTGCGCCTCGGTAAGGCCCAATGAAAACGCGCCAACCGTTTCAGCGCGTTCGCTCGTCCACGAGGGGTTCACAACTCGAAGGGCGCTCAGTGGCGTTCAATTGGACATTGGGACACTCCAAAATCTGAAGTTGGCCCACACCCAAATTTCAGATTGGCCCCCTGCTCATATCTCGCTTTGCCCATACCCAAATTTTAATTGGCCCGCCCCTAGGTTTCAAGTAAGCCAACCCTGAAATTGAAGTTCGCCCCCTCCAAATGTAAGTTGCCCACTCCCAAATTTCAATTTGTCCCGCCCCCAAATTTAGGTTGGCCCACATGCAAACTTCAAATTGGTCCCCGCCAAATTTCAGTTGGCCTACCCCAAATTTCAAGTTGGCACACCTCAAATTTAAGCTGGCCTTCCCCCAAATTTTAATTGTCCAACTCCTAAATTTAACTTGCCCATTCCCAGATTTCAAGTTGGCTCACTCACAGACTTCAGCTTGGCCCACCCTCCAATTTCAGTTGGCCCACCCTCTAATTTGAGGTGGCTCACACACTAATTTCGAGTTCTCCCACCGCGAAATATAATTTGGCCCATTTCCAAATGTCAAATTGCATTCTGTGTGTTCACTTGCTGAAGCCATGATTAGAATATGACATGCTTAATGCTCTTATTGTCAATTCTGAGTTTCTTGCTATACACTAGCCGATCATTCTTTTTTAACTCCGATTTAGCCATATGCTTTATTTATTTTATGCCATTAGCTATTACTATTAGGCGTGTATCCTTTGAAAAACAAAAGTTTGAATTTTAGGCAAAACATCTTCGATAGCGAAAACAAGAAGGGGATCCAGTGCCGAGTCCAGTGAGACGCCAGTACAAGAAGACTCTTTCGAAGAGCAAATTCCATTTATGTTTAACTACAACTTCAGCAGAATTTTTTACAGAATTTGAGAATGGTCTAACAATATTTCCCGTAAACCGTACGATGTAAGTTTGGTTAAAAGTGTGTAATGGTCAAGCGTCCTTGAGACCTAAAAATATTAGTCCTACCAGAGTATTTTTTGTAGCACTGTCTTTAGCTTCTGAGAAAAGCTAAAGACGGCCTTAGCAGGATTGCAAGTATACATATAAAACCTAATTCGTTTTGTTGCTCAGAAAAAGTTTTATTCTTATGCAGGAAGTTAGGGTAAATAAATGAATAGGCTGAATATATCAATCATTTTGAGATATTTATCTGCGGAGGCCAAAAGTGTCCTATGCACAACACACTTCTACTGCGAAATGCAGCATGCTACTTATTGTTTAACTGTGATGGGGAGGGGGGAAAGATAAACTATCGATAGTAGGACCAGTCGACAGCTCCTCATTCCCAAACTCCATTACGCCTAGCAGGCCCATCAGCCAGCCACGCTTTAATAAAGCTTCAACATTACCTTAATCATCAGCGCCATGCTGCCAAAGGATGTTCCGTTTAGATTTGGTTCGTATTGCTGTAGCGAAAATATTTGATACCTTGCTCACTTGGACGACAATGCATTATTCGGCTAGTAAGCATACTGCGGAACTGGTGGGAAGTATCTGTCGGTAAGCCCATTCCTATTATATGGTCAGGCCTTGAGAACTATAGCGCTACTGACACCTGAGCACTCAACCAAAATACTAGTGGTACTTATGTTATCTTCCTTAAATATAGAGTTAATGAGTCATCACGTTTACCGGCTTTCGCCACCGCTAGCACTGTGCTGTCAAAAAGCGTCTGTATTGGATTGACCTTAAAATTTCGGTATGTTCAGCGCTGGCATCAAGAGGATCGTGCGCAACTTGTCTTAATGAGTTATTGTGTGAATTTTCTCGTCATTAAACTTGAAAGTTAGACACACAACTCCCCGTAGGGGTACTTTCAATGACATATCATGGGTGCGACGAAAACTTTTCATTTGCGATCGATCATCCACATTTTAGCGACGATAATTATATTTGGAGCTTCTTGCAAACGCGTGTTTATGTTACAATCGTATTTATCAATTGTTAATTGATGGGAAAACGAACATTGCCACACCTGACAACAACTATGCTGCGTCTTCTTAGGGAATCCCCAACGTAGTGAGTGTTTGGGTTTTCCGTAGCGTTATCGCGGACGTCCACTCGTCCGGCAATGTGTTGAGCCAGCCGGCCGTGGCTAGCATTATTGCAAATGAGCATAGTCGCACCAATGCCGCTGTTAATATAAGTGCTCGCCGCGTTATCTTCGTCGCCGCTAACTCTATCGGTCAGAAGAATGTGCATGCAGGTGTTCATTCATGTGCACGTACCTATCAGGGGGAAATACCTAAACGCTTTTGTGCTCCTATCGCGAACCGTCAACAATCAGGTGTCTATAGTGAAAATAAAGCCAAAAAAACGCGACACTGCCGGCGCGACTGGAGAAGATTGAAAAAGGCTGATCTCCAAGTTGCGACCGCAATGAGCAAAAAATTTGGCAACGATTTAGAAATAGTAATCATCTTCTGTATATCTTCGGCTACGATGACTTGTTGTCTGGGGGTACCATGCTCGCCTCCGTGCGTGAGTCAAGGCGTTACTGGCATTACTGCTTGTTTGCTTTGTAGATAGTACGTGCGTGTATGTGTCGATTAGGAATCGAAACCAGGATAACCCGGCAAATAATTCCTCCTTGCAAAGGAACTACTACAATTCTAGTGAAGTACAACTCTACAAGAAACCCGGTTTCCGGCCTGTCAAAATGTTTTCCCGCAAAATAGGTGCTTCCGACTTCTGTGGAGCTTTCTTGAAGTCCTGCTGCACCCTGCTTTCCGCGCTTGTGCGTGGGCCCAGCCACAGCTGTCGGGCTCGCGAAATTGAGCGCGCTACCACCTACAATGAACAATTTCTAAGTACCATTTTCCTACGGGAGCGCAAACTGTAACATAATTTACACCCTCGATGATGGGAATAGAGGAGAATAGCACTCCTAACAATTTCATTTGAGAAGCATTCGGCGGTTTTTCATGTCGAATGATCCTAAGAACCACCAATAGGGTGCACTTACAAGAAGCATTTCACGTCTACAAGGGAACTTTCAGTAACCGTTGTTTTATTAAGAAAAAGCTCTCTCTCAAAAAAAGCAATATATTCCAAATGACTACAAACCTCTAGTTGGAGCAGTAGTACCACACAATGTTCAGGTGTGTGCACAATTTTGAAATCCCTTCCCTATTGCAAAAACCAGCGTCTTTCAGTGCCTTCCAGTGAGAAACCAGCGCGTTTTAACCCGACAGCGTTAAGGGCCCCGTGAAGCGATATAAGTGAAGTAAAAACCAACTGGGTGCATTATAAAGGCCAAAGTACAGAGCCGCGGTGATAAAAACGCGAACTGAAAAACTGTTGATGGGTGAATAGGGGGGAGGGGGGGGGTGGCAAATAAACGCGCTTTGAGTGACAAAGGCAGATACGCAACTCAATATGGAATACGCCAACTCCGGTATCAAAATCAAATAACGTCTGACAGCAAGAAAATTGAAAAGGCTTTTGTCAATCATTACCGAGACATAATCGGGAATGAAAGAAACTGAAAAGTTTTCTCAGTGACGAATTTCTGCACTTAATGCCAAAGTTAAATGGCGTTAAGTGCAGTTTATATCCTCCATAAACTTGTATATTTATGGAAATAAATTAATTCATTCATACTCGGGAACGTCTTGAATGGCCTATCAGCATGGAGGAAGTGAGTAGTGCAATTAATGACTTCACATTGGGTAAAGCACCAAGGCCTGACGGCTTGGGAGCTGCTTTCTACAGAGGTTTTAAAGATGAGCTCGCGCTTCTATTGTTTGCTATGGCCTTAGAGGCATATGCAGATAAAACTTTGTCGGATTCTTTTCGTACTGCTCATATGGTAGTTATTCCTTAAACTCACCACCGAGAGAAATTGCCTTCTGCAGAGGTGTATAAGACGATAACACTTACGAACAGTGATTACAAAATATACGCGAAGGCTTTAGTTAAGAGAATACAAAGTGTTATTACGGGATTGGTTAGATGGCATGAAACGTGTGGCGTGACAGGTCGTCCAATTACTACAAATGTGCGTTTTGGAGTGCTGTGATGCATTCGATGACCCAGTTGCAATGATGCAATTAGACATTGCTAAGGCATTTCAGCGCTTGTCGCATGATGTTCTCTTTTCTATCCCTAGACCGAGCCAACATAGGTAACAAGATAATAGATGGTATAAAAATGGTTTACAGCAATTCCTCAGCACGCATCATAGTGAATAAGAAACTAAATGAAGCTGTTCATGTGGCTTCATCCGTAAGGCAAGGGTGTCCACTTTCGCTACTCCTTTCTGCAATTTATCTTGAGTCGTTTTGTTTAAAACTCATAAAAATGAGCGAATCAATGGTTTCAAGTTTCAGGCATATCACGTGCAGGTTCTGGCCTAGGTGGACGACATTGCGGTTTTCTGTAGTGCTCGGGCAAGTGTTCAAGAAGTTACAAATACTGCAATATATTCTTATAAGCAAGCAGGGGCTCAAATCAACTGTGAAAAGAGTGTCGGATTTTGGCACGAGTACTGGAATATTACGTCGCGCCATTTTGATAATCTGCAGTGGACAACCATTCCTTCTAAGTACTTAGGTGTGCCTCTGGAGCATTATAACAAGATCGCATAATATTTTTTTATTTACATAATAATGCAGGCCTCATGTGGTCCAAGCAGGAAGGGCAGAAAACAAGGCATATTTACAAACGTCATAAAGTTATTACATCGACAAAAGGTTTGACACATGACACATATAAGCGAAACAAGTCAAAGGAAATACGTTGCACATCAATCTGCACATGAAAATTCATTGCTAAGATTTGGTTCAAAACTGTCACTTGAGACAATCTGTTCAGGCAGTGCATTCCAATCGTTTATTGTGCGCGGAAAGTATGAGTATTTAAACAAGTTTGTTTTCGCAAAATATGGTGTTAGGGTGTTGGTGACGGGTTTTTCGTGTAGTTGAAGGTGTAACATAAGGTGAAGAAGTAATTCCAAACTTTCCCTGGATATATTGAAACGAAGTTACACCAAAGGTCAGGTAGAAAGCGACAGGTTGGCAAGGGCGAAACATATACCATTATTTGCTAAGGCCGTAATGTCTATAACATACGTTTAGTTGCTAATATTGTACGTTCTGCAATTTTGTGTGTCTTGCGTAAACGTACAGAAAATGCATACGGTGTTCGCGGTGTGCATCTGGGGTTGCAGTTGGGAAAGGTCCACTCGGACCAATTTTTTTCGGTCTGTTCGGCAAAGGGGTCTTGGACTCGCACACTTTTTGTTCGTCAACTTGTTTCCCGTTTCATGTTCTTGTGGGACCAGCAGAACCCTTTCTTATGTTCAATGATCCAAGTACGACAAGGAAGTGTGCTTTCAGATTTTAATATATCTAGTGTGTGCGATTTCAACTGAAGAATCAAGGGATATACCAAGGAGGTAGTTGCCTCTTTTCTATTCTTAACGGCTCAACTTTCACTGCAGTATCTAAATGTTGTAACGAAAAAAATTCTTTACAAAGATTTTAATGATGTCATGGTGCCAGTTCCCATGTATAGGTCTACAAATTATGGAGGCCCAGGAAATGATGTTTTGAAAAGAGTTAACAGATGCCTGTGAAACCAGGAACAAATTGACTCTTCTTAAAATTACGCACTGCTTGCTGAAAAGGGCATATTTGTGCCATGGAAAACAAACTATCTACTGTGCGAAAGGCCAGAAAGACTCGAGAATGCATTCTTAGAGTCTTGGGAAGTGATATTTTTTTGGATGTGATGCAAAGAACCCTTAAAAAAGAACCACCCTTAACTCCTATTGGCATAAGATACGTAACCGTAGACAAAGAAAATGGCATAACGTATGATATTGGCGATGCAGAGCAGGGCGTGCAGACAATACACAATGACGAAGAAGTGTTGTTGCTGGGGTGCTTCGGTCGCCATGTTGTAGCGTCAGCTGGTGCGTTCAGCCTTCACCTTGCATAAACAACATTCGTGCTTGCCTCCGCCTCGAAACATTTCGGTGGACGTGCGGGGTACTAACACGGAGGTCCGCAGCGGTCGCCGCGTGAGCCCTGACACGTTGATCGACAGCCAAAGCACCACAATGACCGACCGCCTACCTCCGGTGCCGCAGACTGACCTCCGTCGTGTTGTCCCAGCCGCGAGACCCAGGGACTTTCAATGGTATGGATGGTACGGCCATTGCAAACTGTTTTTCCTGGCATGAGCGCGTAAGCGAAAATAATCGGTGGGACGCAACACAAATGCTAGTGAATGTGATATCTTACCTCCGTGACACAGCGCTACCATAGTACGAGACCTCCGAACATGACATAACGAGTTGGGATCTCTGCAAACAGAAGCTTCTAGACCTCTTTGGAAAGCCCTTTAGCCGTCAGCTGGCAGCGAAAAAGGAGCTATCGACCCGTGCTCAAACGTCAACAGACTCTTACGTGGCGTATATTCAAGATGTCCTGAAGCTCTGTCGTAAAGCTGACAAGGACATGAACGATACCGACAAGATTGGCCGCATACTGATGGGCATAGCAGATGATGCATCCAACCTGCTTATCTGCAAGAACAATGACTCGGTGGACGCGATAATCCAAGAGTGCCACAATTTCGAACTCATGAAGAGTCGCCGCATTACGCAGCAGTTCAACAGGCTACAAAACACAGTTTCGACGCCTTCGTGTGAAGAACAACCACGTGGACCTCCGCTGTCTGGACAAGAAAATTTGACGTGGTTAATTCGTCGCGAGCTCGAAGCCATGTCTCCCGCCGTTACTAGTCAGTATTTCCCAGACAACGCATGTTTTGTTTCGCTTATACAGGCCGTTGTCAGACAAGAGATAGCAAATTTAGGCCTCCCGTCTCTCTGCCCCATTCGTGATGCCGCTGTCAGCCAGGATCGGCACCGCCCAACCACTGCTTCCCCGTTTTAAGCGGTTCCAACTCGCCGTCGTAACCCGACCGACTGGAGACCACCGGATAACAAGCCGATGTGTTTCAATTGCTCGCGCGTTGGACATATCACTCGTCATTGCCGCAGTCGTTGGTCATTGCCCCCTAGGTGGAGCTTCCCGTGCGACCGTCCAGGTCGAGGTGCTGCCCGTTTCTCTGTGCCTCCTTCATCTACGAATACCCACAACGTACCTACGACCTTCCGAACCAGCCGCTCACCATCGCCCCTAAGTGGTCGGTCGTCGCGTTCGTGCCACAAGAAAACTAGTTGGTGCAGCTCCCGGAGGTGACGCTGCATCAACGACCCGGCCTGCAAATCCTCTGATGACATTGCCTACCCTTGAAAGTATATTAGACGTTCAGGTGGATAGAGTCTCAGTCAAGTCCCTCGTGGACACCGGTGCGCAGACGGCTGTAATGAGTGCCGCCCTTCGCAAGACTAAAAAATGTCCTGGCACCTGCCGTGCTGCGCACAGTACGCACTGCCGACGGCAATACACCACCGGTTGTCGGCATGTGTACAGCACGAATAACGATAGCCGGCCATCAAACCACCGTCTTATTTTGGGGCTGGACTTCCTTTCGACCCATTTCGCAATAATAGACTGCGCTAGAAGTACCGTGCAGTCGGACCGTCCTGCTGACAGCTACTTTGTTTCTGGTGCGCATCATCCGTTCCTTTGTTCTGCCGAATTCATCCGGTTTCCGCCTCAAACCGCTACTACTGCACCTTTTAATGCTCGGCCACATGTTTCTAATGGCGACTGCATTGTCTCTCCGCTTGTCGACGTTATTCTACTGCATGGCATCGCGCTTCCAAGTACTGTTGTCACCATTGTCGATAACTCTACTTGGCATCCCGTTCTCAGCTTTGGATCCGTTGCACATGTTCTTCCCGGTAACATGACACTGGCCTTTCTGATACCTATGCACGAGTACGAGATACCTTCGCTTGCGCCCACTAATTCTGCCTCTGTCAGCCCTATCGTCACGTGTTCCCGTTCGGTTTTGTCACCCTACCAAGACATCGATAATATGATCGCTACCGACCTCTCTCCAGCTCAAATTGAAGACCTCGAGCGCATTCTGTTTAGCTACCACAATATGTTTGATTTCGATGACCGCCCGCTCGGCCAGACAGCCGTAGTCACTCATAGAATTCACACCGGCGATGCAAGTCCCGTTCATCGCCGCCCCTACCACGTCACTGCTGCAGAGCGTAGCATCATTCAAAGCGAACTTTCGAAGATGCTGAAGAACAACGTCATCGAGCTTTCCGCTAGCCCGTGGGCCTCACCAGTCGTCCTGATCAAGAAAAAAGACAACATATGGAGATTTTGTGTTTATTATCGCCATCTGAACCACATCACCAAGAAGGATGTGCATCCATTGCCTCATATTGATGATGCACTTGACAGTCTAAATGGCGCGAAATATTTTCCATCGATTGACCTCCACTCGGGCTACATGGCAGATCGCTATTGATGAGAAGGATCGCGAGAAGACAGCCTTTATTACTCCTGATGGACTTTTTCAATTCAGAGTCATGCCCTTCGGGCTTTGCAATGCCCCAGGAGCGTTCGAGAGCATGATAGAAACCCTTCTCCGAGGCTTGAAGTGGACCTTTTGTCCATGTTATCTCGACAACGTAATCATTTTTGCTCCAACCTTCGAAACCCACATTGAGCGTCTCGCAACTTTCCTTGCTGTGTTTCGCGCTGCGAAGCTTTAGCTCAACTCGTCGAAGTGTCACTTCGGTCGTCATGAAATAGCCATTCTCCGGCACTTTGTTAACGCCAATGGAATTCAACCTGACCCAACCAAAGTTCTAGCTGTGCAAGACTTTCCTGTGCCATGCACAGTTAATGATGTTCGCAGCTTCATAAGGTTATGCTCGTACTTTTGTCGCTTTGTTCAAACATTTGCTGACATTGTGCCCGTCGCTCTCACCGCGCTTTTAAAGAACGACGTCGCTTTCGCGTGGGGACAGCGGCAGGCCGAAGCATTCAAAGCACCCATCAGACTCTTAGCGAGCTCTCCAATTTTAGCCCATATTGACCCTTCAGCACCCCCGGAAATTCGTACAGATGCTAGTGGTAAAGGCATTGGCGCTGTTCTTTCCCAGATTCAGCGTGGTCAAGAGTGCGTTATCGTTTACGCAAGCCGTCTTCTGTCCACGGACGAGCGCAACTATTCTATCACGGAGCCAGAGTGTCTAGCGCTGGTTTGAACGATAACGAAGTTTCGCCCACATCTATTTGGTCGCCATTTCCGCGTAATTACCGGCCACCACACACTGTGCTGGCTCTCCTCGTTGAAGGATCCTACCGGGCATTTTGGGTGTTGCGCACTACGCAAGAACAATCTACTTTATGAACTGTCACAATTTTTTTTTAAATAACGCGTTATGTCTCCCCTTTGTATGTGGTTGTTGCAATAAAATGTCTAAAAACGAATGGCCTAGCGTAGTAGAAAGGTCTTGGGCTCTGTAGGCCAGACGATGGAATCCTGGTGGTAACGTTAATCTTTTTACTTCTTTATCATTTTTTATTCCACTAAAACGCTCTCCGTTGCTTTCTGTAATTAAATAAATATATATGGTGGCAGGCACTGCCTGTTTCACGCGCTGGAGGTGCTTTTCGCACCAGTACCTAGCGCCTCCCAGTTTGCCGCCCCTCCCCAGCGCCCAAGCATCCAGCGCGCGAGATTGGGCCCCTAATCCGGCATGGCACTAGAGACTGGATACTGGGTTTTGCAACAGGGTTTGCACTCAGTCTACGGATTGCAAGACTGAGCACAAACTATTTTATTGTCATATTTCAGGCCAACGTGCCCCTTGCAGTATTCGGTGCCTCGAATTGAAATGCTATAAAAGTTCCAAGCGATGGAAAATTTTCACAGGTCTTGCTTTTGGGAAATCAGAAACCTAGCCGGATTGAACATTCAAAGCGACTCCATTCGCTTTTATTCACTGCGATTGGTCCCGAGCAACGCAGGCGGCGAATTTCTCGACAAAGCGCACAGTTGCTTAAAAAAGAGCACACCAAAGTTTGCGGCAGTTTAGACGATCTCGACAAAGTAATAAAAACGTATGGGGTCTTACATGCCAAAACTACGATCTGATTATGAGGCGCGCCGTAGTGGCGTACTCCGGATAAATTTTGACCACCTGGAATTCTTTAACGTGGAAATAAATCTAAATACACAAGCGTTCTTGCACTACGCCCCCATCGAAATGCGGCCGCCGTGGCCGGGATTTGATCTGGCAACCTCATGCTTGGCAGTGCAAATCTCAGTGCGGCCTATCACGGCATCTAAGTTTTCAATTTTGTGTATCCTGTTATGGTTTTGAGGTAGCATACAGGTATTTCGATGTTTACTATTTGCCCAAAATCATTAAATTTCAATGACAATGTTATATCGGGAAGTAATTCGAATATCTGTTTCGTATACGCGATCAGCTGAAGCTTGTGTTCTTGTGGTGGCATTTATATGGACACTCCAGGTGAATTTTACGCTGTTGTCGTCGCTGTGATGTTCGTTATATATTTATGTTTATTCATTCTATATTCCAAGCCATGTTATATGGCATGCAATATATGTGAGTTATACTGACATTCCGTTCAATCGTTAAAGTTGTGCATCTTACCTTCTTGAAACATTATTCCTCAAAATTTTGAGGATGGCAGCCCACATACAGACGTCAAAAACACAGCGACAGCACATGCCTTTTCTCTTAAGTCTTCTCGAAGTTAAATATTTAAGTGCGAACCACTAACAGAGTTCAAACATGAAAGTGATGTAATTTATTGGCGTGGCTGTGTACCGCCTCCGGGATCGGCTCAGGAAAGCGATTTTAAGTATACCCGATACGGCAATGTCGGGGCAAAGTCGCCAAAAAGAGGTTGGTCTTCGTTAATAAGCATAAATCAAAATGTCCAATGGCAGGATTCGAACAGAGCATTGCACAACTCTTTCACTACCCCTTTTAATGCGTAAGCATTCTTTGGCCCCAGCCATTCACGAAAAACATGCAGTGCCTTGTGTATGCACAAAAATTCGTAATTTGCGAGGTTCAGGCATATAACAGTTATGATAGCGCGAATGTAACGATTGGAAACTGTAGACGATACGGAACAATCGAAACCAAATAAAGAAATCAAATTGATCGCCGAGAGTTCCCACAAATATAAATGGTGTCCTTAATCAATGCATGGGGAAGCGTATATCTAAGGGCTTGCTAAATAAAATTCGGGGTTGGGCAAACATAAAATTTGGGGGTAGGCCAACTTTTATTTTGGGGTTAGCCAACTTGAAATTTGGGGGTGGGCAAACGTAAATTTTCGGGTAGGCGAAGTAAAATTTAGCAGTGGGCCGACTTGAAATTTGGGAGTCTTGAAACTGAAATTTGTCGGTCGGTGGGACAAGTGAAATTTGGGGGCGCGCCAACTTTAGATTTAAGTATGGCCCAACTCAAATTTGGGGCTGAGTCAACTTGAAATTTGGGCATCATCATCATCATCATCATCATCATCAGCCTAGTTACGCCCACTGCAGGGCAAAGGCTTCTCCCACACTTCTCCAACTACCCCAGTCATGTACTAATTGTGGCCATGTTATCCCTGCAAACGTCTTAATGTCATCTGCCCACCTAACTTTCTGCCGCCCCCTGCTACGCTTCCCTTCCCTTGGAATCCAGTCCGTAACCCTTAATGGCCATCGATTGTCTTCCCTCCTCAATACATGTCCGGCCCATGCCCATATCCTTTTCTTGATTTCAACTAAGATGTCATTTACCCGCGTTTGTTCCCTCACCCAATCTGCTCTTTTCTTATCCCTTAACGTTACACCCATCATTCTTACCATAGCTCGTTGCGTCGTCCTCAATTTCAGCAGAACCCTTTTCGTAAGCCTCCGGGTTTCTGCCCCATATGTGAGTACTGGTAACACACAGCTGTTATACACTTTCCTTTTGAGGGATAGTGGCAACCTGCTGTTAATGATTTGAGAATGCCTGCCAAACGCACCCCAGCCCATTCTTATTCTTCTGGTTATTTCAGTCTCATGATCCGGACCCGTGGTCACTACCTGCCCTAAGTAGATGTATTCTCTTACCACTTCCAGTGCCTCGCTACCTATCGTAAACTGCTGTTCTCTTCCGAGACTGTTAAACATTACTTTAGTTTTCTGCAGATTAATTTTCAGACCCACACTTCTGCTTTGCCTCTCCAGGTCAGTGAGCAGGCATTGCAATTGGTCTTCTGAGTTACTAAGCAAGGCAATATCATCAGCCAATCCCAAGTTGCTAAAGTATTCTCCATCAACTTTTATCCCCAATTCTTCCCACTCCAGGTCTCTGAATACCTCCTGTAAACATGCTGTGAATAGCATTGGAGAGATCGTATCTCCCTGTCTGACGCCTTTCTTTATTGGGACTTTGTTGCTTTCTTTGTGGAGAACTGCGGTGGCTGTGGAGCCGCTATATATATCTTCCCGTATTTTTACATATGGCTCATCTACACCCTGATTACGTAATGCCTCCATGACTGCTGAGGTTTCGACTGAATCAAACGCTTTCTCGTAATCAATGAAAGCTATATATAAGGGTTGGTTATATTCTGCACATTTCTCTATCACTTGATTGATAGTGTGAATATGGTCTATTGTTGAGTAACCTTTACGGAATCCTGCCTGGTCCTTTGGTTGACAGAAGTCTAAGGTGTTCCTGATTCTATTTGCGATTACCTTAGTAAATACTTTGTAGGCAACGGACAGTAAGCTGATCGGTCTATAATTTTTCAAGTCTCTGGCGTCCCCTTTCTTATGGATTAGGATTATGTTAGCGTTCTTCCAAGATTCCGGTACGTTCGAGGTCATGAGGCATTGTGTATGTAGGGCGGCCAATCTTTCTAGGACAGTGTTCCCACCGTCCTTCAACAAATCTGCTGTTACCTGATCCTCCCCAGCTGCCTTCCCCCTTTGCATAGCTCCTAAGGCTTCGTTTACTTCTTCTGGCGTTACCTGTGGGATTTCGAATTCCTCTAGGCTATTCTCTCTTCCACTATCATCGTGGGTGCCTATGGTACTGTATAAATCTCTATAGAACTCCTCAGCCACTTGAACTATCTCATCCATATTAGTAACGATATTGCCGGCTTTGTCTCTTAACGCACACATCTGATTCTTGCCTATTCCTAGTTTCTTCTTCACTGCTTTTAGGCTTCCTCCCTTCCTGAGAGCCTGTGCAATTCTATCCATATTATTGTTCCTTATGTCCGCTGTCTTACGCTTGTTAATTAACTTAGAAAGTTCTGCCAGTTCTATTCTAGCTGTAGGGTTAGAGGCTTTCATACATTGGCGTTTCTTGATCAGATCTTTCGTCTCCTGCGATAGCTTATTGGTTTCCTGTCTAACGGTGTAACCACCGACTTCTATTGCACACTCCTTAATGCTGCCCATGAGATTGTCGTTCATTGCTTCAACACTAAGGTCCTCTTCCTGAGTTAAAGCCGAATACCTGTTCTTTAGCTTGATCGGGAATTCCTCTAGTTTCCCTCTTACCGCTAACTCATTGATTGGCTTCTTGTGTACCAGTTTCTTCCGTTCCCTCCTCAAGTCAAGGCTAATTCGAGTTCTTACCACCCTATGGTCACTGCAGCGTACCGTGCCGAGCACGTCTACATCTTGTATGATGCCAGTGTTCGCGCAGAGTACGAAGTCGATTTCATTTCTAGTCTCACTGTTCGGGCTCCTCCACGTCCACTTTCGGCTAACCCGCTTGCGGTAAAAGGTATTCATTATCCGCATATTATTCTGTTCCGCAAACTCTACTAATACCTCTCCTCTGCTATTCCTAGAGCCTATGCCATATTCCCCCACTGACTTGTGGGCATGGGTGAACTTGTGGGCATTTGGGCATGGGTGAACTTAAATTTGGGAGTGATCAAACTTGAAATTTGGGTTGGAGATACCTAAGTTTGGGGGTGGGCCAAGTAAAATTTCGGGCTGGCCCAACTGAAACTTGGGGGTGGGTCAACGTTAAATTATGGGGTGGGCCAACTGAAATGTGGGGGTAGGCGAAATTGAAATTTGGGGATGGGCAATTTCGATGAGCGTCAACTTGGAATTTTGGTGTGGGCTAAGTTAAATTTGGGAATGAGCCAACTGAAATAGGGGTTTTGGTTACGCGTACTTAGACAATCCAGTGGCGCTTCTGTATACGTTTTTTAGAAATTTACTTGGGCGATGTCATGTTGGATCATGACATAGTTTTCTTCTGAATGTAATACCAGAGTTTTGTGGCTAACCTAACTATAGCACCGTTGCGGTATTATGTGGTATTCATTGAGTATGTAATCGATAAAATCGAATATTTATTTCTACTCTTAGGTTAGTGTATTGGGGTCAGTTTCAGAATAAGCAAATTTCAAGACGAGCATTACTACCACATCTTCTTTCTGCCAAAGACGGTGCCATCAATGCCATTCCTGTCAGTATTTGCCTCAATGTTGCCTGCAGGCTGTCAAAGCAGCAAGGTGTACCGTCATCATTGCATCGGCAAGGCATGCTCTCCGAACTTCGTCATATAGGCCTACTGCAGGATTTGAATGCTTGAGGCTGAAGATGCCGCATAAGAATACTAAGCATCTGGCTGGCTACCTTGTAGCACTAAGGGGCAGCTGCTACATAGCACGTTAGATACAATGCACAGCCATATACTGTCAGTGCAAAAGATACAAGGGCAACGGTCACAGTGGACGTACGCGCTAAAAGCAGCCATAGGGCTAATTCACTCACTACGGTCTACGGGCCTGCGGGATCGACTGCAATGGCGACTTGTGCCGCTTGAATTTCGTGCGCTAAATACTACGTCGGTGCTTGCGGTTATTTCCTATCTATAAATATCAATTTTTTTCTTTTCTCCTGTACGGGGCAGCATGCAGTACCTTTTTGGTTAACCTCCCGTCCTTTCTTTGTTTCTCTCTCCGTTTCGACAGCGCTCTTCCCTATATCTGTCGCAAGAGAAGTTTCTTTTTTACACATTCTTGCAGTCAACAGGACATGTTTTCTCGAACATTGCTCCTTTAAAACTAAATAGCTATATTATCGGGTTTTAGTTGCCATAACCATGTTCGAATTCAAAGGCACGACGTAGTAGGACACTCCGGATAATATTTGAATACCTGGTGTTCTTGAACGTGCCCATAAATCTGAGAACCCGCCGCGGTTGCTCAGTGGCTATGGTGTTGGGCTGCTGAGCACGAGGTCGCGGGATCGAATCCCGGCCACGGCGGCCGCATTTCGATGGGGGCGAAATGCGAAAACACCCGTGTACTTTAGTTTAGTTGCACGTTAAAGCACCCCAGGTGGTCGAAATTTCAGGAGTCTCCCATTTCGGCGTGCCTCATAATCAGAAAGTGGTTTTGGCACGTAAAACCCCATAATTTTATTAAATCTTGAGTAAACGAGCGTTTTTACATTTAAATTTTATCGGAATGCGGCGACTGCGGCAGGAATTCAACCCGTAACCTCGAAATCAGCAGCGAAATGCAATAGCCATGAAGCTAATGCGTAGCGTTAATAATTGCGAGAAAACGCGTTGTTATCCCGCCAATGTTAAGAGCCTCATGTCGCAGGAAATCCGGCGTCGACCGTCATTTCGGCAAAAAGCATTGCGAACCAGGCATAGCCAACCAGACAGTCCCTCCACATCGCGAATGGAAGACACGGAAATTATTGAATTTCTCAAGATAAAATACGTTAGAAAAATCCTAAAGCACAACTTACCCACACCCTACAGGCATGATAGCGTCGGATTGTAACGTGTGTATGCTAGAAAACATAGTAGTGTTACGGAAAAAGTCATAACACAAACCCTCTTTCCAGCGTTTCTACCATTTATAGAGTGGCCATGGCCTCCGAGATTATTGCGCGCGGCAGCGCGCGCAAATGACAAAGGCCAAATAGCGGTGTGTCCGGTTCCTTGCAGCACCTCTAGATAGCATTCGCATCCGTCGCATCGGGGCCCACGCAAGAGGCCGCGTTTCTACCAGAAAGCTCGCCTTCGTGCTAAGCGTTCACTGCCAGCGTTTTCCGGTAAACATTACGGTTACATAAGCTGCAGTTGCGGGTAAGTGTGAACAGCAGTCACGAATGAATGATAACGTTTTCCACTCTTAAAGGCGAAACTTGAGCGTCCTCTAAAACTTTTTATTGTTTTCTGCTTTAGTTTGTACTTGGAATTGTTCTTGAGAAAACAAATACATCGTAGAAGGCAGAATAATTGGAACAAGTGTTTAGTGCTACAATCGGAGTGCTACAATTAGACCTTATTAACCCTGGCGTCTGGGCTGCTGAATGGGCGCGGTGTTGGGCGCAGGCGTAGGAAGCGAATGAGGCCGAAGCTGAGAACAAGGCTGGGGCCAAGGCTGCGGCCAGAGCTGTGGCCACAACCGAGGCCATGGCCTAGCAGGCCAGGGTAGGGCTGCTCGGCGCTGCCTCGTCTTAGGTTGCCGCTAAGCAGAAATTTCCGCCTCCGGCAGGTCCTCGTCGGGGAAGATTGGCACGCCGATACTCGACTTGAAGTTGTTCACGGTAAGGCAAACACAAAACATTCGATATTTAGGTTTACTGATCAATTGCCAGATTGGTTTGGATATTAGAAAGCTTCAGATTTATTGTACATATTAGCATTTTTTTTTCATTTACGAGTATTTATAAGTATTTCCTCGAGGCATCAAGAACGTTACGCAGGCGATAGGTCCAAAATATTTCTAGCAGAAATAATTAACACACAGAAAGGGAAAAATACAATTTCCCACCATACAAACGACAATTACTGTCATTCAGTTAAATAGAGGACCACATCTCCGTTTTATGAAACTCGCTGTACCTCGTGGACATCTGTTCAATTAATTTGGCATAAGTTAGTACTACTCCAGAAAGCGATCATAGACCTAATCATTCGTTAACGTGGAGCCAGCTATAGCAACAATGGAGGCGACAAGCTCGTATACCTCTCTCCGCTTCTCTTTGGCACTAGTCAAGGAAAGATAGATTGCTGTTGCCAAAGGTCTGCTATATTATGTGAGTTTTCAACGAATGATTACCTATATTTAGTGCTGCAGAATGAATCCATGGAAAATTGCTCTAATACGGAGAACCACCTCCCGATTAGGCGACTGATGGTAAAAGTTTATGTAAAGCCAAACGCCGACTTCATCAGTAACACTTGCACTGTCACCTACCTCTGCGCAAAAGTACAGCTGAACATTTCTGATGTTGGTCGTAATTCTGAACTTCCTACGGAGCTTATTTACTTTTTCTGGTCCAATAACCTTGTGGATAAAACCTCGTGCACGGAACACACCAATTTTAAATTTATGTCAGCGCATTCGAATATAACCTGTTACCTGCTTGGAACATAGAAGGTAATATGACAGCAGCTTCAACTTACCCTTCAGCGTCGGAACCATTGGCTCAGGCAGAAGCCATGGATAAGGCCGTAGCTGAGGAAATGGGCAGGGCCAGGGGTAGGGCCATTACCGAGGCAAACAAGGTTGGGCGTGGAGTTCAAGAAGTTCGTTGACGTTCTCCACGGGATCGACTGCGGCGTGATGGGGACATAGAAGAGGCTACGTTCTGAAGGTACCTTGTAGGTTAAACCTGGTATTTGTAAACGCATTAGATCGGAAGGGCTTTTTTATTGAAATCCAGAGTTTTGCATGAAACAGCAATCTTCGACAAGGTGTCATCGGCTAAGTTTACGAATGTTAATTTGCAATCGCGCAGCTGGCAGTTGCACGATTGCAAGCTTAATTGCAAGGACTGCGCGATTGCACATCGTAAGCATTGTAAGAATAGACGATACTTCTTTGCTGGAGTAAAAGTATTTTAACTCAGGGAATTTTTTTGACCAGTTGAGATGTTCCAACTAACTTGTAACCGCAGTAACACTATCGAGTCTGGAGACTTCCGTAGAGGAATGGGTAGACGATACTCGGACATGGTTTATTGCATGGCACCCAGTTAGCTGCGGATACTACATAATGGCGGAAGGAAAGGTTACAGAAGGAACGTTCGACCCATCGTCACGGCAAGCACTTATACACTCTAAGAAAAGTTTACACCCTTTGAGTCGTATCTTGCCACACAACAATAATCGTCATCTGTGTTGTCCGTACTTCCTTTCTTTAACGCTGAGAGCCCGGTACTTTCTAGTAACGAATGGCATACGTGTTATCAGCATGACATAGCATTCCCGACAGGAAAGTAGCGGGCTCGGCGTTTTCAAGAAACGAAACGCAAGCAAGGCAGGGGACGATTATTGTGTGGCAGAGATACACCCCAAAGGGTGCAAACTTTTTTTAGTGTGTATCATATACAGTGGACGAGAATAAGTGGAGATACGGGCCGCGTGGCAGAAAGGAAAAGCACTATCACTAGCACACGAGTACGGATATGCCACAAACTCATCTAATTCTACTATAAAATATATGCACATGATGACGACCTATCAATACCTGGAGTAATAACCTTAGAAAACACACAGCAGCATCCCTAGCCGCGTGCTTTCCGAAGTCAATATTCTATTTTGTAAAATCATCAAAAAGATCGTTGCAGAAAAATGAAAACGTTTGACTAGTCGCTCTAACTTTTATTTCGAAGTCTGTGCTCTTTTTGGCGTTCGTTGTGTTCTCTTAGTACATTACTTTGAGCGTACATACATTCTTATGGGTGCAATCATGCATTTTCAGAGTGATACAATACTACCACCACTATTCGAGCGGCCGTGTTGTCACAATACATTCAATTTATCCTCTACACTGATCATACACCTAGCCTGCGTACTTCTTCCTTAGCGTGTCTACGGGACAGTTTTTACTGGGGACTTGCTTCCGTAAAATGCGGCCATCAGATGATGACCGCATTTTCGTGCTCCATTTACGCGCTTCGAATTTATGAGCATAGACTTATAAGGACCCCTCCCACTCACGCCCACTGCTCACCACGGGATTGTTAGCGCAAAAGACTTCACTGTCGCGTATAAGTCCGGCAAACAACATCAAGATGCCGATGCTCTGTCGCGCTGGCCGCTGTCGCTAAACGCCCATTATTCACCTTCGGTTTACACGTCACCATCTAGCCAATCATCGAAGGGCACGCCCTGCAGCCCGGTGCGGTCGGTGCCCTCAGTTAACTTTCTTTGGTCTACTGACCTCGTCTCGCTCCAGCGTACTGATCCATTCTGCCGTACACTGATCGACCGTGTCATTGACTTATCACGAGCCGCCAACAGTCTCTAAATACGACAACTTTCATCTTTTCAACTTCAAGATGAAGCGTTATTTCGAATAATTTGCCCTCCTTAGGGTAACTGAGGGGTCCCAGTCATACCTCGCTCACTTCGACTCCAAGTTTTAGAAGCCTTTCACGACGACGCGACGGTGGTCCCTTGGGATTTCGCAAGACCTACCACGGCATCAAGGCACCCTGGCCGCGCCTTTTAACTTCACTTGTCAAATAGGTTGGCTCGTGCGCGTCGTGCCAACACGGAAAACGCTCGACATGTTTTCCAGCCGGTCCCCTGCAGCCTCTGCCATCCCCATTTACGCGCTTCGAATTTATGAGCATAGACTTATAAGGACCCCTCCCACTCACGCCCACTGCTCACCACGGGATTGTTAGCGCAAAAGACCACCTAAGGCGCTACGCCGAGACAGCAGCTCTTCGCTCTGAAACTGCCCCCAAAGTCACCGAGTTTTTCGTGCACGGTATCCTTCTGCGCCGCGGCACACCTCGTGTCCTCCTCACTGACCGTGGCAAGACGTTCCCTTGGCATGTGCTTCGTCATGTCCTCCAGGCCCCTGACACCGCTTATAGGACCCCATCAGCGTACCACCCGCAAACAAATGGCCTTACAGAGCGTTTTCAGCGAACTTTCTCCGACGTGATGTCTGCGTATGTTCGACCCGATCACACAAACTGCGGCACCATTCTACCTTTCGCGATGTTTGCTTACAATACTGCCATCCAACTCACAGCTAACTATAATCCCTTATTCGCCGTATACGGTCGTGCACTTTCTTTCATCATGGCCACATTTCTTTCAGCAGCTGCTGCTCCATCCGCGCTCCTTCCAGAAGAATTGGCTGCTGGCATCGCCCGCTGCCGTGAAATTGCGCGCGCCAACACAGCGACTAATCAGGACAAAAGAGTAATTCGCTATGATGCGACGCGCCGCGTTGGCTCGTGCCGCCCAGGCGACGAAGTTATTTTGTTGACACCTGTTCGCTCACCGGGAGTCTGTGAAAAATGCCTACATAGATATCTCGGCCCATACACAGTTTTGAAAAAGAACTTCGACCGTTAACTATCGCGTCACCCGTGTCAGTTCAGCTAACTGACCGCCGCCGCCGCACTACATAAATCGTTCGTGTCTCTCACCTGACACCATACATTCGCCGTACCTACCCTTTCTAGCTTGCCATTTTGGTGACCACTTGTGTGAAAGGGGGAAGTTAGTGTGAGCGCTATTTCTGCATATCGTCATTGTCATTTGTATATACGACTCATGATCGTCTTTCAGCACGCGTGGCGCTTCGGCTTGGTTTCACGTGGCCGCTCTGAAATAAAAGCATCACGTCGGTCGACGTCTCACAATTTTGATAACAAATTAATTGCTGTTAAACTACTTGAACTATCTTCTTTTTTTTTGGCAGAGTAAGTAAAAGCAGTTCGTACATTTTGACCATGGGCTGCTTGGCCAGAGGAAGTGCTCAGGAAGCTTTTGAGTAACCATGTGCGCTCGCTACATTACATTGTAGTTTTTGAAGCTTTATTCAACCTACTTTTCTCAACACTGGCAACAAACCATGCATGGAAGCATTACGGGGCTGCATTGCATGCAACTAATTTATAAATGGGTCGACCAACTTGACAATTTTCTGCTTGATGGTACGAGTAAATTTTTGGTTGCAAGATAAAAATTGCCTCATTGTGGATCAGCTCGTCAGTGCATCACACAATTCACTTATTCATTGGGGTTGGTCTCTTCTGGACCTAAATTCTACAACACACGCGTCCTCTTTAACTACAGTGTACACCTTTAAGGAAGCTTCTGTTTCAGCATTTGCTTTATTGGCGATTTGATATACCTCCTTAGAATGAATGTTTGATATCGTTGTTTTTTTGGCTGCGTCATTTTCCAGCTGTAAATAATTTAGGGCTACTACCGCAAATATCTGGAGGAATGGTTTGTTAAAACAGGTTGTCACAAGCCAACCTCCTGAGGAAAGATGACGATAATAATATGTATTCTTTTATGAATGGGATATATTATGCTAGAACAATTACCAATTATTTTCAGCATTTTATTAAAGTTTGCGGGAAGGACATTGCGACAATGTCAGTGCTCGATGGGATTTCGCAATCGTTCAGGTTTTCTGCCTAGCGTGCCACCAGTAGCCATCGCAGCAGACCCGCAGTCACCATCTCTCTATGAATCGGCACAGCGGCTGAGAGGTAGAATCCGGTACTTCGAATCTTTCTCACAGACATCCGTCGCTAATGGCATAAGCAGACGTCACGGCGAAATAGTGACGTCTGCGGGTGGCAAGCCGGGGAGGCTCGCGCTGGCGCTCTATGAGCACAATAACGTGTCAGAAAGATTATAAGCAGTACGGTTTGCCTTGGGATGCCTCAAAGACTTCTTCACCAGGTTTTGCCTAGTCTGTTTACACATAAATAGGTTAGTGATTTTACACAATATTATTACTGTACCAGCCTGCGACATAGTAGATTTGCAGGTTGAGGTAATGTCTTTTTTTGTTTTTTAGCTTCAGTGTTATTCAGTAAGCAAACACGTGATAATATTATTACGCACACGTTCCTCGGCGCAGCAGCACCGGCACCGGGTGACAATCGCCAATGCGATGGCGATGGTACAGAGAGCCTTCACAATGATTTGGTTCGGTCTGCGTCTGATGGGGCGAGCTACTTGCATAATCTTTAAGTACGCAATGCCTTCTTATCGGATCGCCCAGTCGAGATAACACTTCCGCACGTGGTTTACGCAAAGATTAAATGTCTTCAATTTGACAGTGCCTGAATTGATTGTGCAGTAGGCGGAGACGGCCTTTTACTGAATTGTCAGCAGAGGCGACATCACTGCCGACAATAATAGCCCATTGTCTCAATGAATTAATGACGCCTGGAATTCCTTGTCAGCCTTTCCCCGTAAAATGTACGGAGTGCCTACGCACAAGTGTGATCATATCAGTAGAGTGTTTTCAGAATCTCCAAACGCAGTAACTACAAACTTTTGATTTTATGCCTTCGGTCAAGTGTCCTTTGTGCTGTATCGGTATCCTATCCAGACAAAAAGACATAATTGAATGGAGCTAATGTAGACTGTAGAGTAGTATAGTCAAAGCTTCCATCCTCCTCGGTGAAAATGGCAATAGAAACTTCAAATGTCACCGACACGTAGCGCTGACGCGCAGCAAGTTTCTATTGTCATTGATAAACCTGCATGTGTGTCGACGGCTGTCGTTGCGCCCAGTAGCGTTGCGAAGCCACAGTTGACCGCACTTGACGCTGAGAAAGAAGCTGAAAAAAATGTGCCCATTGCCCTTCCACTCTGTGAAGGGGACCAGCGAAGCTGTGTATGTAAGCCACTTAATGGCGAACTGCACCTCCGCCGCGGGTCGACCCGGCATTGCACTATCTTCGGTATAGGCCAACGTGTCGCGAGTGCTTAACGCCTGCTTCACCTACGCCGCGGGTCGGATCGGCATTGCACTATGTTCGCGGTCGGCCCACGTATGGGGAGTGCTTAATGCCTGCTTCACCTCCGCTGCGGATCGGCCCGGCATTGCACTATCTTCGGGATAGGCCCACGTAAGGGGAGTGCTTAATGCCTGCTTCACCTCCACCGCGGGTCCGTCTGGCATTGCACAAACTTCGTGGTCCGCCCACGTATGGGGAGTGCTTAATGCCTGCTTCACCTCCGCCGTGGTTCGGGCCGATATTGCACAATCTTCAGGATTGGGCCACGGATGGGGAGTGCTTAACGCCTGCTTCACCTCCGCCGCGGGTCTGGCCCGTATTGGACTATCTTCGGGATCGGCGCATGCATGGGATTGCTTAACGCCTGATTCACCTCCGCCGTGGGTCAGCCTGGTATTGCACTATCTCCAGCATCCGCCCGCCAGGCACACTCATTTACACACAGACGCTAGTAGAGGTATTAGGAGTCAGTTCAGAAGCTGCTACGCCTATCTTCTACGTTTTTTTCTTCTTTTTGGCACCATTGCCATAACAGTGTCATAGAAATTTCCAGTAGCAACATATCACGCGAATCGAAATGCAGCACATAGCTGTGTTGTGGGAACGCATATTGGGCGCTGGCAGCACAGCTTTTATGTGGTTGTTTCACTGCAGGCATTCTACAGCTGGCACGTGTAGTGAGCAAAACCGACGTGACCTAATGCCAAGCTCCCTTGTAAAGGCACCAATTTACCAGTCATAATTTTATACGACTTGGTACTGGGGCCGACATTAAGGAAACAATTACTGCAACCAAACATCTGACCACTATTATTTCAAGAACATTGGCTCAAGCGGCGCGTCTTAGTCACTGATTGCTTGCATTTGTAGTCAGCAATCAATCGGTGGTGCTAAACAACGCTACAACGACGCTACTAGACACTCGGATATCTTAAAACACTGCTACCAACGACTTTTTTCATGCTGAGCTTGCAACGAATTCTTGCATTGCAGGTTGCTTTCGCAAATCTTTTCTGTTGAGAAACTCGTAGGTTTGGCATTGCTCCATCATTTCACCACGTCCGACGAAAATCACAGCCACACAGTACTCGAACAAATCCGCCGGTTGCAGTAGGTACGAGAATTTGGCAAGCTTTCCTTGCCGTAACTTCAATTTGGAGCAGAAGAAAACACCGTCGACAGGGGATCCAGTTTTCAGATGAATCGTAGCGCGGCGTCGCCGATGCTCGGTGCAATATTTCTTGGCCGGATCACGACTCAGAACAAGCGCACGCGGCTGGCACTAATGATGCATCGTAAACTCGCTATTGACACGTGTACTTATCTTTATCGGGCAACCACGTTTCGCCGCCTGACAAATGTAATCGCACAGCGTGGGACGCGCCTGCGTGTATCCGAAGTTTCTGGAAAGTTATCGATGCTTCTATCCGATGTCTGTTGTCGCCGAACCTTATGTTACCTGATTTCGTCACCTGATGCGAATGGTGTAGAACTTTGTGGAAGGCGCGCGGGTCCGGGCGATCAGTCTGGAACATTCGACTACTGCTCTATAAAAGCCGACGCGCTTGACCCACTGATCAGATTTTCGACGATCGCCGAGCGTGTTCGCCGCTATCGTTGTGCTATAAGTGTAGCCTGTTTTGTGGGCACAGGTTCGCCCAATAAAAGTTAGTTTTGTCGTTCACAGTATTGCCACTGTGTTCCTTGCCGTCACGACCACGTGACACTATAATATTTCCGGCACGTTAGACCACAACAAGCACTCTGAAGAAGGGGCAGACGCACGCGACTGACGCGGCTCGGCCCATTTCGAAGCGCGGGTGGCCATGTTTGCTGTGGGTGGGGCCACCGGCCGTCCGGCTGGTGACGTGAGTCTAGAGTGCTGGGCCCATTAGTGGAGGCTCGTGTGCGTCCGCCTTTGAGGGGCAGATTTTGCCTTCTAAACTTGTACCCGACTATAGGTATATATTTACTATCTGCCCGCCATGCTATATGACATGAGGTATTTGCGAGTTATATTGTTCCGCCATTCTATCACTAAAGTTGCTCATACCAAGTGTTAAATTCTTGAGAAAAGTTCTTCTCAGAATTTTGACAATCGCAGCACGATAACAATTACCATGAAAAAAAACATCGACAGCACCTGCCTTTTACCTTAAATCGTGCCGGACCTAATATGAGAAGTGCGGAACAATAACAGAGGTCAAGCCTTATAATGATGCAATTTTATTGGCGCAGCTGTACACTACTTCCGGGATCGGCCCAGGAAAGAAGTTTGAAACATACCTGATACGGAAAAGTGGTGGCAAAGTCGCTAAGAAAGACGTTGCATGGCTTTCAATGATAAACACTCATGCTCAAGAGATCAGTGCACAATTCCAAGATTGTGGCATTCTTGTAACGCCCACGTATATTTTTAAAGCTTGTCATCAGTTAGCTGAAACAGCCGGTTTCCTACGTATACTGTAACACTACTGACATACTTCATCGTTTTCATTTCTCATACGCAGAGGATGTCTTGGCCATGTGCCGCTGTGCGAAGCCTAGCATGGTGGAAGCCGAACGCGGTCGACACATCTTAAAGACATTGGCTTCGTCGCATTCAACGCCGTAATCGTGCAAAATCCGGCTTCTGTGCAACACATCACTTCGTATCAGCACCTAGACGAGCTGCCGCCGCGAAACAACTCAAGGCTCCCGCGTGTGGTTGGGCGTCGCATGTACAAATGCCTATTCATTCCAAATAGGAATGACCAACAGTGCGGCATGCAATTTGTGCGGGTGCGATGAGACTCTAAAGCACCTTCTGCGTCACTGCTCATCCATTGACGCTCAACGACGTACTCTACAAGCTAATGTCAGCCTTCTAGATAATAGAATGCTCTCAAGGAAAATATCCTGGGACCACGGCCTATGCATTCTTGCATGTGAAAGGCAACAAAAGCCCTTCTGTACTGTTTGAATGCTACTGGGCTGTACGAGCGCTTGCCACAGTGGACATTCCTCTGCGACTGACTCTGCGAATGACTGACCCGTTATTATTTTTCTTCTCCCTCCTTCTTATCTATTCTTCCTCTTTCCCCTCCCCAAGTGTAGGAAAGCCAACGGGGCAGGTCCTTGGCTAACTACATTTACCTTTCTCTCTCTCTTTTATCGATGTTACGTGCCATAAACTCTCAAGTTGCAGACAGTGCGACTTATACAGAGGAATTTCTTCATGTGACCTTGACTCTCAGGCTTGAAGTGCGGCTCTCTCAAGAGGATGGGCGCACCAGCTTCTCTTTCAAATGTCTACTGCTGTTGCGACGTGCAGCCGTTTGTTAGTTTGAAGACGCGATAGCGACCTGGACATCTACGCACCACGCTTGCCTATCACCAACACGGACACCTAGTGAGACGCCCTTCAAGAGTATATATATATATATATATATATATATATATATATATATATATATATATATATATATATATATATATATATATATATATGGAAAACGCTAAACTATGTTTTGATATATGTTACGTTTTTAATAGGCAGAGGGTGCGACGGAAGGTTCCTATGGGGGTTGCATGCAGAGGTCATTGCACAATGCAGATTTAAAAAGACTTGCCGACACTTGTGGTAATGAAGCAACATACCTAGTCATCAAGTTTAGCACAGAGAAATTGGAAATTATAGTATTTATTGAAGAGACGAGTAATGACGTGATGTCAATTCAACATCAAGATCCATTACTATAGGCAAACATATAAAGGCCTGGGTGTATGCATAAACGAAGGAAAAAAATTAAATTATGTGGTTTTACGTGCCAAAACCACTTTCTGATTATGAGGCACGCCGTAGTGGAGGACTCCGGAAACTTTGACCACCTGAGGTTCTTTAACGTGCACCTAAATCTAAGAACACCAGTGTTTTCGCATTTTCGCCCCCATCGAAATGCGGCCGCCGTGGCCGGGATTCGATCCCGCGACCTCATGCTCAGCAGCCTAACACCATAGCCACTGAGCAACCACGGCGGGTACAAACGAAGGAAAGACCTGCTTGAACACACAATAAGATATTGTTACGACGTAGGCGAACCTCAATGCAGGTTTATTGTGGCATCAATCATATCGACACTCCATGCGCATTTCTGCCGTTACCGCAGGCGTCGCCGTCGCCGTGAGCTTCTGTATAAACTCCAAGGGCGATAACACCGTCGTCACAACGTCGTATGCTGTATGTGCGCGTGAAAGCGTACGAGGGTGAGTTGGCGATCACTGTCAATCGCGTTTGCCCGAAGGAAGAAAGCGGAGAGCAAACGCGTCTTGCGTCGCACGAAAGGCTGCGGGGTATACGCGGGAGCGAGGGGCGTTATGTTCCGGCAGCAACTGCGCATTGCCCGACCGCGCGCAAGGGGAACTGTCGATCGCGGCTCGATTTTGCGCGCCATATATTGAGGAATGCGGGCAGGCAGCGTGGGAGTGAGGGTGGCATCTTCTACTCCGCCAACAAGCGCGTTATTTGCACTGCCACGCGCAGTCGCGCGCGCCGTATCTTGGAAGCGATCTGTAGGCGGATCATACCTTTGTGCGCGCTACTTTCTCGCCGCTCTCGCGTTCAAGCGATAGACCACAAGGTAAATATACCTGGTAGCAGGGGCGTAGCCAGGGGGGGGGCTTATGGGGCTTCAGCCCCCCCCCCCCGAAATTTTTTCGTGCTGTCCATGCACCGCCGACCAAAGCGACCCCCGGCGCCGGAAATCACTCTGGATTTTGTCTAGAATGTCTTTTTGACGCTCGAAAAGACATTTAACCGCGAAGATTGCAAACTCGGGCTGGATTTCGTGGCAACGCCCATACACCGGGAGTCACATAACGCCAAGCAGTCCCATCCGAGCACAAAGTTTCAAGGGCGCTTTGATGGTGAGCGGGCTCGCCGCGGCATATCACTGAGGCCACGGAATCTATGGAGCGCATGGATATCAATTGCGAAACTTTATGGGTATAAATCTCATAAGCTCTTGATGTGAAAGGTGCACTGACATTTCCAAAGTCGTGCTTTAGATTTTCAATTGCGGAACTTTGTGAGTTTAATATTGTTATAAACATTTGAGGCCAAAGGTCTATTGATTTTTCTAAAGTCTTACATCGGAACATACAACGAGACAAGCCAAATCAACACACTAGCAGACGAGTTGACAAAGCAGGCAGCGAGGTCCAATGAGACGAAGCGTTGGGGTGGTTCATTTGTGCCGTCATGTCACGTATAAAAATATCAACATTTCTTTTTTAACCTACGCCAGAACATGACACTAAAGACAGCCAAAGTAACTACGTTCTTATTTATTTTTTTCTACTTTGACTTTTATTCGCGAGGACACACTGAGCCTCTTCAATTTTTTTTTTTTTGTTCTCGCTACCCTACCCGCGGGCTGCCAGAGCCAGCCAGAGCGCATACGTTTTTCTCGTATGGCCCCGACCACCGTGCAGTGCACTTCGGTGCGCGTGCGGTTTGCTCTGGCCGAGTGGATTTTCACTGGAGAGGGTTTTGGACGCTTTCTGGCTAGCAGGCGAGAAAAAAAAAAACAATGGTCGCTCGCCGCCATCACTGTGGGGACTCGAAGGATTGCACCGCATTCCTTGAGCGGAACCTTTCCGGAAAGTCTTGTTTCGCCGCTGTAGGATACTGAGCAGTATGCGTATGGTTCTCAGTGGACCAAGCGTCTCATGTTTTCTTCGGTATTCCTTCCGTAGCCCCATTAGGTGCCCGAAGTAGGCATTAGGTTCTGGCCAACATACTTTCCTATGCGTTTCGTATGTTTCGTATGTTTCGTATAAAGTCCAAGGGTGATAACATCGTGACCACGCGCTGCATGCTGTATGTCCGAGTGAAAGCGTAGGAGCGGAGGTGGAATGGGTGAGCCGACAATGGTGGCTCAGTCTTGTGTGCGCAAAGGAGAAAAGCGGGGAGCAAGCACGCCGCCTTCCATTGCGCGCAATACATCGGGGGGAGTGGATGGAATGGGGGCGGAATCTAGGATTCTGTGAATCTATGATTGTGCAACATGTTTATGTGCCTTGTTTGACGCATTATATACAGTTATTTCTTCTTACATACATAGACTCATTGGATACTTATACGTATACTTAAATATCTTGTTGCGAGGTTTTGTGTATACATGCAGTGAACTTTGTTTCCAGTGACACTTTTTGTCCTTTATCAAGCCGTATTTTCGCATTTGCATATCCCATTGTATCTTTGCATTTCTAATGTACGAGGGCGAGTCAAATGAAAGTGAGCCTACTCTAACCGCGCAATAATGGTTCGGTTCATTATCTGCGAGGCATGCGCGCAGGAGAACGGCATGTCTCATTTACAAAAGTGACACGCAGGTGTGAAGATAAATGTTCTTTAATGCTCTCATACACTGGGTTGAATATGGTTGCGTCACATAATGGACACTTCAAAAGTTGAACAGCTCGGTGTCGCGAAGTTTTTGACAGCTGAAGGTGTTTCCAAAACAGAAACTTAATCACCATATGACTGCTGCCTACGTTGAACACTGCATTTCATTGACCACTGTGAAGCGTTGGAGCAAACGGTTCAAAGGACGTTGCAAAGACATTCCAAGACCGGGCCAAAACCATCGTGCAATCACCCCCCACACAATTTCAAAGGTTCATGAGCTGCTGAAACAAGAACGGAGGATAAGCATCGATGAGCTGGCAGACCATCTAAACATCAGTCACGGTTCGGTTCACGCCATAATTCATGAGCTTCTCGGTTATCGGCTCCTTGGTGCGCAATGGATCCCCAAGATTTTTATCCATCGCGAGAAGACGGAGAAGTTTCGCGCTGCCTTGACTCATCTGATCGGGTATCACAATGAGCATGACGACTTCTTGTTTGCAACTGTGATCGGGGACGAACCTTGGTGCCACTACTACGAGCCTGAAACACTACGGCAAAGCTTACAGTGGAAACATTCGAATTTACCACGCCCAAAGAACGTAAAGGCCATCACTTCCGCTGGAAAGGTGTTGTTGACTTTTTTTTTCGATCGACAGGGTCCATTACTGATAGAATTTGCTAAATCTTGAGAGGCTATCAATTGTTTCCGATATTGTGAAACGCCAGAACGGCAGCGTGTCGCTATCAAGAACGAACAACGTGGAAAATTGACGAATGGGGTCATCTTGTTCCACGACAATGCCTGTCCCCACGTCGCTTATGTGGTTAATACAAAACTGGCAAAGTTCAAGTGGGAAACGCTGCAACATCCGCCATACAGCTCAGACCTGTCACCTTGCGACTTCTACATTTTGGGGCAACCGAAAAAACAGCTCAAGGGAACCAGATACAGACTTTTTGAAGCAGCAACCCAAGGAGTTTTATAAGACGGGAATCACGCAACTCGTTAGTCAATAGGACAAATGTCTAAATTCTCATGAAGACTACTTTTAAATAAAGTACTCCGTTGTTGGCTCATTGCCCTCATATATCTTGCAGAACTCCTGCTTTTTATACGTGCTCTCTGTCGCGACTATAACTTCGGTGCAATTACTCACGATACACGACAAGGGACAGCTACTCCTGCGTAATACATTGGAACAAACGACAGCGTCATTGAGATTTTTCACTGGCCATTGCATATATACAAGAATGTGAGCACGGTTCTTGAATGACAAAGTTTCATTAACATATTTGCCCTCAACTTGTTAACTTCATTGCCTTTTAATTTTTCATATCAGCGGCATGCACTGCTTTCCTGGTTTCGAACTGATATAGTTCTAAAGTTCGTGTGATATTTTCTTTACTTAATAAATAGACAAAAAACATGGAAGCATTGACGTCAGTTATGTTGGGCATAATTTTTGGCACATACGAGTATAATATTTTACGAAAAAATACACATTTTACTTGTATTTACAGTGCGTAGCTTTCAAAAATTCATTTGCAGCATCTTTGGCAATGACAATGTAGTTATTATTCATGTATTGGATCCCTCGATAAATTGTTTAAGAGGAAGCTTTAGCTCGGGCCCAATCCGACGCGGCCTATTCAAATACTTGTAAAACGCAGAAACGCTTTTCTGAGATAATCCTGCTAATCGCTTTTATTGAAATTGGTTGCATTTGAGAGCGAAAGTTAAATCCTAGTGTCTGTTGGAAACAGAACTTCGATTTAGGGCCTGAATTTTGTTTAAAATATTTTGGAAAATTCAAAAGTTTGTAAACGTCGTGCTTCTATTTTCTCAAACTAATAGCTATGCATGAAGAACAGATATTGTGGTTCTGTAAACGGCATTTATTATAACAGTCAAAGCGGACAAGTTTGCTGTGTCAATTTGTATCTTACGTGAATTGGTTACGTTGTGTACAAGGGTTCTGCAAAAGCCGTATTTCCACAATACTGGATTTTTTTTTGAGATTCATGTGTAACATATCTATTTTGTCCGCTGTAGATGTACTATTAGATGCAATTCACAGAATTGTGATATCATTTTTCATTGTTGAGTCACGGAGTTTTAAACTTGATAGTTTCGTTTTCTGAAAATTTTCAATATTGGCCCATTTTTCATAAATAATTGACCACTTAAATGAAAAATTAGAATTCAATAGTCACTACAATTAAACTTTTTCTTTTAAATGCAACAAACCTCCTCAAATTTGGTTAAGTGATTGCAGGGAAAAACGAATTCCCCTTCTAAATGTACTTAAATAGGAGCACCCGAGCTAAAGCTTCCTCTTAAGGAGGAGGCTGAGCTGCAACGTGCAGCTATATATATATATATATATATATATATATATATATATATATATATCTTGGGCCAGTGGCGTAGCCCCCCCCGAACAAAATTTCTGGCTACGCCACTGCCTGGTAGCGTAGCTTCCATAGGAGCCCATACGTTCAAAACATGGCGGTCCATCGGCGGTCCATGGGGCTTAGCGCCATCTGTATGTGGTGGAAACACTTCCGGCGGAAGAAAAAATATTGTGACGCCATGTCCGTCGAAAGCAGAAGTGACGTCATTTTGTTTTCGAAGGCGCGACATTTGTTTTGTTGTCTTTCCTTTGGAGCTATATATTCAAATGCCCCGCCATTCGACTTGATGGGCGTTTCGAGCTTTCAGTGTAGAAAGCGATGCAGGAAAAGCCCAGCCGTACGCTTGTCGAAATCGCATCTCTGCACAGAACATACTTTCTTTGGAGGCCGACGAAAGCTTTAGGTGTAGAGTGCTGATCCTATTGTCGGATGCCAAGCCCGTCGGCCAGCGCAGTCGCACGAAAACAACTACACAATTATCTGGCGGTAGTAACTCACTACTTTTGACTGAACAGACTAAGAAGCGATGAAGCTACCCGCGTCACCAAATTCAAACAAACTTCGACAAGCAAAAAAGCACAAACGTTGAGGGGGGCGTATTTCAACAGGTGAACTTTACGAGTGCGCCTTTCTGCCCATTTCAAGACGTGCATTGCATTGCGAGTGATAGTGGCGTCAACGCCCCCTGTAGCGATGAGCGCTGAAAAGAAATGCATTTATTACTAGTAATAAAATAAAACTTGTATTTTCCTAACTCGTCACGAATATATAAAATTGACTACGAATTTTATTTTCGTTGAATGAATCTAACTGTGTCTCGTTTGAAATAAAAAAACGCTTTTTTCTTTCCCAATGCTTGTTCCCTCCAAACATAGTCGCGCTTCAATCGCTGCTCCCATAACCCCCCATGCTGATGTCGGTGACAATCTGTACTGAACCGCTTTTCGCCCGAAGCTTCGCGACCTATTTGAATCGACCTTGTAGACCACACGACGGTCACTCCGCTCGCTGCTGCTGCCGCGCTTCCTCACACCAGCGTTTTGACAGCGAGTGTCCGCGCCCATCGAGTGTAATGCGTTCAGGTTTGCTTGTGCACGCTGACACCACGCTTGTTAATTCAGTTAGTAAGCGAATGTTTCCAAGTTTATGCGGCCGATAAAACTACTATGATTACTTCGTATACCTGCCTACTAATTTGCTATCGCAATCGATGCTTCGCCGTTCGGGTGAAACTGTGACTTTTGAAACGTAGATCACCTTGGGGCTGCAGTAAACCTGAGGTGCTGCGATGAATTTGTAAATGAGCAATTGTGCAAGCGCTAACGCTCGCAAACATTATTCCATTTACGTAAAGTCAGAGATCTTGATGAAGTTTAAAGATCGCGAAATGTCGGTGGGTCGATTGCCGTTGGCGGCCAGCGGTAAAACCGAAGATGAGGCCGCGCAGGGGGACATGGGTAGGGCTTCTTAAAAAAAGTTTTCTCGGGCTTTACGAGCTGAACCACGATATGACCATGAGGCATGCCGTAGGGGGAGGGGGGGGGGGACTCCGGAATAATTTTGACCCTCTGAGGTTTGTTAACGTGCACCAAATACATGGCACACGCCGACGTTTAGGCATTTCGATCCCAATGAAATGTGGCCGTCGTGGCCAAGATTTCACACGCACCCTCGGCCACAAAAGCGCAACGCCAAAACCATTACACAATCATGGCAGGTCCTAGGGACTCTTTCAAGCCAGAGAAGTGTGGAGGGAAATTAGCTTTTGCACAAAGAATCAAGAATATGGATGATATCCAAGGGGTAGGGGGCTTAAATGCTGAAATACGAGGGTTGTTCTATAAAGGGTGTGACTGCCGCTCTGAAACCATTATCTTTGAAAATATTCTCAACAGGACGGGCCATGTGTCTGCTGTAGCTAAATTCAGGAGGCAAATCACATCACAACGGAATATGAAGATATTTACCCAGCAAGAACCGTGGCGAGCGTCCACCTTACAGAAGCGCTGCAACTTCAAAGAGGGTCAAACCAATAACGTTTGTAGAACTGGCGCAAAAGAACAGGAAAGAAATCATTAGCGCTGGGATTACTACAGGCATATGTGACTGTACAATATAGAGCATTATGTTTTGAGGAAGAGAAAAAATATCGAGAGATAGGGGAATGCTAAGCTGCAACGGAAGTTTTAAATCTTGGTTTGTTCAAGAATGGTATGTGATTATTCGTCGCCGCCTTTTTTTGCAAAAACAGATCGATAAATATCGTCATCAACAAATATTTATTTACGTTTTTTTCCCATACGTTAAATTAAAGGTTTTCACGGGATGTGTAAAGAAGCAATCCGCGTCACTTATTGTCGGGTTATGTCTCGCATTGGCGTATTACGCCACTTAAGGCGCCAGGTATTACTCCAAAGCTGTCGCTTGAATCATCAAGGTGACTTCATTTGTTTACCTAGCTGAACGCATTGTATTATTCGCATATGTTAATATATTTGCTTAGTAACAGAAACGGGAAATCATTAGATACATATAAAGGTTGGACGTAATAGTCGAGCGTATTAAGTGCACTGAGTTCCATGATTAGGCGGATCACGCAAAGCACCAAAGGCATGTCAATTAATTTAGAAGAAAGACGAAAGTGTCAGCACTGACTGTTTCAGTTACACGTTTCGATTTTCTCCGCTTCTTGTATTACGCGTGAGTACAGATGCATCTACAGCGATCGACGGGAGAGCCAGCAGTTCTTATGAATATTTTATATCATGTTTGCTTGATCACTTTTTTTTCTCATCCACGGCCATTGTAGCCCAACGCATGTGTAAAAAAAGTCAAACCGAAGACACACTGGAATTTCAGAGTAGTCATGGCGTCGTTTAAGAATTTCGCATAGACCAGTGTAGCCAGATATTGATCGAGTTAGCATCAGAAGAGTATGCGTGGCGCTGAACAGGCGTAAAAGATGCGTAAGTTTATTAAATACAATGTACCCGCTAGTGCTAGCATGGGTTAGCCGAATAATATCAACACTAACAGCTGATGTGCTAAGTAAGAATTATTGGTTGTGTCATACTATGCCGGAAGCCAAAAGCAGAGTCTCACATTTATGGCTGAATCCTTGAAAAGCCTATTTTTACCGGAAAGCTCTTAAAGGCTACTTTTCCCTCTGTCGTGTCCGTGCGTAGAGAAAAATCCCGAAGATAGTCCAATACAGGGCCAACCCGCTTCGTAAGTGAATCAGGCGTTAAGCACTCCCCATACGTGGGTCAATCCCTAAGATCACTTCAGAGCGATCCAGGCAGCAAGTAGCACCTGCCATGTGCTAAACCCGGACCTTGCATCTTTGCAGCATTTCCCAGTGAGCGGATCAACACGGATCGAGCGTCGCCGTGCCTGCTGAATCCTCTTCTGACGGCGCAGCTGTGAGGCATATCTACGAAAGATTGCTTAAGAAGAGAGTGACTCAACTGGTGGCCTACGACGGACCTATCACCCGAACGGCTGATCGCGCTGTCACCACAGCAGCTGGTGCGCGCAGCGGCTATTCTGGCAAACGACGCACCTTGGCTTTGCTATAAGAGCCCTGTCTGGATGGAGCCAGCATCACTTCAGAGCGATCCAGGCAGCAAGTAGCACCTGCCATGTGCTAAACCCGGACCTTGCATCTTTGCAGGTACGTAAGCGTTCAAACGTTCATCTCGAGTTCATATTATAGCTGCTGGATCGCTCTGCATTGTTACATTGTTGCTCTGTTGTAGGAAAATTGTAATGGGTGAAAATCCGCTGAAATCATTTGGACAGGTTCTTGCGGACAAACCGCCGGGTACCATTAAAGAACTAGCTAAAGTGTTGGTTGACATAACCTCAAAGCTGGAAAGTATAACAACAAGCATCAGAGCTGACATAAGAAGCTTAGTAGCAGACAACAAACAGTCCCAGAGGGACATGCAGGACATCAAGACATCCATGGATGTCATGAATAGGACATTTGAGCAACTAAGGACTGACGTGCACAACGTGCACCGCGAACTATCAGAAGTGAAACACAAGCAGGCTAGTATTATTGGCGATGTGCACCAGTTGCAGGGGGAAGTGAGGAAAATGCGACAGGAAATAATCGAGCTCAAGCAATACAGTCGTCGAAACAACTTGGAAATAAGAAATGTTCCAGTGTCGGCAGACGAATCGCTGCCAGACATGATGCAAAACATAGCGACTTGCTTGAAGATGGAACTTCGTACCGAAGATATCGATGTAGTGCATCGTGTTCCGACCAAAAACAAGGCTCAACAGAATATTTTGGTAAGGTTTACATCCATTGCAATCCGAGACAAAATGATAAGGAATGCCAAGAAAGAGAGATTGTCTACATCAGCCCTTGGCTTCCAACAGAATGAGCCCATATTCATTAATGAACACCTCTGCCAAGAGAATAAGATTCTTCTCGCAAAAGCTCGCCAAGCGAGAAGAGAGAAAAATTGGAAGTATGTATGGGTATCGCAGGCCAAAATTCTAATGCGGAAAACCGAGAATTCTCGTGTCTTGCACATCATTTCTGAAGAAGACCTGAAAAAGGTAGTTTAGAGCCTCTAGTGCTACGTCTTGTTTGCCACACCAATCATGGCGTTCTCAATCCGTGATGTTGAACGGGAATTCCACAAAACCCAGGGTATATCGATACTTCACTGTAACATTCGAAGTTTTCGAAGAAACAAAGATACATTGTGTTCCTTTTTGGCACAGCATAATTTTACCTTTGATGTAATTGGCTTAACGGAAACTTGGTTAAAAGAAGGTGAGCACATCTCCATTCCGGGATACAGTCTTGTTAGCAATCCCAGGAGTACAGTATCTCGTGGGGGTGGAGTGGCTCTACTAATCACGCAGACAGTACCCTTTAGGATAATCACCAATACTGAAATAAGTAACAATACGGTTGAATCTCTCTTTGTTCTTTTAGATTCAGGCATAGTTGTTGGTACAATATACCGTCCACCAAACTCGAGTCTGCCCATTTTTTATCAATCGTTGGAATCTATACTTTCCACCCTAAGCAGTAAAAGCTATGGTACCATCACTATTGTTGGCGACTTTAACATTGATATCAGCAAAGACACGAATTGTGAATACACGCACCTACTGGAATCATACAACTTCAAAAATACAATCCAAGAACCTACTAGATTGTCACCAAGTGCATCTACAACTATAGACCATGTATTGTGTAACAGTGATAACACACATTCTGGCGTATACGATACGATCGAGTCTCACGGACCACTGCCCTATTTTTGTGTTATTACACAGCGCAAATAATACCATTGCAAAAAAGACTATCTTGGCAAAACGCAGGATAAATTACAAAATACTGCGACAAAAAATTAAAAAAAAGCAATTTCAAGATGAATTTAGCAGTGACGCTCATATCGAATGCGCAAACTTTACAAATGCATTAGCCCACATGATATCTCAGAGTACCACATATAAACAAAACAAACACGAGGAACCTTTGTGCCCGTGGATGAATAACACCATACTTACAGCAATAAAAGAAAAGGACTGGTGGTACCAAAAATGGAAAAAACATAGAGATAACACCTATTATTTGCAAAATTATCGAATATCTCGTAACCACGTAGTAGCTGTTATCCGGAGGCGGAAAAAAGAATACAACGCATTCTTAATAAAACAAGCACAAGGCAATACCAAAAAAATGTGGGAAGTTATAAAAGCAGTAATTGATAAACCAAATAAAAAACCAATCGCTCCTGATCATGTCGATGCCAAGTGCGCCGACACTTTCAATGCGCATTTTACTAGCATTGGTCCAAAACTAGCGGAGCGTATTCCAGTTACTGAAAGCAATGTCGATTGCCCCATCATCCATGCATGTTTTTCCTTGGATCAAGTGGACGAGCATACCATAACCTCAATTATATCAGGCATGCCTTGCTACAAAGCTACTGGCCACGATGGCATTACTGTAAAAGCATTGAAAGACAATATGGATATTCTTGTGCCAGTACTCACTAAAATAATTAATAACTGTATAAGCCGAGGCACATACCCTGATATATTAAAGATAGCAAGAGTTTCTCCTATATATAAAAATGGTGACGTCAATGACCCTGGAAGCTATCGGCCTATCTCTGTGCTTAGCATAATAAATACTGTATTTGAAAAGGTAATCGCGGCTCAACTGAAGCACTACCTACACGAAAACAAGCTTCTAACAGATTCCCAACATGGATTTAGAGCCAATCGATCAACGTCATCAGCAGTGTTAGAATTAACCAAGAGTATATACACAGCTCTACACAAAAACGAGATTGCCGTAGGATTATTTTTAGATTTAAAGAAAGCATTTGACACGGTCTGTCATTCCATACTTCTAAGAAAATTACGAAATTATGGTTTTAGCGAAATTACAATGGACCTCTTTTCAAGCTACCTAAATGGTCGAAAACAATACGTAAAATTTGGCTCCTTTGTTTCCCAGTATACTACTGTAGTCACAGGAGTTCCGCAAGGATCAGTTTTGGGACCCATACTGTTCTCGCTATATGTAAACGACCTCCCAACAATACTAAAGTCATCAAAATGTATCATGTACGCTGACGATACCACGCTATTATTTTCGGGTAAATATCCTGGAATATTGCAGAACACTGTAAACAGCGAGTTATCCAACATATCAACTTGGTTTGCTTGTAATAAATTAGCACTTAACAGAGATAAGACAAAATACATAGTATTCAACTCCCGTTATTCCAGGGGTGACACAGTTGGCATGCACATTCACCTTCTAGGTGGAACAATAGAACAGCTCGATCACATAAAATATTTAGGGGTATTATTGGACTGCAACTTGAACTGGCGACCACATATATCTAGTATATGCGCGAAATTAGCTTCGGCTTGCTATTTATTAATAAAATGCAGGGAATATCTTGACCTGAGCGTACTTAAAGTTGTTTACTTTTCCATATTTCACTCTCACATCACATACTGTTCTGAATCATGGTCTAGCACATATAAAACATACATAGATCCCGTTTTTCGTTTACAGAAAAGGGCCTTGCGCATTATGACATACACAAGCCCACATGATAATACTGACATGCTGTTCTGTCGTCTCCGTATATTACCTTTATCTCTGGCATGCGAAATGAAAGTTGCCATTTTGATTAACAATATCTTACATGGGAATCACTCATTATCACCAAGCCTGTTTATTACACCTAATCGCAATACAAGGGGTGCAACAAATATAAATTTTAACCTACCGATCACTCGTAACACGTATGGCCAACGACTACTTGAGTTTCATGGTGCTAAAATTTGGAATACAGTACCTCTTGAGGTAAAAATGGCTAACAATTTCGTGTCTGCTGTTAAAAAGCTATACTTATCAAAAAGTACGTGATTTTTTTGTCAGTCTGATGCTCCACCTGTTTTATACTGTGCTGGATCTATTCAGAAAGCCTAAACACTTCAACACAGACCCTTGCAAATGTGTCACTTCTACGTAGAATATGCTATCTCGGTTTTTTTCATTGTGTATGTGCATGTATTCTCCTGACAGTTTCTGTTTTATTACCATTTATTGATATGCACTGTTTTTCTTTTTATTGGTTTTAATTGTATGTATCCACCTAACTGTATTAGGTTGTATTATTAAAAAACTAGATAAGCACATGACATTGTAGCTGCTACTACAAATGTGACTATGGGCCTACACTAGCCTTTGGCTACAGGCCCAACAGTTCCTTTGTACAAATTATTATCAATGAAAAATAAACTGAATTGAATTGAATTGAATTGAATTGAATAGTGCAACGCCCGGCAGACCCGCGGTGGAGCTGCAGTTCACCATAACAGGGCCCACATGCACAGCTTCGCTGGTCATCCTTCTTCACACAGTGGAAGGGCACTGATTTTTTTCTGCATATTCTGCAGCTTTGATTACTTGATTCACGTTGCTCTGATTTGTAAATTGAAAAGCTGAAGGTGTTCATGTACCGCTTCTTGAAAAAGGCCAGTAACTGTTTATGATAACCATTCATTTATGTTTTGCACTCTAAAAACAGTTGCGCCCTTTGAGGTTTATATTTGCGGCTCAACAATAATTGTCATCTGTCTTGCCCGCATTTAATCGCATCTGTCTTGCCCGGTACTTCCAAGTCACGAACGGCATGCGCGTTATCAGCATGACAATGCATTCTCGACAGGAAACTCATGAGCGCAGCATTAAAAAAAGAAGGAAACGCAAGCAAGACATATTACAATCATTGTTGTGTAGCAAATATACACCACAAAGAGTGCAACTGTTTTTAGCGTGCGGGACTACTATCAGTGTATAAAGTACGCACTGCCGCTTCTGCGTGGACCAAATCGACCTGCAGTATTTTTAAAGGAAATAGCTGTGAAACCTTGCCCTTCATCGTGAGTTGGGTATGCATGTCGGTAGCATACGTGCTCGAGGATCACCGAGGTCATTGGAAAATATTAAAGAAGGCACCATGTGCCTATACTTGTCGACAAGATGATTATGAAAATGCAAGATTTGAAGATAATCGCAGCTCTTTCAATCACAACTTCTTCGCTCAGGCTCACCTTGCCAAAATGGCCCATCGTCCTCCCCACATCTCGACGCACGCAGTCCTTCACTCTTGCCCTCGTAGACTTTGCGATGCCGATTGTCACGTCACGCTGACCTCACTCTCTGAGGGTGAAAGTTTATAGGGGAAGGACGACCTCATCAGAGCACGCCCTCACTCAACCTGTTGCGGACCGTGTTGAGCCCTAGGTACGTGCCGCGTAGCTGTAGCTCCGCTTATATAAAATACTTAGGTGAAAAAGCGATAGTTATTTTAAGCATACACACTTCTCCCTAATTATTATAAGGACACTCATTGCATGATATTGGTTAACCTCCCTGCCTTTCTCTCATTTGCCCCCCACATCTCTCTCTCTCTCTATTGCATGACACAGACTTAACAGAGTTCATATAACTTTATTGTTCATTTGCCTTGCGAAAACTCCTATATATTTGCCAATATATATATATATATATATATATATATATATATATATATATATACATATATATATATATAAACGAGAAGAAAGGGGGTTAACCGAGGGACCCGATATTTATTAGTCATATAATGAGAAGCCAACAAACACTGACACCAAGTGCAACATAGGGGAAATTGCATGTGCTTAATAAATGAAATAAAGTATTGATAAATTAATGGAAATTAAAGTGGATGAAAAAACAACTTGCCGCAGGTGGGAACCGAACCCACAACCTTCGCATGTCGCGTGCGATGCTCTACCAATTGAGCTACCGCGGCGGCGTTTCGCCATCCACTTTCTTGGGTATTTATGTGTACTAGTAGAACCCTGGGAGTGTTAGCCAGCGCCCCCACTCACAGACCTTGGCGGCGGACGTGGAACGTCTTTTTTGCCGCAGGCGTCGATCACGAGAACGTGATCTTTTCGGGTGAAGGCAACTGGTCAATAAACCCACATATGCTACCTGAAGGCATCAATGTTGCCGGATTCGAGACCCTCGTTAAGTAATAAACGAGAAGAAAGGGGGTTAACCGAGGGACCCGATATTTATTAGTCATATAATGAGAAGCCAACAAACACTGACACCAAGTACAACATAGGGGAAATTGCATGTGCTTAATAAATGAAATAAAGTATTGATAAATTAATGGAAATTAAAGTGGATGAAAAAACAACTTGCCGCAGGTGGGAACCGAACCCACAACCTTCGCGTGCGATGCTCTACCAATTGAGCTACCGCGGCGGCGTTTCGCCATCCACTTTCTTGGGTATTTATGTGTACTAGTAGAACCCTGGGAGTGTTAGCCAGCGCCCCCACTCACAGACCTTGGCGGCGGACGTGGAACGTCTTTGACGCGGACGCGGACGTGGCGCGGACCTTGACGCGGACGTGGAACGGCGGACGTGGAACGGCGCTGGCTAACACTCCCAGGGTTCTACTAGTACACATAAATACCCAAGAAAGTGGATGGCGAAACGCCGCCGCGGTAGCTCAATTGGTAGAGCATCGCACGAGACATGCGAAGGTTGTGGGTTCGGTTCCCACCTGCGGCAAGTTGTTTTTTCATCCACTTTAATTTCCATTAATTTATCAATACTTTATTTCATTTATTAAGCACATGCAATTTCCCCTATGTTGTACTTGGTGTCAGTGTTTGTTGGCTTCTCATTATATGACTAATAAATATCGGGTCCCTCGGTTAACCCCCTTTCTTCTCGTTTATTACTTAACGAGGGTCTCGAATCCGGCAACATTGATGCCTTCAGGTAGCATATGTGGGTTTATTGACCAGTTGCCTTCACCCGAAAAGATCACGTTCTCGTGACACCTGCGGCAAAAAAGACGTTCCACGTCCGCCGCCAAGGTCTGTGAGTGGGGGCGCTGGCTAACACTCCCAGGGTTCTACTAGTACACATAAATACCCAAGAAAGTGGATAGCGAAACGCCGCCGCGGTAGCTCAATTGGTAGAGCATCGCACGCGACATGCGAAGGTTGTGGGTTCGGTTCCCACCTGCGGCAAGTTGTTTTTTCATCCACTTTAATTTCCATTAATTTATCAATACTTTATTTCATTTATTAAGCACATGCAATTGCCCCTATGTTGTACTTGGTGTCAGTGTTTGTTGGCTTCTCATTATATGACTAATAAATATCGGGTCCCTCGGTTAACCCCCTTTCTTCTCGTTTATTACTTAACGAGGGTCTCGAATCCGGCAACATTGATGCCTTCAGGTAGCATATGTGGGTTTAGTGACCAGTTGCCTTCACCCGAAAAGATCACGTTCTCGTGACGCCTGCGGCAAAAAAGACGTTCCACGTCCGCCGCCAAGGTCTGTGAGTGGGGGCGCTGGCTAACACTCCCAGGGTTCTACTAGTACACATAAATACCCAACAAAGTGGATGGCGAAACGCCGCCGCGGTAGCTCAATTGGTAGAGCATCGCACGCGACATGCGAAGGTTGTGGGTTCGGTTCCCACCTGCGGCAAGTTGTTTTTTCATCCACTTTAATTTCCATTAATTTATCAATACTTTATTTCATTTATTAAGCACATGCCATTTCCCCTATGTTGTACTTGGTGTCAGTGTTTGTTGGCTTCTCATTATATGACTAATAAATATCGGGTCCCTCGGTTAACCCCCTTTCTTCTCGTTTATTACTTAACGAGGGTCTCGAATCCGGCAACATTGATGCCTTCAGGTAGCATATGTGGGTTTATTGACCAGTTGCCTTCACCCGAAAAGATCACGTTCTCGTGACGCCTTCGGCAAAAAAGACGTTCCACGTCCGCCGCCAAGGTCTGTGAGTGGGGGCGCTGGCTAACACTCCCAGGGTTCTACTAGTACACATAAATACCCAACAAATACCCATCTATTTGGTGCAAGCGGTGGCAGATGACTCTGAATACTGGTAAATGCTACCATGTGCAGTTCACAAAGAAAAAGAAAAAATTCCCCAGTTCCTATTGCGTAAATAATGTTGCACTCAGTACCGCTAATGATGTTCAGTACCTCGGAGTTACGTTTTCTGAAACGCTTGACTGGACTAATCATGTTAACTTAATTAGCGCGAAAGCTTACCGTCTTCTTCACTTTTTCCGACGAAATTTTAACTATTCTCCTTCATCACTGAATGCAACCTTGTATTTAACAAATATCAGGCCTATTCTAGAATATGCATGCGTTATCTGGGATCCATACACTAAAAACCTCACAGAAAAAATAGAACGCGTCCAAAAGCACGCAGCACGCTTCGTAACAGGAAATTATAATTTTACTACCAGAGGATCCAGAATACGAGAAGGGTTGGGTTGGAAAACTCTTTCTTCACGCAGGAAAATCCTAAGATTGAAATTCCTTTATAATACATATAAAAGTAAAACTGGTATCAACAAAACACTGTTCATCAAGGAGCCGCATTACGTTTCATCTAGGAGAGACCACGCTAACAAAATTAGAGCTTACCAGTGCCGTACCAATGTGTTTAAGTATTCATTTTTTCCTAACACGATTAGCGATTGGAATGAGCTCCCTAATGAAGTGATGGCAGCTTCTAGTTTTGAAAATGCTATTGAGAGCCATATTCTTTGATTGTTCTGTTATTCAATTCTGTACATACGCTACTTTTTTTCTGTTTTGTTAGTTAGTTACTTTGTCACTCACTTTGTTTTGTACTTTCGTAGTTTCTATTCCGCTTTTGCGAATTTCAGTGCTTAAACTATGTTGTATTTACTGATGTATTCTTTTGATGTTGCTAAATATGTTTCCATTGTGACAACCTGTATTTTAACCCCCCTACGATAATGCCGTACAGGCGATGTAGGTATACCGAATAAATAAATAAAAAAGTGGATGGCGAAACGCCGCCGCGGTAGCTCAATTGGTAGAGCATCGCACGCGACATGCGAAGGTTGTGGGTTCGGTTCCCACCTGCGGCAAGTTGTTTTTTCTTCCACTTTAATTTCCATTAATTTATCAATACTTTATTTCATTTATTAAGCACATGCAATTTCCCCTATGTTGTACTTGGTGTCAGTGTTTGTTGGCTTCTCATTATATGACTATATATATATATATATATATATATATATAACGAACCGCACAAGGACGGTACTGTGCAATAGTGGTGAAAAAGCAAGATGAAGAATACAGGGAGTGTTCGGGCGGCCAAGTTTATTTACGCCCGCAACCTTTTGCTCACGTCACACAAGTCGACAGGATAAAGACGTGGCATCCAGCTTATCAGCCACACATCAAGATGGAATTCGTCCAGGCCACGCTGTGAAGCCAAAGCACAGAGCTTCACCACCGACACAGGCCAACAGTATCACCGCCTCACTGTAAACCATGAGCGTCCCTAGGTACAGGAGATCTGCAGACGATGGGCCCGTGGAGAAATAGTTTCACTTTTTAGACTTTTATACAACTGCTGCATCATGGTCGGAGCGGGAGATCGCCGCCAACTTCAATGAATCCATGATCGGTGAGGCATTTCGCTTCTACCTCACGCACATATTTGAATACGATGAATCACGGAACTAAATCAAAGAGAAAATGACCAGCCAATTCAAAGTTTACGACCATTCCATTATCCACCAGCTGGAGACATTTTAACTGGGTTTCCGCATTCATACGCAGTTTCCACGTAGTGATCATCATCGGTGCGAAACAAAGTCCCATATTAGTAGATCGTCGGTGACTTTTCATTGCCGTGAGTTCAGCACGAAAAAGGACAAGCAATCGCACGCTTAACATGAACGTGACATTCCTACTAAAAGAAAAACCACTGCGTACTAAACGATCCGCACGCCTATATGTTCCTTTGAAACGCAATTCATTTAACGATGTTTGATCCCTGCATATTAGTCAACAATGTGTACATCCCCAACACGTTGCAGCGCTGATGTCGTCGTTGCAGCTTCTCACGCATCTACAGCTCGTCTCGAATGGGCGGTGCACTACGCACTTTCACGTCACACGAGTCCTCTATGAACATTGGACCGCAGTGCATACTTTACATGATTGAGCACGACACCATGACACCGCGGACACACGACCTTTCTTCGGAAGAATGCGGTCGAGCCACATCCGCTGCGGCACCATCCAGCATTCAAACACTAGTAGTTCCAAACTGCATGAACACAAACTTTGGTATCAGAAAAAATAATCGAGGAATTACCACAACAATCAGTTCTGATGAAATGAAACCAACTTGCCTTCTGCCAAGGCAAAATCAGAATACAAGTGTCAGCACCAACACACAGAATTTTCAAGAAGACAATTTGGAGCTTATTACGTCAGAAGAACAATCTGCTTCACGATTATCAAGCCTTCTTCTACGTATTAACCCTCAACAATCCATATTCACTACAGGGGCGTCGCACGCACCAAGCAACATCCCAGTGTCAAATACAGAAGTGTCCATTCTGAGTGACGTCGCAGACGCCTAAGAAGAGTTTTCTGAGAATACTGGCATGCTGCCCTCGCCACCAGACAAGTCTCACAAAAAACGGCAGTCCACCAGCTACCAATTGATCCCAACTTCAATGTGCGAAATAAATCAAAGGCACGTTTCGATAGAAGTGCCACCACAACAAATGTCGCAACAACGTCATCAACATCAACAACTCCAAGAACAACGGCAGCAGCCACAACGACTTCGAAACAGAAGGCGACGAAGACCGTCACCGAAATTTCAACAGATGCGACAAGAAGAAAGACATCAACGATCAAGCCCACTCAATCTGAGCCGACCTAAAGAATACGGTGTTTCCCCAGAAAAGAACGTCGCCGAGGACGGCTTGTGCAACAATCAAGACTGAGCCTAGGCCGAAGACTTTAACGGCGATGCAAATACGATGGAAAGCACACTGGCCATGTTCCAGCAAGATTTTTTTTTTTTTTTCAGCGAGAAGAAGAAGACCACAGTGTCAACACCGGCTCGCGTCGGGCTCCGTAGTTTCGTGAGTTTTTGATGGTGTTTTCAACAGAAAACGACACGAAACGCTTTCTCCAGCTTCCTAACGTTATAAGGACCGCATCGACGCCACCCCCATGGAAATCCGACCACCGAGGGCCCCAGGAGGATTCCTGAAAGTTTCATCACCACGGGTGAGCCGCTAACCCTAACCGGCGGCGGCAGCAGCCGCTCGCTTCGCCGACGGGGATTCCCGCGACGGCAGTTGGCCTAACCATGGTGAACGAAGTGACTACGATCGTTGACCCCCTCCATACAACTTCCGGAGGACACGAAGAAGAACGCATGGACCAGACTACCGAACCGGTGAGCCAAGAAACTCTGTACCATAGCACCGTGAGAGAAGATCTCAATTGGCAATCCGTACGAACACAAAAGCAACGCAAGCAAGAAGCCTTGGAGAGGCGACGCGGTAGTGTGAAGCCCTAAGATTCCGAAACTACCACTAAGACATCAACAACGCGGAGAGTCGCTAGACCTCCGCCGCTTCCGAAAAATGACTACAAAATAATCATTCGTCCAAACCAAGGTCTGCCATTAAGAAACGTGCTCACTCATACACTTGCACGAGCGATCATCGACGCGTGCCACAACGAGTTCACGGATGACAAATTCATACTGGGAATCAACCCGGGATCGAACATAGCCATCCTATCGACCCAGTACGAAGAGGTCGCCGAAAAAGCAACACACATCCACACCTTAACGCTTAGTGGCAGAAATCACGCAGTGCGCGCATACACCGCCCAGGAGAAGGCGCCCTCACCCAGGTAGCACACAAAGTCTTGAAAACGTCGTATTAAGGGATTCAACGTCTGAAATAGATTTTTGACCAAAATCGACGCATCAAAGACGTTCCAAACAAGATAGCTTAAAAACGAGGGGTGAATACGTTTGGATAACGTTGGAAGCCAGGCAGCTTAAAAACGAGGGGTGAATACGTTTTGAAAACGACTTCATATGACTCGCTCTATCTCTTTAGTTATCATGTGACCAAGGTGGCCACGTGATTCGTGATGCCGGGCAGCCGGGCGAGCCGGGCATAGTCGCGTCTTCATGGCGTCGTCGCGTCCCCGCACTCGCATTGCGCTGTGGTGTGTTTGCGGCTGTTCTGAGTGTGCTGCCGCTGCCCTTTGCTATGTAAGTGTTGCAGTGTTTTGCTGTCAAGAAAACGATATTCTGTGATTAGTTTGGGTTGTGCGAAATTGTTTGTGTGGTTTTAATTCGGAAATCAGTAGTGTTTTCAATTGTTATCGGACCATGGCGGCCACGTTATTCGTGAAGCCTGGCATAGTTGCGTTATCGCACTTGCATTGCGCTGTGGTATGTTTGCGGCTGTTCTGAATGTGCTGCCGCTGCCCTTTGTCATGTAAGTGTTGCAGTGTTTTGCCGTCAAGAAAACGACATTCTGTGATTAGTTTGGGTTGTGCGATCTGTTTGCGTAGTTTTAATTTCGAATTCAGTAGTGTTTTCAATTGCAGGGCGCCGAGTGGAGGGCACTAATCAGCTCTTCAAGTTCATTGTCATGTTATTTGAGGCGCCTTTTCACTGACGCTGTAATTCAGGCGTTAAGGGCAGTATAAGGACGAAAGTTAGAGGGAATAAATTGTGCCTGTGTGTCCCTAGCGTCGGGATCGGCCGCTATGCGTGATCCTAACAAGAAAGCATTTTGCAGAATGCGAAGAAAGATGGCAAAATTGCTGTCTGTGCGCACCTTGCCAATCTCCGCAATAGAGCCGTCATCGTGGTATTTTAGTCTCCCGTTTAGCAAGAGTGTTGCAGACAAGATAACTGGTTCAAACAGGCTTTTTTTGTATGATTCAGTACTAGTACGGTATCCCAAAAGGTGAGGTCAAGTGCTCGCCCTATTTTCTTCCCTCGCGCTACAGCGCACTGACAGAATTTTGCGTGCCCCATATATACCGTGCTTTTATCGTTTACGCTTCAGGTTCTCGATTGTGTTTTCGCCCCCTTTACCCACGTGAGCGGTATTTCATGGTCTTACGGGGTACCACGTGTGTCCATATATTGTGTCCAATATATGAAACGGCCCAACCCTATTTTATTTGACGCCTCAAATGGTATTAATGTATTGAGTCCCTTGTAGCTTTGTGCTTGTTATCAATTTTACTACTTGGCGAATGGATACAGCATGTACGCTGCATAACTCGCTTGTGGATACTGCGCACGTGAGTCGAGTATGCTTCAGGTAGTACCATTGTTTGCCGTTTGGGACATGTGTCGGAATGTACGCTGTGCGCCCTTCGCGCTTTAATTAGTCGGCGGCCTGCCGAGTTCGTGCGGGTGCAATGTGTGCGCGTGGAGTTAGCGAAGCGCTCGCGCGGTTTTTTTTTTTGTATGTGTTCTGTTCGCGCGCTTCGCACAGCAGGGCATGCCGCAGTTCTTTGTCCTTGTGCAACACATTTTCCTAGCGTACGCTTGTGCATTATTTGATACCGGTTTCACACGGGGCTCTTTTAACCGCTATCCAATCCGTTACAAATCGAATTTCTCGGTCGTGATTGTCTCTTTTGCGCAAGCTACGACAGTGAGCCAGTCGCATCGATAATTTCGATCCGGATCGGGCGTGATGGCGATCGAGAGTGGTCGTGTGACACCGGTTTTACACATGGCTCCCACATAGGGAACACTTTAAGTTCAATGCTACTGAGTGAAGAGCAAGTGCATATATATGCCAGTGGTGGTATGTGGGCAAGTCTTTCTGGTGAAGCCAATACTTGTGCATTCAAAACATTTCAACTACCAGCGTAGTGCATCAATGTGTCTACTTCACAAAACGGAGCACCAGTGCAGATATCTGAGCATACCTGTCCAGGGCAGCAAGTGTGTCTACATTTAAATCACTACCAGCTTGTGCGGCAGTTCTATTTCCAGCGGGACTGCAGAATAATCAGTAGGGTGCGCTCAAGCTGTTTATCTATGAAGCTCTGCCTCGACTGTGTGCCAAATATTTTTGGACGTGAAAGTGGGGGTGAATTGGTAAACATCAGTGGAACTATGCCTGGACTTTGTGGCAAATGTTTTTGGATGTGAAAGTGTGGGTGAACTGGCAAAGAATTTGCTCTGGGCTACATGTGTTAAACGTTTTTCTCATTCAGAGTGCTTTTTTTTTTACTTTAGGAGACTGAAGATGTGCGCAAAGTGTGACATGTCAGTGTGCTAATTAATGTATTTGCTGGTTTGCAAATTATTCGTTGCAACTTTGTCTTTGCCAGAGAGGTACAACATTGCCTCTTGTACATGGTTTTTTAGATAAAACACTTACTATTTATTACGAGCATTGCTTCCTTTGTTACACAAATGCAGCTTCCAGTGCATTCCAGTTTATTTCCATGTTTATGTAAGTTACTAATATGAGGCTTGCATATTCATTTCTCACGTTCTGGAGTGGCAAGATGCAGCATTACTGTCTCATCGTTCGCTGTACTGCAGTAGTGTTCACTTGTTACACTGAATCCCCCGTTTAAGTATTCTGTACTAATTTCACTTTATTGCTTTTTTGTTGTATGGTTATTTTTCTCGCCATTACCTTCTTTGATATATCCTAAAGGCGATATTTCCAATTTTGCATTGTTCCCATTTTTTTATTTCTGTCACAGGATTATTTTATGATGGTATGCGGTGGTATTTCTTTTTGTGCTCTTTTCAAGCTTCTAGCTGATTGGTAACATTGCTTGGAGGCAGTTACCATCCGACTCATACTCTTGCATTTTTCAGTCTACTTCCATTCGCTCCGAATGTCACTTCTGCATAACTCTAGTCCATCTAATAGCACGTGCTCTTTACTATGATAAATGAGAAACTTTAGTACACTCCAGGTTCTTCTATTCATTTTTGTATGTGTACTTGGAATTTTGTTTATGTGTTAGTGAATGTTCACTTTCGAGTTCATTATGAATCCTTAAATTTCTGCGACTTTTGTCATTGTTGATGTACTTTTACTTCTATTTGCATTTCTCACGCAGTTTGTTCGAAGCTTGCATAAGCATTACATTTTAATAAAGTGTTTTTGCTTGGTCACAATGTTCTCATTTCATTCACTTTTGGCATGAAGGGCTTGGTCTTGCCGCCTGCCAAGTCGTAACCATTTGTTCTTTGCAGGATGTCATTCCCATTTTGGTTGTAAGCATCGTAGCTTACTAAAGGTGGTATTAAGGATTCATTATTCCTAACAGGCTTATTTTCGTGGGACTTGGTAGAGGATACGCCGGCCATGCGGGGAACAGTGCTTGGCACGGCGCCATGGCTCTTACAGTCAACACGACGCTTCTACTCATCTGGGGCGCGATTGGAGATCGTTGTTCGAAACGCCCGATCAGTTTCACCTCACGCGATTGGCCTAGGCCGTGCCGACGGGTGCGGCTGACGACGTCTGCGCGGAATAGGCCAGTCGCGTGAGGCGAAACTAAACGCGTGTTTTGAACAACGATGTCTGATCGCACCCGTCACTCGCGAAAATTAGCTTCAGATGATCGTAAACCTTTCAAGACCACTTCTAGACCAGCTTTTTGATAACCTCCTAAAAACGTTTAGAAATTGGTTACGAATAGTTTTGGCAAAGGGATTACTTGTGTCTTTCCCAATCCTATTTCTAGACCAGCTTTTCGAATACGTCTTGCAGACCTGTTCTAGATCGTCTCAAGAAAGTAATTAAGCCGGACATTAGCAGAGATATACGACGTTTTCCCGCCGAAGTTCTCTCATTCGTGTCTTCTTTAACCCGTTTTTATCGTCTTGGATAAACGCTACGAAAACGTTACGTATCTCTTTTGTGCTACCTGGGCAGAGGAGTGGTACATGGAATACCGTTGCGCACAACCACTGAAACCCTCATGGCCCACCTCAGAGTGAGAACACAAGGCGTGGAAATCCTTACAGCCAGGATGATCGGTGCCACTCAAAGTGCAGCGCTTACCTTTATTGGTCCCCATCTACCACGATTTGTGTACTACTACGGAGGTGAACTCCGTTGCTACCCATTTAGACCGACGCTCCAAGTCTGCAAGATCTGCAGGGAAAAGGGCCACCGTACCGACGTGTGCCCAAACCCAGACAGACCCATCTGTAGATTGTGCGGACTGCTTAACCCAACCGACGGACAAAAATGCGAGATAAACTGCGCCTCGTGCGGGGAGGCCCACCCAACCAGTGACCATTCGTACAAGCAGCGACTCAAACCGGTTCGACCCCGACCCACACCATCATCAGCCCCGATGAAGTCGAAAGCCCCACGATGGTTCGCGTCGGAAGACGAAGAAGAGACCTACAGGGCGGACACTCGCGGCCGGCCGGTCAATACTGAGGAACGCTCCCGCTCCCAATCCCGCTCCCGTTCCCGGCCAGCGAGCCGGGAGCATCGGGCACCACCGACACCCAAAAGGAACCCGTCGCCTCCGGCAAGGAAGCAGAAGCCTTCACACGAGGTAAGCTGGGCGGAAGTCGTCTCTCCCAAGCCACAAAACACATCCATACCGATCACACAAAATCCAGAATACCAGAGAGTCATTGAGGAAAATAGACAGCAAAAACAGCGTCTAATCGACTACGAACACAAAATCGAAACTTTTATGAAAAGAGCAGCCATGCTTGAATCGGCACACGCTGCGACCTGTGAGCGATCGCCACAATCTCAATTACCACAGCCAAGCACTCTCACCGGACATCCGCCATTACAAACACAACTGCTCCCCTCCCCCCAAACAACACAGCCAAAGCAGCCTCAGGCGCACTCACCGTCTGAGAGCAACCTGGTAACCCAGGACCAATTGCAACTAGCACTGCAACAATCACAACAACAAATAATACAACAAATACAGCAACAATTTCAACAGTTCTTTAAGGAATTCCAAGAATTAAAGAAATACGTTAACGAATCCCTAACCAAGGAACCCAAGCGTAAACGAAAAAGTAGTAAAATACCCTCTCAGACAGATGACGGTAGCATGCTAACTTCCGACCCAGACAGCACAATACCCTCTAAGTCCCATCACGGCCCGTAAATGTCAAATGGAAACCGAAAGCATCACGATCTGGTCTTGGAACTGTAGGTACATTAAAAGCAAGCACGCATCCCTCTCGCTATACGTACAGGCGGCGCTAGTACCCCCGGATATTATCTGCTTGCAAGAGGCGGGAGAGCAACCGAAGCCAATTATGGGGTATAAAATACAGTACGACCCCAGCTACCGTAGGGTGGCCACGCTCGTCCGCAAAGATTTGGCAACAACCCTCACAGTGCTCCCCGGTGAGGAAATCCCACATCTCATCACCACGATATGGCCTGTCAAGAAGGGAAGACCTATACAAGTCGTATGCAACGTATACAGTCCCCCCCCCCCCCCGCGACAGAAAGGCTGACTTCGCGTCATTGTTCCGGCACCTACAGGGAATGCTGGAGATCCGCGATCGCCTAATTATAACCGGCGATTTCAATGCAAAGCAAAACACGTGGGGCTACTCGAAAGCAGACACCAAGGGCGCCAAGCTCTAAGAAGCCATAGAGCGCCACGAATACACACTAATTACAGTACCAGGTACGCCTACTCGAATAGGAAACAGTGCCAGCAGGGACACGACTCCTGATCTCACCATCACCAACGATACCGTGGGAACAAGCTGGAGGGTCCTAGACGACTCACTGGGTAGTGATCACTACATTATCGAAATAACCAGCGCCTCGGCCAAACTACGCCGACCCCTAGGGAAGGCCAAAATTACTAATTGGCCTAAGTTTAGTGAGAGGCAACAGCTCGATTTAGATACAAGTCTGCCCTTCCCGGAACATCAAGGCCGCTTAACCACGATCAAGGAGTGGGCCCAACGCATCAAAGAACTATATGACGCCAACACTAAAGAGTACCATACCGATACCGACACGCCGGCAATCGACAACCATCTAATACACTTATGGGAAGCATGCAGAGGCCTCACAAGAAGATGGCGCAAACAGAAGCTAAATCGCAAACTTAGACTTAGGATTTCAAACGTCACTAAACAGGCAAACGATTATGCCCTGAAGGTTCACAGGGACAATTGGCGCACGTTCTGCGATTCGCTTAAAGGCACGCTAAGCACCAAAAAGACATGGAACATACTCCGCAGCATCATCGATCCTTCAAATACCAAAACAGAAACAAACACAGCCCTACAAAAACTCGTAAGCGAATATCCGGGAACCGAGGATGAACTCATACAGGAACTCCAGCAAACGTACACGGGAATCCGGACCGGGCATCCGAAACCATACCCTCAATATCCGGGAGCTCCGAACGAGATACTGGATGCACCCATCACGTATGCGGAGGTATACGCGGCAGCACAGAGCTTCAAGAAAAACACGGCAACGGGTCCCGACGGGATCACCAACGCCATCTTGAGAAACCTAAGCGATGAAACCCTGCGAGCCTTTACAAAGCAGCTGAACGAAGAAATATGGGCACCGGGCGGAACATTACCCGGGGAATGGACTACAGCTCACATAGTCCTTATACCCAAACCAGGAAAACCGCGCAGGCTCGATCAATTACGACCGATCTCGCTTACGTCTTGCCTAGGCAAGCTTATTGAACGAATTGTACTCACTCGAATGGAACAACACATGGAAGAACATGGACTACACCCCAATTGCATGTATGGATTTCGGAAAGGCATGTCAGCAGAGGATGTCTTCCTCCGCCTCAAGGAAGAGGTCCTCAACCCACAACCGGGCAGCAACAACAACATACTCCTAGCCCTCGACGTAGAAAAAGCATTTGATAATATAGCAAACGAAACCATCCTAGATGGCCTCGCCGCCATAGGATGCGGAGAGCGAGTATACCATTATGTCGTAGCTTTTCGCAGCCACCGCGAAGCTCGTATCGGCATAGCAGGCGTACAATCGGACATATATGATCTACCGCAGAAGGGTACTCCGCAAGAGTCAATATTATCTCCTTTCCTCTTCAACATCGGACTTAGAAAACTTGCTTTACAACTGGAAAACATCCCAAAACTCGGATTTGCCTTCTATGCCGACGATATCACTCTATGGGCAACCAAGGGTTCATACGGCGACAGAGAAAACACGTTACTCACAGCTATCGGATACATCGAGTCATACCTAACCACAGCAGGAATGAGGTGTGCCCCACACAAGTCGGAGTACCACACAAGTCGGAGTCGGAGCACAAGTCCGGCCTAAGCAAACTAAGGAACATCGAGCCCCGCCAATACATCTCGAGATTGCCGGGCAACCGGCCTATAAAGCGCGTCCCGAGCGCACGCATACTAGGTATTCACATCCAGGAGAACAACGGCATACAGCTAGCCTCAGAGAAATTAAATCACGTTATAAGAAGCACCGCATCACTCATCGCCAGAGTAGCGCGCAACAAAGATGGTTTCACAGAGGACGAAACCTTAAGACTGGTACAAGCCCTCGTCATCAGCCGTGTCACGTACGCGCTACCGTATCAAGTCAAGCGCAAAAGCGAGACAGAACGCATGGACACTCTTATAAGAACGGCGTACAAAACGGCCTTACAGCTACCGTCAAGCACAAGCACAAAGAAATTACTAGCGCTAGGCGTATACAACACCTTTGAGGAGCTAGCAAGTGCCACGCTCATAGCGCAGAGGGAGCGCCTCAACAAGACTCAACAGGGAAGACAGCTTCTTCAACGGCTAGGGTACCCGCTGACACCTCAGTACTGCAAAGAAGAAACACAACTCTTGCCTAACCACATTAGAGAGAACATTGTAGTAGACCCTATCCCCAAGAACATGCACCCCACCCACAATCAGGAGAGAAGAGCAGCGCGTGCCCGCATGTTGCACAAACGTTGTTTCAGAGACCCGGATACGTACTACATGGACGCTAGCCCGTATCCCTCGTCGCCACGTTGCGGGCTCAAATACACACTCGCCGTTGTCAATCAGGGGAACCTGGTAGCCTTAAAGCCCCTCCATCCGCGCGCCACCGCCGCTCTCTTAAGTACCGCCAACCACGAGCACATCGAAAATGGATTTCACCGCCGTTTCTGCGCACGCGCGAGGAGCAGTAGCTGCGAGAGAGAAATGTGGGGACTTTTGGTGCTCAAGATTTCTCGTCGTTTAGGTACTACGGGGAAGAAAACCGTTTGCTCCATTTGTCCCTAGCCGAGCTTGCTGCACAGAATCGACAGGATGCGTGGCCGGCAAGGCGGAAAAAGCCGCGTCCCAGGTGAGTTTGTTTTATTTTGTTGCGACGGTAGCATGTTAAATTTTATAGTCGCAAGGGGATACGTTTGGAAGTGAGGTGTCTTCTCGGATGGCTTTAGTGGCAAAGCATTACGTCGTGCCGATGCATTAGTTCTCAATGTAACTGAGAATACAGCACACTTGGAGGTTCGTGGGAATGGAAATCTTGTACTCTGTATGTGTAAGTATAAAACTTGCGTCGTCATGCAATCTGAGCCGTAGATCGTTGTGAGAGCTGTATAGCCACACTGGCAAAACACTACGCCCTGCGGATGAATACGGAAGAAATGTATGCAAAAGAAAAGTGGTCGTCATGCAATTTCATAGCAGTAGACCTTTGTGAAATCTGTGCAGTGACACTGATATTGGCTAGTTAATAATCCCGGCTGTTACGATGTCTAGCTCATATACGGGGCGCTCTATGTGGGCGAAACAAGGGCTCAGATCACTACAACCGCATGCGAAATAGCTCTGAATGCCTGCCAGTACACTTGTTCGGCGTCTCTGTGGTCAGCCAGTGACAATAAACGCATTGCACGAAACAGTGAGACTTTGTTTAATCCGCAATGCTTATGTGGCGAACAGGAGAGCAAAAGGTGAAAACAATGTTTTCATACAAGGCAAGTTATCCATGTAGTGGAATTGCATTTATCGTTGGTGTAGTGTTGATGCACTTTCTGAAGTCCAACCTTTAATGCAACTTAGTTTTCGTTGGTGCAAGTGCTTCTACTGGAAACATCCAAAATGTGATTTAACAAATCAGGTTGCTGTCTTGTAGTTTTAGAAATTTTCCTCTGGTCTTAAGTCTTTTCTGAATCTGGAAGAGCTGGCTGATTGCACATTTCATCTCGAGATAGCTCGCACACTTCCAGCAGCACAGGTTAGCACACTTTGTTGAGTGCAGATGAGCAGTGCAAATTCAATCATTTTGATGAGGCACCGATCTAATGCCGCTCACTCTTGCCACAGCACTTTTTCAACTTGTACTGTACTTGTTTCTTCCACCTTCCATTTGCAGCACCAGGGCTAAGGCACAACAGCAATAACATTTCTAGCAGAAATTTCTTGCTCCTTGGCATCTGGGCTCCCCATTCATTTGCTACTTTCTTCAAATTTTTCTTTTCATGTGATGCTCTTGCCTTCACACACTGTCAGGCTTCTCCTTCATGCGTTTCTTTAATACTCCTTCTGTCTGCTTCTTGCTCGACATACCGTGCATGCCTTCAGTCATGTCCAATTGATCGATGCAGTCTTGTCCTTATCTCTCTCTCCTCCAGAATTTACAACTTTCGACAACCTAGCATTATTTTGCTTCTTTTTGTGATAGTGCCTGGCTATCTGTTGCTGATGCCACACATTCACTTTGCAATGGTTTATTAGACCACATACATAAATTAGTAGTCTGTACAAAACCTTCACTCTCCAGCATTTCCACAAAATTCATGCAGAAGTGGAAACACAGATTACACTTCATTCCTCACCACAGCTTACTATGTCTGCATCAAAGCTTGATATTACCTACACGTGTGCACTGTCTTTGTGTCTTCCTTTGTAGCTGTAGGTCACTGCATGAGCAGAAAAAGATTTTGTTGCTTAAATGTTCATGTGCTTAAGTAGGCAGTGTAGTGTACTTGATTTTCACAATGCTTAACTCAATTGGTGGTATGCCTGCACTATAACATGCACAAACTGAACAGCATATCCAAACAAGAAAATTGCTAGCCTATCACAGTTAGGTTTAGTAAATTGAATGAAAGTTGGGACAGTTTTTGTATGGGATGGCTGATGGCATTCAGGCTCATCATGTCAACATCAAAGTGGGAGCAAAAACGCAGTACATGTATAAAATATGAGCAGTTTTATTGGATTGTGGTGCTTTACATGCACCTCACTTCAAGCACAACGATGTCTTTGCGTGTCACCAGTGTCGAAATGGCCACTCCAGCTGGTGAGCAATGTGCTTGCAGATGGCACTGGCTACATTCCTTTGGAAAGGCATCCTCATGTTGCACAATGTAGTGAAGATGAAGGATTTTAAATTAATGTGTACTTTATTTTTTATTTACCTCTCACCTACTGTTGCCAACACAAATGATGTCTCCTGGTAAGCCGGATGCCTGTGAACATTGCAAGGCACAGTGTCAGGCAACCGTTTATAATCTTCAGCATAATACTGTAGAAGGCGGCCTTCTGGTTTGTATACATGAAAGCACCAGGAAAGCAAGCTAGATAGGCTAAAGACTAGCTGACTTGACAGCTCTGTACAGCCTGTACTGCTTACAGAAAGCAAGTCACACTGGTCATGGGACCTATAGCAGCGGCATGCAAATAGAGGTTTGTATTGCCTGTAGTACATATACATAGCCTTTCTTTGAAAAATATGTTTGGTCACTTTTAACTTTACCTAGTCAGGACAGGCATTATCACTTAAGCTGCTTGGTCTTCAAATAAAACGAGCATTTTCTACATAGTAACTTTTACTTACATGAAATATGTGGTGGTGTTGACCTGTAGAAGTGTACAGAATACATAAAATCTTGAAGCACTTAAGCAGAATTTATAAACAATGCTAAATTTAGGTAGACTGACAAACTGAACTGTACAACACAGATAATATAGGGCACTTGCAAGACAGTTTCTTGAGGGCCTAGTTCCTAGAAGGTATTAAGAACGAAAACAGCGTCAACTGATTGGAAAAGGAAAGGGGACAGACACAGTGCTCACTTATGACTCAAGGTTTTTTTTTGTGTGTGTGTGTATGCAGTAATATATACGAGGTGGGTTCAAAAAGAAACCGAACTTTTGAAATAGTGTGCCAATCAGCAGAGGGAGCGCGCTGCGGCTACTGAGCGCATGTAGTGGCAGGTTTAGACAACAAACTGCCATTGCCGTGTTTCGCTCTGACCGTAGTTGGCGAGCTACAGCCGCTGAAGTGAGCGCATGAACAAGCTGCTCTTCGGATTGGTGCCAAAGTGACAATGAAGAAATTGGAAGAACAGTGTGTGTGTGTGAAGTTCTGCTACAAACTTGGGAAAACTTTCACAGAGACTTTTCAGTTGCTTAGCCAAGCATACGGGGAGGACTATGCGAGTCGCACGCAGTGCTATGGTTGGTTCAAGCATTTTGAAGAGGGAAGAATGTTGGTCGGTGACGATCCCAAACCTGGACAACCTTCCACATCCACAGATGATGACCACATTGAGAGAGTTTGAACTGTGATTTGTGGAAATCGTTGTTTGACTGTTCGAGAAGTCGCTGATGAAGTGGGTATCAGCGTAGGATCATGTCATGAAATTTTTAGTGACAAACTAAAGATGCGTCGTGTCCGTGCAAAATTTGTGCCACGTTTGTTGTCTGGTGCACAGAAGCAGACCCATGTTGAAATCAGCCAGGAAATGCTTGCCACTGCCACTGACGATGAAAACTTTCTTAAGAACATCATAACAGCCGATGAGACATAGGTTTATGCCTACAATGTTGAAACGAAAGTGCAGTCGTCACAGTGGGTGGCCAAAGGTTCTCCTCGTCCAAAAAAAGCACGCATGGGTCGGTCAAAAATGAAGGTGATGTTGGTTGTGTTTTTTTACTGCAAAGGCATTGCCCATCAGGAATTTGTGCCACATGGTTAGATGATAAACAAAGTTTGCCAGGGAACCCTAGCATGTTTGAGAGATTCTGTGTGCAGTAAGAGGCCTGAATTGTGGGAAAATCAGGCTTGAATGTTGCATCATGACAATTCCCTGGCTCACATGTCGCTCCTTGTCCGCAGCTACTTAGCGAAACACCACACTTCTTTTGTGCCCCACCCACCATATTCTCCGGACCTAGACCCTTTCCAAATTGTAGAGGAGATCCAGGACAATGCGAGAAGAGACCTGCATGCCATTCCAGAAATTGCATTCCAGGAGGCTTTCCAAAAATGGAAGAAAAGATGGGAAGAGTGCATTGCCAGTAGAGGGGACTATTTTGAAGGGGGCAGCACTTAAGATGGTGTACCATAAGCAGCAAAGCTGTTATAGCAAAAGTTCGGTTTCTTTTTTAACACACCTCATATGCATGGAAAGGGTGGGGTTCAAGGCAGGTGCAACAAGAACGCCCAATGTGAGGTCGAATGTAGAGTTTAATGTCCAAACCACAGCAGTAAGCTGGTAACCTTTAAATGGTAAGCAGAACAGTAATGCTACGGGAACTGTCATGCCCTTCATAATTGTAACAACCGTCGGAATGTTGAAGTGTCTTTTCAATGTCCCATTAATTTTCACTATTCTCATTCTAAATGGGCAAATGCACATCCATTCATTTACCATAAGACATATCAAGAGATCAACCCCACTAATGCTAGTTCTTTCTAGGTAGCTGAAGCAAAATAGCATTTCGTTCAGTCAGTATTGATGCAAGTTTTCAAACACTCCTATCATGTGTAATGAAGCAGACGCGCCCCTGTGTATGTGCCGTCTGAAGAGGAAGACGAAGGGCCGTGCCGTGATCTCGAGCGACCCCGTGCTTCGGACAGCCCTTGCAGTGCCTTGTTTTGCCTAGCGTTCCACAACGTCGTGAACGAGAATAAACCTCATCGCATTTGGTGGAGGTTGCTGAGATCCTTCGCCTCGTCCTGGAGCTCCGCACTCGAACCCTGCCAACAAGATCGCCTTGCACTATGCCTGATCCCGCCACCTCGTTGCCCGCCCCACCGGCTGCCACTGTCATCTGCGCCGGCGTCCCTCGTCAGCGCGACCCACCCATTTTCAGTGGGACCGCCGAACACGACGTGGAAGACTGGCTCTCATCGTACGAACGTGTAAGTGCCCATAACCGATGGGATGACCAGTCTAAGCTGACCAACGTGCCGTTCTACCTCGCCGACGTAGCCAAACTTTGGTTCTTCAACCACGAATCAGACTTTACAAGCTGGTCCGCCTTTAAGACTCTGTTTGCAGAAGTGTTTGATCGCCCAGCTGTGCGTACGCTACGCGCTGAACAGCGTCTACGCCAGCGCGCACAGCAGCCTGGAGAAACATTCCCCAGCTACATCGAGGATGTTCTCGATTTGTGCAAGCGGGTCAATCCCAGCATGTCAGAGGATGACAAGATCAAACACATCCTCAAGGGCATCGAGGACAGCGCATTCCAGATGTTGCTGGCCAAAGGCCCAACTAGCGTATCCGTCCTCATTACCCTCTGCCAGAGCTTTGACGAGCTGCGCCGCCAACGTTCCATCGCCCGCCAGAACATCCAGCACGCCGATTCCGTCTCCAGCATCGCGGTTTCTACCGAATTCACCAACTCGACCCTCTCGCAGCATATCAAAGATTTTATCCGTGAAGAGGTGGCCAGGCAGCTCTCGCTGCTGCCTCACAGTGACGCACCTACGGCAGCTTTGCCTCCAACGCTGCAGGAAGCCATCCGAAATCACATATCTGAAGCGCTTCCTGCAGCTCCTACAACCCCCCCACCCAACCCTATGAGTGTGCCGCTGGCCCATACCAACTTTGCCAACCACCCTACGTCGCTGCCGCTCAGTTATGCAGCCGTGGTTGCACGGCCACCTGCGCAGACCGCTTCCTTTCCATCGCCCATGAATCCGGCTTCATTTCAAGTTGCCCGACCGTCACCACACTTTTTTCGTCCCACCGAGACGTGGCGCACTCAAGACAACCGGCCTATCTGCTTCGCCTGCGGCATTGCTGGCCATGTGGCACGCTTCTGTCGCCGCCACGCCTCAACTGCGTGTACCAGCTTTGACAGGCCCTGCTACGCACCACAATACGCCGCCACGCCTCCATTATCACCGCGACGTCTCGACACTGATCGCCGGTTGGAAACTCGGCGTTCCCCTTCCCCTCGTCGGCGTTCGATTTCGCCCCTGCGTCGTCGAGTTCCCACTGAAGAGGGAAACTGACTGCTGCAGTTCCTGAGGCAAGAACTGCAAATACGTCGATTTTCTTAAGACCTCAATCTTCGCCGCAAAATGTAATTACCGTTTTTGTAGAGGGAGTACCAGCAGTGGCACTAGTCGATACCGGAGCAGCCGTTTCCGTCATTCACGAGGGCCTTTGCCGCAAGCTACGAAAAGTGACTACAGCTCGCTCTGGCCTGGTGCTCGCCACTGCCAGCGCGCAGCGAATCCACCCTTCAGCTGTATGCACGGCCCGTGTCGTCATCAACGACGTTCTGTACATAATCGAGTGTTTCGTGCTACCATCGTGCTCTCACGACCTCATCATTGGTTGGGATTTCCTGTCACGTCATCATGCTGTCATTGACTGTTCACGTGCAGAAGTGTCGCTTTTACCACTATGTGAATCACTGCCGACCAGCTCTCCTCACTTTGCCGACAAACTCACTGTTGATGCCGACACAACCGTACCTCCTGAGTCGTCGATGGCTGTTGTCTTGTCGTCTGATTCCGCATCTGACGCCACCGTAGTGTTCACGCCGTCCGATGTGTTTGCTCAATGCAAGGGCATTGTTCTTCCGTTTGCCGTGCTTACTGTAACCTCTGGCTCAACTGTGATGCTGGTCACCAACTACTACCAGTACCCGATCAGCCTACTGCGTGGAGAGACGGTAGGATACTTTCAAGCGGTCGACTACGTCGACGACTTCGATGTTCCTGCCGCCTCCCTCCGTCACCTTGACGCCATCGCTTCGGTCTCCGGCTCATCACCTTCAGTGGGTTTTGACAAGGCCATCGACCCTGCACTTTCCCCATCTCATCGCCGCCAACTTCTCGCTCTCCTTCACAAGTTTGTCTCTTCTTTCGACTGTCATCAGACGTCACTGGGCCGTGCCACCGGTGTTTCTCACATCATCGACACTGGTTCCCACTCCCCCTTGCGACAGCGCCCGTATCGTGTCTCCGCCGAAGAGCGCCGAATCATCACGGAGCACGTGGACGACATGCTTCAACGTAAAGTCATCCGTCCCTCTCAAAGTCCTTGGTCTTCACCTGTCGTATTGGTGAGGAAAAAAGATGGCTCCATTCGCTTTTGTGTCGACTACAGACGCCTAAACAAGATAACGAGGAAAGACGTTTATCCTCTGCCTCGAATCGATGACGCTCTCGACTGTTTACAAGGCGCAGAATACTTCAGTTCCTTGGATCTGCGCTCCGGGTACTGGCAAGTTCCCATGGCCAAGCCTGACCGTCCGAAAACCGCATTCGTTACACCCGATGGCCTCTACGAATTTAACGTCATGCCCTTCGGGTTGTGCAACGCGCCTGCTACTTTTGAGCGTATGATCGACACCATCCTTCGTGGCCACAAATGGAAGACCTGTTTATGTTACCTCGACGACATCGTCGTCTTCTCAACCGATTTTCCGACGCACCTCGCTCGCCTGCATGACATTCTGACCTGTCTCGCCTCTGCCGGTCTACAGCTTAACCTCAAAAAGTGCCGCTTTGCTGCAAGCAAGCTAACCATATTGGGTCACGTTATCTCAAAAGACGGCGTCCTCCCGGATCCAGACAAGCTCCGCGCTGTTGCAGAGTTCCCAAGGCCCACGTCTATCAAAACCCTCCGAAGTTTTATTGGCTTATGTTCTTATTTTCGTCGCTTCGTACGCAATTTCGCATCCATCATGGCGCCTCTGACAAGTTTACTTTCCGCCAGTAACGGCATAGCAGCATGGTCACCTGAATGTGATGCAGCATTTCAGCAATTGCGCCATTTGTTGACCTCACCACCGATTCTTCGCCACTACGACCCTGATGCTCCCACGGAAGTCCATACTGACGCCAGCGGAGTTGGCCTTGGCGCGGTCTTAGCGCAACGGAAAGCTGGCTATGATGAATACGTCGTCGCTTATGCGAGCCGTACTCTAAAGAAAGCAGAATTAAATTACTCCGTCACAGAAAAGGAGTGTCTAGCGATCATCTGGGCATTAAGCAAGTTTCGCCCATACCTTTACGGCCGTTCTTTCGCCGTTGTTACTGACCACCATGCCCTTTGTTGGCTTTCTTCCTTGAAAGACCCGTCTGGACGCTTGGGACGTTGGGCGCTTCGCTTGCAAGAGTACGACATCCGCGTCATGTACCGCTCTGGTCGCAAGCACTCCGACGCTGATGCGCTCTCTCGCTCCCCACTGACGCCTGATTTGGCGTCGTTGTCAGCTTCCTCGTCCACCCTGTCACCGTTCACCATCCCTGACATGCTCACAGAGCAGCGCAAGGACCCATCCCTTGCAATGTTACTCGACTACCTTGCTGCTCCGTCTGATGTCCCTTCGACACGAGCACTACGTCGCCAAGCAACCCACTTCTCAGTGCGGGACAACATTCTATATCGCCGAAACTACATGCCCGACGGACGCAAATGGCTCCTTGCTATACCTCGTCATATGCGCTCTGACGTCTGCGCGTCTTTTCACGCTGACCCCCTAAGCGCTCATGCCGGCGTCCTCAAAACTTACACAAGGTTGCGTCAGCGCTATTATTGGAGAGGCATGTACAACTTTGTGCAAAAGTACATTCAGTCTTGCACTACATGCCAACAAAGCAAAACACCTACACAGCGTTTCACAGGACCGTTGCAGCCGCTGCCATGCCCGTCTCGTCCGTTCGACCGCGTCGGCATCGACCTCTACGGCCCGTTTCCATGCAGCGGGCGTGGAAATCGGTGGATTATTGTCGGCGTAGATCACCTTACTCGCTACGCTGAGACTGCAGCACTGCCAGCAGCGACCGCCCGTGACGTTGGTTTTTTCATCCTTCGCAATTTTGTCCTTCGCCACGGTGCTCCCCGAGAATTACTGAGTGATAGGGGCCGTGTCTTCCTGTCGGAGGGCATCCAAGCCCTCCTCGCTGAGTGCAGGATAATTCATCGCAAATCGACCGCGTACCATCCCCAAACCAACGGTCTTACCGAGCGCTTCAATCGCACACTTGGCGACATGTTGCGGATGTATATTTCATCCGACCACTCCAACTGGGACACCGTACTCCCCTTTGTTACGTTCGCGTACAACACCGCGACGCAAGCCACCACCGGCTTTTCCCCCTTTTTCCTTGTGTATGGCCGTGAGCCATCATGCCCTTTGGACACCATACTGCCGTACCAACCTGACGCTACAGAGTATACTCCGCTTTCCGAAGTCGCCAAATATGCTGAAGATTGCCGTCAGCTGGCACGTGCCCTGACTAGTGAGACTCAAGAACGTCAAAAGACGAGACATGACCGTGCTCATCAACCACCGCCCAACTTTGTTCCTGGTTCACTTGTGCGGCTTTGGATACCAGCCAACATTCCTGGCCTTTCTTCCAAACTCCTGGCGCGTTATCACGGTCCATACCGTATAATCGAGGCCACTTCACCGGTCAACTACATCGTCGAGCCGCTCACCGTATCACCAGACCTGCGTCGTCGTGGGCGAGAGACAGTACATGTCAACCGCCTGAAACCGTACTACGACCCGCTCATCTTCTCCGCGCCCTGAGTCGCCAGGATGGCTACGCTTAGCTCCCGGGGCATTGTAATGAAGCAGACGCGCCCCTGTGTATGTGCCGTCTGAAGAGGAAGACGAAGGGCCGTGCCGTGATCTCGAGCGACCCCGTGCTTCGGACAGCCCTTGCAGTGCCTTGTTTTGCCTAGCGTTCCACAACGTCGTGAACGAGAATAAACCTCATCGCACATGAAATAGCTCAGTTGTCCATCTTGAGCAAGGCAGTTATTAGCTGGTATAATGTCAGAATTTGTTTATCATTTACTGGTAGACCTGCTGATGATAATGTAAGCAGAATGCTGCTGAGACCAATGAGGAAGTGTGAAAAAGAAAATAATTATTACATTGTTCCAGCCATCATTCCCTAAGATGTCCACCCTGCCCCGTCGTAAGCAATCACTTCACATCCTAGCATGCATATCTTGCGCATTTCTTTCACTCTGTCTATTGTGTAGGACTGGCCATATTAGCTTAAAGCACTGGAAATCAATAACAATGACATCAGCATTGCCGCTGAGGAAAGACTGAAGTTAAAGAAAACAGAACAAAATCATACAAGGAAAGTAAGGAACACACACGAGTACCTATTCACAACTGGAAGTTTGTTGGTGAAAAAACAGGTACAACACAAATTGATAAGGAAAAAAAAATGTTCACGGAAAAACTGTACATATGTAACAGAACCTTGCGGGTGCATAAAGAAAAAAAGACTAAATGTTAACCTCATCACCCAAAGGGTCCCTGAAACTATTTTATTGGTGTGTTACCTACACGTACACAGTATCTCTCCTCGAATGGTTACTCAAAAAAAGCTTCATGTCACCACGCTATATAAAGAGCTGCAAGTGGTTAAAAATTACCCTCCTCTAAAGCCTTTCCTCTCCAATGTCACTTTTATTCTATGTGGCCTTGGCTATGTCCTGCCTCATTGGACACGACATCGTACAGTGACAGTAGTGTTGGCTACTTGCAGTTTACTTGAACCTAGTGTGTTCCCGTATGACTTAGAGATGCAGCTTTTTTTTTGTTATTGTGGTGATGATGGCCTCAAAACGAAGTTTACATAGAGCGCTTATGTTTTGTACAGTGTGCAGTCGCGGTAACTTACTCTCTGCACTCACCTGCAGTACAAGAATATAAGTGCAATAGGTACAGTGCAAGTTTCTGCCACCACATGTACCCCTCTGCTGCTTTGCTTTGCTTGCTGTCGTCACTGTGCTATTATTAAACATTGCATTCTTTTTCACTCTTTGCCTGCACATCTACAGCCTGGCACATCTATAGCAAAGCCCTGCTTTTTTGGAGAAACTCTCTAATTCATACCTTCCCTACCACACACATACAAATGTACTATCGACCCAAAAAGTTAACGAATGAAGGGATCTCACAAAAAGCTGAATATCTCCGCAGTCTCAAATTGAAGCCTGGTATTCCCATTTCCAGCCTCTACTAGTATATGCGAACATTGTGATGTACGGTTTTACTGGCTACTTTTAAAGGCTGCTCGGATATTTAGCGTTTTCTGAGATCCCGTGGTCCGTAAACTTTTTTAGTCGATAGTATGTGTGTAGATAACAGTGGCGGACAATCTGCTATCTCAGGCAAGTCTATCATTGGACTCGAGAAACATCTACATGTCTTACATTAGTGTGTTTACTTTTACAGGTACATCAATTACTATGCCTTCATATCCTACTAAAAATAAGCTAAATGAGGAGGCTTGCTTTGTGTATTCTTAATGATGTCATGTGGGAAGCCAATCCACTTCATGAAAAAAGATCACTTGTTCGTTCTACTAGAGGTGGCTCAAAACCTGGGGAGTGGTGCCGCTATGACATCTAGCAATGGTGATGTTTAATACCTAATAATTACACAACTGATGCAGAATACCTAAATTTTATTTCACCATTCATCATTAGTACAGAAGGAGGTCCCGGAGTTACAAAAACTGTCAGTGGGACCTATTAGTAGTTTAACAATATAGTAATTAATACATTATGGCAACATAGCAGTGATACACATCAGAATACATGAAGTTAATGAAGCGAGTAATCAAATACAAGGAAGGTGCTTACAAATACAAGCAAATGAAATAGATGCTGTGTATGAATAAATAAAAATGTAGTAATTGGCACGTTATGGAAACATAGGGATGACACATATCAAAGAACACAAGGTTAATGTACGAGATAATTAGAAACAAAAATGTGCTTACAATATGCAAAGTACAAGTGAAATATATACTGCGTGACAAAAAACTTAAAATTTCTAAATATAAGGAAGGAAAGAATAAAGACAATGGGATATAGAGAATAAAAGCGATACATTAGGCAAATACAGTTGCACTGAAAGTGGTAAAATAAATTTGTATATAATATATGTTCATAGTAATGAGTCTGTAGCCAGTAGTGTCGATAGTAAATATTTCTTCATATCTCTCTTGAATGTTAATGTTGTGCGGCAGGCTTTAATATGGGGTGGTTTAATTTAGTGTTTATTTGAGGAAGGAAAGAATTGTTAAAGGAATATCTCGTATTGTTAGTGTTGGTAAGAGCAGATATATTAAATGCTGAACCCTTGATGATCACCAGTAGGTACGCTACTGACGGTGCACTTGCACAAAACTCAAAATAATTTCAGAGCCCTAAAAACGAAGCTTTTTTTTCCCTACTCGTCAGGTGTTTCACTATCTGCACTGATGGTATTCTTCTCGAGTATGGCTGGAGTACATATTTGTGCTGTGCGAATGTTCAAAATGTCAAATGTAAATCAAATAGGTGTTGACCATTTGACTTGTATTCAACTGGAGAACACGCAATTAGAAGTTATCAAATCTTCCTTTCTGTCAATAATTACACATACTGGAATCTTTAGGGAGAAAGTCAGGTGCATGTGGTGACCATTCTCAAAGAGAACTGCTGTTCCTGAGCGGACATATACAGCAGGTACTTTTTTGCTTTGCTTAGTAATTTCTAGTCGCGCAGTAAGGATGCCTCGCCTTTAGGCAGCCAACAAATTTTTCTCAATTGAGGCTGTAAAAATTATCATTTGGACAATGTGAACATGTTCCTGATGTCATCTTGGTGCGGCAGATACTATCACCTTTCAGTCGCTCTCATTTACAAACTTATCAGTTGACCAGAGGCCTGGTTGTGACTGGCATTACATGTGTCAAACAATCTAAAAAACATCTCTTCTAAAGCTTGCCGCGGTTTCTTTTCCACCTATTGAGTTTCAAAACCCCCCATAATGCCTTTGGCATTGTGTGCTGCTAATCCCAAGGGCGCAGAATCAAATTCCGACTGCAGCAGCTGCATTTCCACGGGGAAGAAATGCAAGAACACCTGTTTACCATGCATTGAGTGCACATTGAAGAATTCCAGGTGGTCAAAATTAATCCGGAGTCCCCCACTATGGTGTGGCTCATAATCATGTCATGGTTTTTGCACATAAAACCCCAGACTCACCTCTTGTTCCCTGTAAGTAGCATTGGTTACACGAATTTAAGGCCATACTGATCCACTCAAGGCCTATATGCAGTAGGTGTTTTCATATTCTGATATTTCTGGATAGAATTAAATATGAATATTTGACGAAACTGGCCTATTGAATATTGAATAACAAATATGTTCACATTTCAGAGAAGTGTGGAGTATTCTTGAAAAAAAAAAACTTTACATTGCAAGGGTGGACTTTTAACATTGTTGGTACAACATTTTTTTAGTGCTTAGCGCTGAAACCATAGACAAGACAGACGAGAGAAGAGACACACACAAGTGGTACTTTCAACGATTTATTGGAAGTTGGATCACGGGTTTATACATGCAAGCATTTGCTAGCATTCTTGATAAACCTGGCCAGATTGATGTTATATTCCTGTATTGCAGACAGAAAAGCATTTGAGCTTGTTTGACACTCTAATTGAGAAGCTCTAAATCGCAAATCTTCTGCCATACTTAATTGGCTGAATCTCTGCATACTTAACTAAGCACAAACAATTTGTCAGCATAAGCGATTGCCCTTCCCATGAAGTGCCAGTTACTTCCAGTGTTCCTCAAAGCAGCATGCTTGGCCTCTTGTCATTTTTAATATTTATTAATGATATAGAAGTAGACAGTCACCCCTTTTAAATAAAGTTGTTTGCTGATGATTGTTTTTTATTTAATGAAATACATTTCTGTTATTTCAATCTCAAAATTGGCCTTCGTTGGATGATTCGAACCTCACTGGTCAGATTCGCCCAAATACAGCCGTGTTATGCGCTGAAGCATATGCAACTTACTGTGGTGAAGCATACCGAGAATGGAAAAGGGCCACTGTCACAGGACATCGCACGTGTTCCTTGATTATACAGGCATGCAGTTTCCTGTCACAGTAGAAGAACCTACCCACCTAATAAGCATAGTGGCAGCCATTCAGAGCTGTTTCTTACGTTTCAGTGGTGATTTGAGTCCTTTTTTCACCTTCCATACATGTCTCCTATATGAGACCGTTAATGAGGCCTAGTACGTCTTCTTTAACTAAATGTGCCGTGCACAGAGAAGTGGAAAACAATCATGTGTTTTGGGAAAGCTAGCAAAAAGGAAGGCAGTAAGTTGAAAAAACTGCGTTAAGCCGAGGAGATGTTAAAAGCGAACAAAAGAGTGTGAATATATCAAACTCTGAAGGCCTGTCCATACACCTATTAGGCATCTTGGTGCTCATACTGTGACTGGAGACTGCACATGTGCATGTATGTAAATTAGGGAACACGTGCTGTCTTGCAACAATGGTACCTTTCCCTGCTAGGTATGGTTCTATGCATAACATGGCTGTATTGCAGTGAAGCTAACATTAAGAAAAATAGTAAACTGGGCGAGTTGGTAGCTGTTGATGGTTGCAGGTGTAGCGCTAAACTGAAATGCGGCCAAAGTTAATTTTAAAGGCAAATACTGCAAAGTGAAGCAATGGCATGTTTCAATGTTTTTTTATGCCTTTTGTTTAATTCGACCAGTCTCAATGGTCCCGTCAGGATCGAATTAACGGGCATGCCTCATAATCAGAACTGGTTTTGGCAAGTAAAATCCCAGAAAGATGATCAAATTAATGGAAGTCGACTGTATATATGGCTGAGTAGAGCCAGACTGTCTAAAACCGGTACAACAAGAAAACACCAAGAAACCTAAATGACCCATTGCAAATGCAGTCAACTTTCATGGCATGCGCAAATAATCTAACTTTCTCACGGACAGTGATAGAGATAGTTTGCTGATTCATTGGTCAGCGGCCGATAGGATTTGCCCAGTTTCTACTATTAATCTTACACACTTGCGCTTATCCCTGTATATATTAGCGGTGTCATTTAGAAGAGGGCGACATGGACATGTATTGCAATGCAAAGCAAGAAAATCGTCACCTGATACGCTATATTTCTGTGCTCTCTTAAGTGTTCATTAATGCATCTTCCGGTTTGGCCTATGTAGCATCTACCGCATGACAGTGGAATATGATAGAACACTCCTACAGCGCATCCGACGAACTCATCTTTGCAATGCTACCACAAACCGGCTTATTTGTCCTTATTGGGTTAGTGGTTTTACACAAGGTGCTTAGCTTATTTGGAGCTGAAAAAACACCCGCACATTACCTTGGCGTCCTATCTTTTTCAGGCTATGTGATATCTGGTGTATATACGGAATCACAGCGGTTTTCACCTGGTCACGGCTGCTAGCTCTTGCATTTGCATGGAGGCATCGTCTCGAAAGTTCCTGTTTGAGCAGCCTTTCTGCCACTGACACCAACACGTGGTTAGGGTAACCAGCCTCCTTAAGACTTGCAGCCGATTGCTGGAAAGTGGTTTTCATCAGGACGTTTTTGAAACACATGTTAGTTATGAAGGGTGTAAGATTGGGCTTGTTGATAAATTATGCTTCAAAGTCAGGTTAACAGCGCAAAGCCACCAGAAGGGATAGAATAGAGAACGGAGTGCTGAACTTCCAACTGTTTCTTTTCTTTTCAGAAAGCATCGCTATTTATACAGTCACACAATAGCCCACCAGCCATGCTTAGAACGCGACGACAAAGCCACACAAAATTCAAAGTGGTGATAGCCCGAGGTAACTGATCTCCTTGTCAGTGAGAGCGATAGAGGGGTGCTTATGCAACTATCCTTTAAACGTAGAATTTCTCCCGCTTTGATTATCTCACATGTAACATGGTCCCCGTGTTTTGCAACAATAAAACATTTTTTGAATTTCGGCCTACATCCACATGCGCAGCAGTGGGCAGAAAGACATCCCTATTAGTTATGCCCCTCTTCACCAAATTCAAATGGGCTGAATGAAATTGGGTTTCTTAGCTCATGGACTGTAAGCCCAGCAAGTCCTACTATCAGTAGAGATGAGCTGAAAGTCAAGAAACTGAAACGTATTGCACTTCAAAAGTCACTTCAAGAGGTCTCAAACACTCGCAAAAAATCTTAGACATCGGGACATTTTTCTAGAAAACTATTACTAGGGTAATCCAGAAACACGAAAAAATTGTTGACCAATCTGAAAGCTCGCTGAAAAACTGTTAGTCCCGTGAGGTGGTCATATATGTGCCTATCTAATTGTGCTAAATATAGGTTGCTAAAGACGGGAGCCAGACACAACCCTATGCAAATGCCTTTCTACTGCAGATGCAGCCTATTGTTCCACTGTGCAAAGGTTGGCAACTTGTAAAAACACCATAATTCTAAATACCCTTCTACTGAAACAACCTGCTTCCTGTGAAAACCTTACGGCGCCATATTTGTCAATACAATCCTCGACACATTGAATAAGGTCATTGAGCAGGATAGAATATAATTCTTTGACCTTAGCTGAGAACGCCTTGAAGCCCTTTTTGCCGTGAAACCTAACAAAATCAAGGATTCGTCAGAACCTTTTACAAGAAACTGGTCATCAATCTCTTTAACGTTCAGCTTTGAAACCAGGTATGGGGCAGCTTGCTTCTGCCAGGTACCCCTTTCGGAAATTATGACCCGAAAAGGAACATCCTCTTTGTGCACTTACTAAAAATTACATCTTTGAACTTTTCCTTAGTTTATCGAGATTCAACTTTCTGTAAATTTCACTTGGTTTCGCTGCTACTTTCATAAGTGATACATCCTTACGCTCATTGAACACTGCAGAAATTGCTTGACTGGCTTTCTCCAAGAAACATTTAAAGGAAAAAACTGCAAAACACCCTCTTTGTCAGCTGGTATTACACACAATGAATTGCTCTTCAGGTAAGACTGCACATTTTACAGGTAACTTAGAAGGTTGGGGCTTACATCACAACAGGGCATCTAAACCTTCCGAGTTCATCCTCACACCATCTTCTTGCGGGGCTCTTCTGGACACTTTACTTATGATGGACAGGGAAGTTTCGGTTTAGTCCAGCTGGTAGCTTGGGCAAATTTTGGACCGAGGCCAAGAACTTTGCACACACTGTTGGGTAGGATGAAACCTTCAGAAACGTAGACATCACTTGTTGCTTTCTGTCAATCCTTGTTCACATGAGCCCGTAGTAGTCTTATTTGAGGTTGTCAAAGGAACTTGGTGACCTGATCAGCTAAGTGCAGGTGCCTCCACAGAAGATTCCTTGCGACGCACGGCTCATGCTGATCAAACATCTGCACGCTGAGGTAATCTCTGTGGAGACACGCCTGCTGAAGTTGTTTAGCACGTACAATCTTCAAAATTCTTTTTCCGTGACCGACATCCGAATAGTGCGCAACCAGTAAACAACGATTTTATATCCTGTGGAAGCTGCTTGCTATGAATACAGAACCTTAGGACACACATGCTGCTGGCAGCCATGGCAATGAGGGCAACAGTATGCCCGGAATCCCGAGGAACATATTGAAAAAAGCCTGTTGTACTAGAAATGAAATCGACAAGGGTGGCAATATGGGCTTGTTGGTCGGTCATCATGGAATGGTATCTGGGTAGTGCAGCAAAACACGGACATAATAAAAGAAAGCTAGAACTACCTGTGAGCGCATATATATGCACAAGTGCATGGTTGAGTAAACTCACAGGTGTTTAATTTGTTTTTTTCTGTTGCTACTTTTTCTTGCATTTTGATTGCTGCATATACTGTAATTCCCGCAAAAAGCATCAGCTGGTAGTCACCGCTGTATTTTGCTATGCAATTTGTATTTTGTTATGCAATCTTATCATCTCAGCGCGCGCCTGAAGGCGAAATTGTTGCCTAGGCAAACTATCGCTGAAGTGGAACGTTTCAGAAGACGTCCCCAAGTATGTGCACAAATATTTCACTGAAAAACATTTCAGGCGTATCTTTGCTTTGTTTTTACTAAAATTTCGCAGCAACACAGCATTTCTTTACTCCAAATTATTTATGAATCACTAGATGTCATTATCTACGTCGTTCATACGTACAATCGCCCAATTTTTTAACCTGAACGCGCGAGCATCGACCGGCCAGTCGATAAGCGCCGTATAACGGAGTACAGCGGCGAAGTGTGCGAGAATACGCGCGTGCGCGCAATGCACAGTCCAATGCAGCTTCCCTCTGCCAGGCGTATTCTCGCACACTTCGCCGCTGTACTCCGTTATACGGCGCTTATCGACTGGCCGGTCGATGCTCGCGCGTTGCAGGTTAAAAAATTGGGCGATTGTACTTTAGGCAGTGAAAACGGCACACCCACCTGCGAGCTTCTCCGATACCGACGTGTCTGTTATAAGGCGATGATATATATATATTATTCTGGACAAATCGGGCGAGGCCAACATGCTAAGCATATAATGAACGATGAGTACCAACAAATGGGATCTTGTTTTGAAATCGAACTAGAACTGGGGCCGTATTCTGTAGCGGTTCCTTTGGGAACCGGTTCCTTTCGGCTGTTGCCATTGGTCGGCGCTTCGATGTCGTCATCCCTGGTGGGCGGGACGACAAATTTTGATGACGTCACACAGGTTGCCAATCTTCTGGAAAGGAACCGGTTCCCTGCTAGGAGCGGAACCGCGGAGAAGTGGTTCGTTTGAGAGTCGCGCGCGGAGGCGAGCATGATGTCGAGGGTTGCTAGGGCAACCGCGGCTGCCGGCTAATCTCGCGCCAGCTGACGAGCCGGCACCTAGACGAGACGAGACAGAGACGGCAATGGCGGCTCCCTTGGTTGTGCTGCTGGCGAGTGCCGAAAGACAACGACGCGACGAGAGGCAACGACGCGACGCGTTCGGCATGGCCGAAGAAGAGTTTCGAAGGCATTTTAGTCTCTCCAAAGACATAGTGCGACGTCTTTGCGATGAGCTGGAAGGACATCTCGGACCTCAAAGATTGCGTGGTGTCGACACTACGATGAAAGTGCTGTGCGCGCTGCGGTTTTTTGCCACCGGGAGCTTTCAACAGTGCGTCGGGAATGAAGAAGCGATTGCACTGTCGTAGCCTTCGGTCAGCCGGATCATTACAGCTGTCGCCAAGGCCATTACGGTTGCGGGCAAGGAAAAAGGATGGGTTAGATTCCCATCCACGGCGCAACAGAAAGCCGCCGTCAAGGAAGGCTTTCTTAGCCGTGGAAAAATTCCAGGAGTTCTAGGATGTGTGGATGGGAGTCTGATAGCCATCGTTCGCCCTAAGAAGCTCGGCCCCGGCGAAACGGAATCGTACTGGAGCCGTAAAGGGTATTACACCCTCAACTGCATGGTCGTGAGTATTGTTCATTGACAAATATTTTCGATATGTGTTTGCGCGAGTGCACGTTGTAAAAAACTTCGTTTCGTTATTTTTCATCAATTGCCGGCAATACTTGCGTTCCTATTAGAGAAAGTAGCGTTTGTGTTGTATGTGTAATGACGACTTTGATCTTTGCATAGAACACGGCCGCACTTTTTCAGTGCTCTCCAATCACAGTTGAATAGCCTTTTCGATGCTACAATGTAAACTCATTACGCGCGACTTAGACCGGAATAGACGCCGTAGCAGTGAAGGGAGTCTTCGTCTGCGAGCGATCCTAACAGAAGACGAGCCCTTGTGATTCTTATTCGACGTAAAACTAAAGCATTGTGGCCAACAGACTGTAAACGCGAAAAGGAGCATCCCATCAATGAAAATGGTGTGAGGGAGAATGAGAATGTGTGGACACCCATTTGCTCTAGCTGTCAATACGGCACATGCTGTTTCCGCGTTCTTTCGCTTGTAATAGGCACTTTGTCTGAAAAAAAAAAAAACATAGGTTCAATCTTTAGCAGAATCTTATACAATATGGACGGAAGAAACCAAAAGAATTATTTTGCGCATTGTGTTGTTACCGCACGCCATACATGAGCATGTGAACACATGCCAACATTGCATTTGTAGGTTAAGATGACACTGTTATCATGCTGATCATTAGTTCAACTGCCTATTGCGTATATTGATATCTCCTTTTCTGTAATTGTGTTCACTGACTGAACAGTAACTGTTTGGCAAGTAGTGTTGTAAGCAAAAGGTTGTGCCACATATTTGTTGCAGTGGCACTGACACCTTCTCTTTGCTTTCCCTTATGAGGTGTGCGACGCGAAGCTGAATATCCTGGAAATTGACCCACGGTTTCCGGGATCGTGCCACGATTCATTCGTCTGGAGGCATTCTACATTTCGCCGCCGCCTCACTCGTGGCCTGTTACTTCATGGAGAAGTCTTGCTTGGTAAGTGCACCTTAAGTAGCAGTGCTTCTTCCACATGTAAAACATACACAGTCAAATAGTTTTGCATCCTAGCAAACTTTAAGAAAGCGTGATTTGCTAGAAATGTGTTGTGAATGCAGCGGTACCTAATGAACCTGCAGCGACTATCGAGAGAAACAAGTCTCTCTTAAAAGGCAGATATTTGTACCAGCATGTATACAACAGCTGACATGTTATGCTGTTTATTTATTAATTTCAATACACTGAATGCCAAGTGGAGCGCTACAGGCAGGGGTGGAATTCTACAGAACACGTCGAAATGGCAGTTTACAAGTATGGTGGAAAAGGGTTGGTGACAATGGACTCGGGGACCTGGTCCCTGTCCTTGGAACAAAGGAATAAGCGTGTGCGTGAAACTTTTGGCATCGACGTTAGTGATCGGTGTAGTATATATTGTAGAATGGTGCAAGTTGCGCTATTTTGCTTTGTGTCGCAATGTGTGTGATTTTTTTAGTTGCAGCGACATGTGGTGCTGGAGTGATTAGAAAGGATCAAACGGGTAGCTCGATTTTGGGTACCTTCATGAGAAGAGGTACGAAAGGTAGAGCAAGGATCCCAGATACTGGCAGCATATTCGAGAGTAGACCTTAGAAGTGTTTCATAAAATAAGACTTCTGAAGTTTTAGTAATAAGTTTTAGTGGAAGATGTACATTTAGGGAGGGGCAAATGGGATGAACGGAGCAGAAAACCACGAGTATGAAATAAATATTACATGTCCAACTTAACCTGAGATAGAGATTTGCAGCCAAGACAACAGGTGAAATAGGGCTTTTCTTTAAAATGAGTTGAACTTTCTTTACAACTTTCCGGGAAGGTCAATGTTTGATAGATATTGCAACAATAAATCCAAGACCCGCTCCTGTTGTAAAAGGGCCCTGGCGTAGACTGTGTTCTTGCATTGCGCCTTAATGTATCCATTTCGTTCACTAACATGCAACACTTTACAGGGGACTCTGGGTACCGGCTAGCGCCATGGATCACGACTCCTGTGCCTGGTCACCCAAATCGCCTCACGGCAGAGGGGCGCTATAATGAGGCACACGCATCAATGCGAAATGCCGTTGAGCGGTACATAGGAGTCGTCAAGAGCCGCTTCCGATGCCTGCAGATGTATCGGGTGCTCCACTACTCGCCTCAGAAAGCAGCCACTATTGTTGCAGCTTGTGCAGCGCTGCATAACCTCTGCCTTGCAGCAGGCGTGCCTCTGCCAGACGACCCAGATGATGACGGTGCACATGACGACAGCGCACAGCGGCCAGCCCAGGCACAAGTGCCGCTTCAAGTACAGGTGCCACCGCAGGCGCACCCTGTACAGCCTTCTCGAGCTTTGTTTCAATGAGGCCGTGCGGTGCGCGAATCCATAGTTGGTGTGTTTCGGCTGCCCAGAAATTTGCGCATTGCCTACCTGCAAAGTGTGCGCCGGCGCATTCGCTGGCAAATGAGGCGGAGACATGTGCTGGTGGAACATGTTTTATTTTTCTTTTCATGAAGTAAATAGGCCGTGCACTTCAACATAACACATTGCGTGTGCTCACATGTGGCTAATCGTAGTATGCTGCATACTGCGGTAGTGAAAAGCACATGATTTGTCTATGTTGAGCATGACAGATACACATGCAGTGACAAATAGCCATGTGCCATTATGTTACTCCTTTGCTTTGTTCACTGTGCTTTTAAATATTGTCTTGCCAGGGAATTTTCTTAAAATAAAGGTTATTTCCAAGGTGAATGGCAACCAATCTTGCATAGTTGAATATTGCCTTGCGATGCCTATTTTACTGTGCAGTATGCATTGTTCCAAAGCTGAAGGTGTCTGTTCATGTGTGACACACAAGCACAGCACAAGTTGCACAGCAACTGAAATGTCGTTCAAAGCAATCTGTATAGCACATATTGAAACGTATAGCAACAAACGAGACATGCCAAGCACTTTTTGGAGCAGGATTTCTTTACATAGCAGACACTCATGCTTACTACTGCTTTGTTTAAACTCAAGAGTTGCTTCAACATTGCATTTCTTGCACGCATGATTTCACATAATGCTCGTAATTGCTGCTTAACAAGGTGCAACTACGCTATAACACAATATAAACAAAATCATGACAATGAAACATTATTTTATTCACTGGGTACCTGCTTCGCCATTCAGGCATTACAGCAGGGAGGGTACAACTCATATAAATGAACACTCAAAATTACATTCATAAAGCATGGAAGAAATCATCATTTGAACAAATACAGACAGTGTCAGGTGGTAGAGTATTTCAATCTCTTATAGTACGAACATAGAAAGAGTAGCGGAAAGCGTCGCTTTTAACCTTCTATTGCATGACGTCCCATATTTGGCACATACCAGTTACCATTCTTTTTCGCTTGTGTGAGATTCCCAGTTGAGAATGTGATACCATCAGAGTAAATCTCATAGTTATGCGCACTTATTATGAGCAAGTGCTGCCATCTCTTGAGCGATACGCAAAACAGAGGTGAAGTAGATTTTGGGATGCAACGTGAAACTTGGAGGGGGGCAAACACGAGCAATTGTTTTTTTTTTCTCTGAAAAATTTCGACCGCAGAAGCATAGAAAAATTATTTTGGCATATTTTTTGGTCTCGTCAATTCAAGGCAGTTACTAGTTTTCTCAATTTTGCCTGCAACTACAGCAGAGAAACCGAAATCGGTGTGTGCCATATTGGCACAGTATGAACTTGAAATACAAAATATGGTAACGTGCTACCATCTGTTCAATAGCCCGAAGTTGCAGGTCACTCTATCACAAGATGGAATTTTGACGATCGGTACGGTAAGGGCGAATTGTCTACCAAACAGCCGCCTGAAAAGCGAAAAGGAACTGAAATGTAAAGGACGTGGTGCTTCAGAGGCACTCACAAACGCGATACATGACGTGGAGTTATCGTGTGTGCGTTGATACGATAACCGCGCAGTGACATTTCTGCCGAGCTTTGTTGGGAGAGATCCAGTCCAAAAGACTAAGCGCTGGTTTACCTCCGCCAAGGTGTTTCGCGAAATTGATTGCCCCAGCGTAGTAAAGGTCCATAACAGGCACATGGGTGGTGTTGACCTGCTGCACTCACTGTTTGGACTTTACTGCATACATATCAGAGGTCGAAGAAATGGCACTTTCGAATTTTTACGCCTATGCTAGACTTATCGGTAGTAACAGCATGGGTCTTGTACAGGAGGGTGCAGGAGCAGCTTAGGAGGAGACAAGTACTACCGCTGGCTCATTTAAAAGCAGAAATTGCAGAATGCCTTACCTCGCATAACAAGTGCCTACCCAACTAGCGACCAGGAAGGACTTCTAGTCAGGACATCGAATTCCAGGTTCAAGTCGAAAAAAGCACAGGGACCAGCGGCCGCAATGCCACCCAAAGACGACCGATCTGACCAAGTCGGCCACTGGCCAGAATTTGACAAGAAACAAAGATGTAAGCGGCCACCTTGCACAAACAAGTCGTTGGTAAGATAGAGGAAGTGCAACATTCATCTGTGCCTGAACGCAGCAAACAACTGTTTCATTTCATTCCCCACATCGCACTAAAAAGACCACCGTCCGTGAAGGTTTGTTTTCCGCCCATGGCTGCAAGAGCGCTCAGCCATCTTCATGGTGTGCCATATTTGGCACAAAGCTTTATCTTTATTATTACAGTCGTGTTTGCTCATTCAATCAATAATGAAAGCTGAAAAAAATGACTTTTCATAATTCATGCAATAGAGCGTCAAAAGGAATCTCACATATTTTTAATTTGTGATCTCGCCTTTGAGAAACATGTGGGCGGCTGAAAATACAATTACCTGGCTATCCCCGCATTAGAGTGGTATATGTTATGAAGAAATTTTAATCTGAGGTTTCGGCGACGGTGTTCGAGAAGATGCCAATTTAATGTCTTTTTGCTTTCTGTCATGCTAAGCATCCTGTCATAATTGCCAAGGACAAACCGAACTGCCCTGTTCTGCACTTTTTCTCGTTTATCTACAAGTTCTGTAGTATATGGATCCCAGCAAACACACGCATACTCTAGTGTACTGCGCACATGTGTGAAATACAGTTGCTCCCTAAGTTTCTGTGGCAAGCTACTAAAGATACGTTTCAAGAAACCTAATGCTCCGACAGCATTGTTCCTAACATGAGTAACGTGTCTGTTCCACCTTAGATCAGCAGAAAAAAATACACCTAAGTATTTATATTCTGACACTTGTTCAAGAGTAGCATTATTTATAGTGTTACGATTGCTGTCATATGAGCGCTTCCCGGTAAAGGTGACGTGGACACTCTTTTGCTCATTCAGTGACATTTTCCATTTTTCACACCATGTGGCAATCAAATCCAAATCATATTGTAGTGCTTGTTGGTCAGATTCGCTGTTGATGACCTTATATACAGTCATCTGCAAACATTCTAAATATTGATTTATTTATTTACGTGTACCTTACAGGCCTTCGAGAAGGCATAGTGTAAGGGGGAAATACGGTAACATAGTAGTATTGAATCGGGAAAGAAATAAACATCAGCATAATGAAAGGAGTGCACACAGAACATGGAAAATTAATACATTAGCAAATACAATATGTAGAGCAATAACAATAAATGGTAAACAACAACATAATAGCATAATAACATTGTAAACGTTTTTACATGTTATACAGTAGTAAGTATTGTAAAAAAATTGGGAGCGCTGAAATTCTTTAACTTGTAGAAAAAAATTCAAGTAAATTACAAAAGACATGACGTGTTTAGACGATTGAAACGGCATATTGATTGCTTAGCAGATTGCGAAATGCAGTGTGTTTAGATTGGCATGCAATGGTATCTGGTAGTGCGTTCCATAAACGGACCGCACGGGGCAAAGTTGAAAAATTAAAAGCGTTGTGTGTTGCCATAAATTCGGGTGTAGCTGAACTGATTGTTCAGTCGTTGTGACGTCGAGGATGCTTCTTTCAGGTTTGATAAGGTTAGGCCAACTGTGTGAACAAATCTGTGAAATAATAATCGTACAGAAGATGATATATTGTTCGGCAAGTCGTTAATGTAAATTAAAAAGAGAAGAGGCCCAAGTAAACTGCCTTGAGGTACACCAGAGGTGACGTCAAAGAGGCCAGAGGAAAAGTTAGCAACAACAGTGAACTGTTCGCGATTAGTAAGAAAATTGCGAATCCATGATAGGGTTAGTGAGTCGAGTTTAATTGCTGAGAGCTTTGATATCGGGTGACTATGGGCTACACGATCGAATGCTTTCGAGAAATCCAAAAAGATGCAGTCAATTTGTTTATTACTGTTCATATGAAAGCGTAAGTCTGACGTGAATTCTAGTAGTTAGGTTTCGCAAGAAAATCCTTTTTGGAAACCATGCTGTAAATGATGATGTAATGCCTGAAGTGGTGCCATGAATGTGACTTCTGGGGAACCCCAGAAGTCACAGGTACGTATTCAGAGGAACATCCGTTGAGAGCCACAGACATCTGTCTTGAGCGAAGATACTCGGCAATACATGCGATAACCTTCTCAACCAATTTGTAAAGTCAAAGTTTAGCGATCAGTAGACTATGCGTAACGACGTCAAAAGCTTTTTTGAAATACAGAAATATACAATCAACAATTTGTTTCTTGTCGACTGGTGAGACTAGCTCATGAGTGAATGCAACCAATTGTGTCGTACACGAAAAACCCTGCCGAAACCCATGCTGACTAGGATGAAGAAGGTTATTGTTATCAAGATGAGACATGATGCAGGTATACACATGTGCCATAACCTTACATACATAAAATGCTAGTTAAGGATACTGGTCCGTAATTCTCAACTCTGTTCCTCTGTCCACTCTTATGAATTGGCACCACTCGCGCTAGTTTCCAATCACCAGGAACAACGCTGTTATTTAAGAAATTTTGAAATAAGCGACAGAAGTACAAAGATGCCCGAGCAATTTATAAGGAATGATGTAGGGATATCATCCGGACCACACACTTTTGTTCGTTTCAAACTCTGTAATAATCACTCGATGCTCGTCACACTAAATACAACCTCAGACATTTCGCCGGCTCCGACCGGAAAATCAACTCTATTAACCCCCCAATGTTTGAATGAGTAGACTGAAATACTGATGAAAGGTATTAAACAAAAATGTCGACCTTACTTGACGCAAGCGATACTAAATAGCTTGACGATTTCCGCTCAAGCTCGGGCCATCTTCTGAGCGGCAACACTAGCGCGCGACCACACATCAGCCATAACGGCGGTGACTGAGCGAATCGCGACAGCACGTCGACTTGGCGTTGACCTATTGAAACCCATGCGCCTGATGTTCACCTCTTCGTCGGGCTCAAAGAACGGCGGGCAGACTCCGATGGCGCTCGCCCGCCCTCGCGGTCCGGGCAGGCTGCCTCCTCCGGTTCCTCTGTGATTAACACGTTTGTTAGAATATGGTGCGCAAAAGTTCCGTCAACGAGTGTGCTTACCTGGCTGCATCACGGCGGACGTTATACACGTCTTTCTTCCACACGCCGCGCCATTGGGCTGCAGTTTTCACTGCCGGGCAGCAAGGCAATCACTTGCTGCGAGAGCTCCTCCTTGCGCGCCGCCGTCAGCTGTTGACCCAGCACACACGACGCCTTCGCAAGGTAGGGGTGCTCTTCAACAAATGACACGAGTATATCGCGTTGCCTCGCTGAAACATGAGGACCCAGCAGCCTAACCTTCTGCGAGGACATCGTTTTGGATCCGCGGCGCGCAAACTGGCAAGTCCAAAACGTAAACAAAGCGAGGCAACTTGTTTGCATAGCGTATGGCACACCACCTAGCGACTAAATAAGAAAACAACAGAAATAAACTTACAACTCCCAGTAGCGGTCTGCGCCGCAAGCTCACATTTATTACTGAAAATATATTTGCAAGTGTTCTGTAGAAACCAATGTTTTTTTATCAAACCAGCAACATCCTTTAATTGCTATACAGTCCCCCAAGTACAAACAAAAATGATGACGTGATCTTCCAGCAGACCGCCGCTCGTTGATTGGTTCCCCTCACGCCGCCCCGTTCCACTCTTTCTCCGAGTTACGTAATCCAGACGTAACAGCCAAAAGGAACCGGTTCCCAAAGGAACCGTTACAGAATACGGCCCCTGAAGGAAACGAAAACGCAGGTTAAGATTACGGTAGAGATTACGGTTACGGTATTACCCATGTAGTGGTTTCAATACCACTTTTCATCAGGCCAATAAGAAAGTGGCTGTCAGATGCAGCTGTATACCGATAAAGCATGTAGTTAAATTACAAATATTGCCCTTGCAACGAAGGTCGGCGCATGCTGGCTGAGAGGGTTTGCTTACCTCCAGAGATGGCGCGTATACAAAGACACACACGTATCGATGCAGGACTTTCTAGAGGCTCCACAAATGCACACAGCATCTATTTAATGACATTGCGTTATGCTTAACGGCACACGAAAGCTTCGAGACTCAGCTGCGTTAGTTACGCCAACTTCGAAAAGTAAACAGGAAGCTGCCATGGCACTTCTTGCAGGAAGCAGGCGGCGCTTCATGCATCAGAAACCGAAACAGAAACTAGCAAAACCATTTTTTTTTTTGTAAGCGTTAATCTTGTTTTTCGTGCTCGGAAGTTATTCCATTGGTTTGTTGCAGGACGTCCGTGTCATTGAAGGATTCAGTCCCAGTTTTAATGGTTTAAATTCTTCAAACAGTTTCTATTTTTTGTACCGCCAGTACACAGAAGCGTTTTATAACAGTCTTTATTGATAAATCGATATGTGGCCATTGTTTATTGCGTTTTGAAGAGCACTCGCTTCGTCTTTCCAACAAGACGCGTAGGTTCGACGCTCCGATTTGCATTTAAAGTGAGCTTTTGATAGCCTTACTTTATCCATTTACGCGCTGTATATGCGTTGTGACGCCTTTCACTAGTTTGCGACGACGCAGGTAAACAGCGGAGTCCCGCTGTTTACCTTTAACATGTTAAACGAAGCAAAACCTCGGTAGTGCATCGTAAATTTTTTCTAAACATAATGCAGGCACCACTCGCACCGTTGAAGCATGACTGTTAAGAAGCATTTGCAGCAGCTCATTTGTCACTACGTTGGAGCGAGAATATTGCTCATCTGCCGCTTTACCTTTCTTTACTGCTCCGTATTTTTGTGTATCCGGATATTTTAATTTTATGCAAACCACCCCTTCCGTGTGAAAAAGAAAAGAATTTAAGGAAAGGAAGATGCAACAGTTGCAAGGAAGGTGCAACAGTTGTGTGAAATAGTGCTTTACTAACATCTGTAGTGACCTGGTGATCGTGCGCCTTGGGCGAATTCATTTTGTGTAAAAATGTGTTCCGGCTACTTAAAAGGTAAGCGTGACGTTGTGGCATCAACTGCTATCTCTCTTGTTGAATGAATTTTTGACAATACATCATTGTCATGGTACCGAGGCAAAACACAACTGAAAGTCACCTTGCAACCAAAACGTTGCCTTTCAACATACGACAGGAACACAAACAAAACATTAGTGTATGCTTCAGTATACCTTATTTTTACAGCTATTTTGAGCTATAAAGCTAGGGTAGTTGTGAAAATGAGAGGCAACTGTGATGAATATAGAAGAGCATAGTGTGCTTGCATGACCAAGAAATTTTTTAAGGATGAAATTTCAGTACTTGAAAACAGTGCATAAAAGTAGAGCACTGCATGGACACTTTTCCCTGGCCTGACCCGAGCCAGTGCCATGCACTGGTCCACCCTTGTCTAGCTCAGCTAGGTTTGTCCAGTTAGCCCTTGAGCCTCAGTGTAGCATGATCCACCTCTCTGTTGTTATGAAGATGCCAACTGCATATGTATTTGCTAGATACATATCTTGCTAAGCAGTTTTCCACTTGCGTTGCTGCCTACAAGTGGCAAAAAAAAAAATTTAGATTTTTGGCAGCAGTGAATAATTTACCGCCTTGCATTACTTTAGCTGTGGTCATAGTAATGCAAGCACAAAAAAAAATTTAGAAAATTTCCGAGAGCAATGAAATTAACTGGAACTGGACTGGACATTAACTGGACATGGAAGGAAATAAATTATGGATATACATTCACCAATTATGTTGCACGTTAAGGTGTAGTCCAACCGACTAATGGTTTCCATTTAATTTCTTTGAATGAAGTTCTGTAATTCATTGCATAATTACATCAGCATGAATGAATTCTTGATTGAAAGTTTTCTTCAATAAATACTTGAAGGGGGGATGCTGCGAAATTTCTCATTAGTGAAGGGGATTTGGAAAGCAGAAAAAATGTAATGTCACCGCAATTTCGATGGGATCGGTAGATGAATAGGCGACCAGAGTGTAGTGGCTCCAGTTTGAAGAGGAAAGGCAGGCGGCGGCAGGTGGTGGTGGCGTTCTGGCCAGGCAGCTGGGCGTAGAACTCAGGCCCATAGCCCGACTGCTATCGTTCTGCCCATGGGCGCAAAAACTTGCCGGTTTCGAGCAGCAGTTCATGATCGGGTAGAGTGGCGAAGCCCAGGAACGGGTTGGCAGGAGGTCCCGGTTGGGTGAAGTCCTAGTGGCTCGGGTCCGGAACCTGCCAGCTGGTCTTGAACTCCCGGTCCGGTGGCCGACGTTCTCTTGGCGTCGCTTCCTGGAACTCTCCCTTCTTCTGCCGGCGCACCTCGCTTTTCTGCCGCTCTGGTCGATTTGTCCTTTCCTGATTGGCCCCTGGAAGCTCCATGTTTTCTTCTGATTGGATGCCTTTTCCTTTTATTTTTTTCTTCTAGTGCTGCGTGCTCACGTGCCGGACGCTCTTCAACATTGTCTTCCATCCAGTACAGAATTCGCCTCTGCGTGCACATTCTTTCTCGTCTGCTTCTTGTCTCTCTCCATCTACCGTACCATGTCATGCACTACACACCACACTATGTAGTACAGACATTCATATTATGATCTCATTGAGAGATGCTCAAGAGACGAGCCGCCGCGAGGAAGAGATGAAGTGTGTCTGGGCTCATGGCGTGAGCGAGTGTTGGCCTGGCTGTCTGGCTACAGTGTAAATAGCATGTAAATAGCCTATTTCATCTCTGTATTTCGTCTGTGTCTGTGCAACATTCTGGTGGAAGTTAGCGATCCCCGTCCTCGTCACGGCGCTCCGAAGTGGTCGGCATATCGAGCTTGTCACCATACCTCCCGGTGACGAGACCGCATCTGCAACGGCTTCAGCTTGTCTGACTGCTCTTACCGTCATGGTTGCCCAACGTCGTGACCCTGGTCTCTTCTGTGGCCTGCAGGGACAGGATATTGATGAATGGCTCAAGCTCTATGAATGCGCCCGTGCTAATAACAGTTGGAATCCAACAATTATGCTTGCTAATGTAATCTTTTATCTCGGTGGCACCCCACGCGTGTGACTCCAAACACGTGACGAGATAATTAGCTGGGACAGTTTCAAAGTAAAGCTACGAGAACTGTTCAGTGACCCCTTCAGGCGCAAGGTTGCCGCGAGAAAGGCTCTTGCGCCTTGTGTCCAGACATCCACAGAGCCATACGTTTGATACGTTTGGTCTTGGCTCTTTGCCACAAAGCCCATGATACTATGCCTGAAGCAGAAAAGGTGGCTAAAAGGCATTGGCGACGATGCTTTCAATTTTTTGTTTTCGGCAACGTCTTTCCTATCGGTGCCATGATAAATGAGTGCTGTCGCCTTGAATAAGCTAAGAGCCGCCGTATCACACACCACATCACGCAGCTACCCAACACTGCTGCTAAGTCGACATGTGAGGGTCGACCACATCAGACGACCACCTGTGATGACCTAACCCGTATTGTTCGCCGCCAGCTCGAGGCCACCTGTTGGCCAGCCTTCTCCGCGACACCTCTCGACCCGCCAGCAACCACAATTGCCAGGATTCAGGTCGTCGTCAGACAGGAATTTGAGAACGTGGGTCTGAACTCTGTGTGTTTAACGACTCAACCCAGCGTTCCCCGTTCTCTAGCGGCCCTCCTCGTCCCCGGCACTCCTTTTCTGCCACATATCGCAACCCGTCCAAATGGCGTACCCCTGATGACAAGCTGATCTGCTTCCACTGCTGTCGCATCGACCACGTCGCTCGTCACTGCCGCAACCAATGGACATACACCTGCGCTTATTCCTGTACCTTTGGACCTACTGTTCCCTATGCCACCCGTCTAGAACCCACTGCCACTGATGCTCCACCTCCGAACCTTCGCTACAGCCACTCGCCCTCACCTCAACGCCATCAGTCTCGTTCGCCCCAGGCCCGTTGCTTCTCCTCGCCGCCTATAGCCTCCTGGATGCAGCCAAAAAACTAGGCACTACAGCTTCTGGAGGTGAAGCTGTGTTGTCAACCCTGCCCTCAAATTCTCTGCTCATGTTACCTACGAACCAAAACTTTCTTCGCATTGACAGGTATCCTGTGTTACGTTCGACCAGCGGGGGCTGGCGATCTTTGAGGAAGGGACCGACGGAAAGGCGCCACCAGGTCTGCTGTGACGACTAGCTTTGAAAGGACGGCCAGACATCAGTCCCCAGCCCATCGGCGCCACCATGGCAGTGGCGGCGACTGGTTTTGTAAGGAGGACAATGAGCCGTGTCCCCAACGGAAGGGCGCCGAGATGGCTAGACACAGTGGGCGGAGCAAGTATTGTTAGCGTGTACACCGTGAAGGTCTGCTTGGAGCAGGGGAGCTCCTGGAAGATATTTTGTGGTGCCGTCTCATTCAGCTTAGAACCCGTCTCACGCGGCAGTCAACAGACAGATGCGGCAGCCACTGACTGCAGGGTCAACTCTGGGATAAAGAGGCGCCTGCTCGGGTCAAGCACAGTGTCTGCGAAAACCCTCTCACCTCGGTGTGGTCAGTGCAACCTGTGCAGAAGTGAGTGCGTAAACCCTCCCCCTAAAAGGCGGGTTGGTTATGATGACTTTGGACGCTCTGAATTGGTCGGCGGTGAACTGCTGTGTTCCGTCACCTAGGGATTTCGGGAGGACAGTGTAAGGAGCTGTTGGCGGCTCTTCAGGGTGCATTCCTTTTTCAGTCATGTTAGACTGATGAAGTATAACATTCTCATGCAGATACTGTAAATAAATCCGATTCCTCGTTCTTGATGAGAACAAGTCTCTCCCTTCAACAACGTCCTCAGTGTGGGTAAGTTTGATGACCGCATGGGCCAGCTACCATCTATTTCATGCCCGACTCCAACCATTACATCTGTCACTGCACTCATCGATGCAGGAGCACATCTTTCTATTATATTATAAGTGCTGCCTTCCGAAGACGACTGAAAAAGCACTTCACCCCAGCGTCAGCACGCGTTGGTCGCGTTGCGGATGGCGGTACTGTGCCTATCATCAGCATATGTACGGCATGTGTCAGCGTTGCCGGCCACCACACTCCTGTCCTCTTCACCGTGATTGCTCATTGCCCCATGACCTAATTCTCGGGCTCGATTTTCTCTCTGCGCATTCTGCTCAGATTGACTGCTCTGCCAGTACCCTTTGCCTTGAGGTGCCGATTCTCATAGAACCTTCTAACGCACCCCAGTGCCGCTTACGCCCCACCTGCTTTATTCGCCTGCCACCGAAGTCAACAGCCTATACTGAACTGTTGTGTTGTCCACCTGTTCCTGATGGCGAGTACCTCATCACTCGCCTGCCCAACATTCCACTACAGTATGACATCACCGTGCCTCACAGCATTCTGACTGTTACTGCTAACTATACTCGCATGCCTATCTTTAACTTTGGATTGGGAAAGCAAATCCTACTGCAAGGTATTTGCGTCGTCAACGTTGATTGTCTCGGCGACCGTCACGTAGCAGCTTTATCATGCCCCTCGCACCAGCCTAGGGCACCGATGCCAACATAAAAATGGTTGCGGTGGACCTGTTCTCTGCGCAGGCTGACAGCCTTTGCAAAGTATTATCGTCCTACCGAGATATCTTTTACTTCAAACGATCGCCCTTTAGGCCAGACACTCGCGGTCCAGCATTGGATTTCTACTGGCGATGCTACGCCTATTCATCGATGACCATATCAAGTTTTTGCATCGGAACGCTGAGTAATTCTAAGTGAAGTGAACAAAATGCTAGATAAAAACATCATTAAGCTTTCTTCGAGCCCCTGGGCGTCGCCTGTGGTTTTGGTTAAGAAGGACGGCACGTGGCGCTTCTTTGTGGACTACCGTCATCTGAACAAAATTACTAAGAAGGACGTCTACCCGCTCCCAAATATAGACGATGCCCTTCACTGCCTCCACAATTCCAGCTATTTCTCTTCTGTTGATCTTCGTTCTGTATACTGGCAGATTGCTGTTGGCGATATGGACAGAAAAAATATGCTCAATCAGCTTGGTAAGTTTAAAAAAGTAGGGTACACTGTTCACTCCATAGAGAAATGTTTTGCGTTCCTGGTTCATTGGCCTTGAGACGAAATTGCCCTCGCTGTACAGAACTATAACATGGTTGAACTTAAAAAGTTCCTCCCATGAGAATGCAAAGAAGCTCTTCAGTAGGACGGGTGCAGTTGTCTAATGTGGCTATCACTAATATTACCCACAGTCAAGATTCTATGGCACATATATTTCTTTGATTAACAAGGCCAACTTAAAGCAAAATGTGTGTTTTTACACCATAGATCAGCAGCACATAAGCTCCACCTTAAATGTGATTGTTCACCTAAATCTGCCTGCATTTGGAAAGGTAGTGCAAACCTTAAAATTAAATTAAATTGTGGGGTTTTACGTGCCAAAACCACTTTCTGATTATGAGGCATGCCGTAGTAGAGGACTTTGGAAACTTGGGGTTCTTTAACGTGCACCTAAATCTAAGTACAGGGGTGTTTTCGCATTTCGGCCCCATCGAAATGCGGCCGCCGTGGCCGGGATTCGATCCCACTACCTCGTGCTCAGCAGCTTAACACCATAGCCACTGAGCAACCATGGCGGGTAGTGCGAACCTTCTGTGCTGTTAGAACCCAATTTCGAAGTGTTTGCCCAGCCCTGTGCACTGTAACTTGATGGTTCCAAATTGCTGGTTTTTAGGCCCTTGCCCAACTGGTTTGTTGAATTAGATGTTAAAACGAATGACAGCTACGATTGCCTGGACACTTATCAATGAGATTCCACTGTAATTTCAGTGATGTTCACAGCAACAACAGATTTGGTGAAGTAAGGGACAGGCAGATTGTTAAAGAGAACTGTGAAATCCATCAAACGGATATGTTGAGCTAACAATGTGGACTGATTGTATAAGGCGAGCAAGCTGCAGAGAATTGCTAAGCTTGATGTGCAGACCTCATTTCTCAGGCAAATAAACTGTGCAATGTCTTGTTTTATTATTGATGACTGCTCTGCCAGACTGCCCGAGTTGTCATTTTTTTGTATTTATCATAAAGCAGGCAATTTCATGTTTTTGTAGTTGTGTGACACAGAGTCATTTGTTTCTTACAGCTGTCGTGTTCTCGGAAGCAGGCACTCATGCTTGGAGACCTGCAGAGCACAAACTGCAGCATGTATGCCGAAATAAATAGCTATTGCCTATTTCAAATAGAACCAATGTAAGGCAAGGCCCCTTTTTGCTGTACTGTGCTTGCAAATTGCAAAGCAATGATAAGACACAATGTAGAAAGAAACATTTTCTTTTATTTGGCGGACATTAGAGTGGCATCAAAAAAAATATATATATATTGAGCAGCCCCAAGTCAGTCACTACACTAAGCAGCTCCACTGCAATTCACATGACCTAGGAATCCCAGCCATACAACCGAATGATTATTCATATAAGTGACGATCAAGATCATTCTTCACTTGAATGCCACGGAGCGCTGTTCAGTAACAGCAATCAGTTTGTGTTCCTGCAAGCAGGAATATTAATTCGTGTTTTGGTTATTGGTGACATATTGAAATTTATAGTTTTCTGGCCCATCAGATGTTTGAATCAGAAATAAATTCTCCAAAGATGTACACCTTGTCAGCGGTACATGCAGGATGATTTGCGGTGGCCAGAGACTTTTGAGTGGGACTTCGGTATCAATGGAGGTATAATGTGTGTGCATGCTTCAGTACAAGGGAGATTGGAGGCAGCATCAAGGCAACCCATAGGCACTGTGAAAAATTTTGAAAGCTACGCTATTTGCTAATGCTCTTGTGCCCTCTGCACTTGATAGAATACTTTCCAGCTTTAATTTCAATCAGAAAAGAAATTTAGTATTTTCTGATGCTACCTTGACATGCAAATAAGTTTTTGTCATGTAGGAGGAGGAGGGGGTTACGTTAAACTACAACACAATTTATCTAAGTTTTTCAGCGTCCTATTTCATGTGTGGTACACTTTCTTTAATTCGGCTTGCTGACCTGGCAATTGCATAGTCTTGGGCCAGGGATGACTGGATGGGAGAATACAATGAGGAGTACTGTTCATTGTTTAATATGCGCTTGTGCAATATAATATTTAAAAATATAAAAAAACTAGTGATATTTTTATGCTTTAAGCGTTTTGCAGAGTAAAGTAATAAGGAATTTTTTTTTTCTCTAAGAGATGAGAGAAGATGGTGTTGCTTGCTCATGATGTTGCTGGGATACCCTAGTACCTAGCTCATAACTCTTTAGTGCAGTGAAGATCACCAGGTAGAAACCACATCAATTTGTAAGAGTTATGAATCTTCAGCATGAAAGTAAATTAGTGCTTTTTTTTATTGGATACATTCCCCTTTTGGAAAGTTCTGTGAACAAAATGAAAATTAGCAAAAGGAACAAATAAGAATTTGGAACAAGCATGCTATCAACACAACTAATGCAGAAGCAGAATTTAGTCACACTACATACCAATAAGGACAGTGTAGATGTGAGAACGTTGCTGATTACTTTTCCACCTATGACAAAGGAAAAAGTATACTCCAGTAATTCAGATGAGAACACAATTCTTGTTACACCAGATGTGGCGAGCCCGGGAGACAGCAAGAGCCGCAGGAGTCCTGGACTAAGGGCGCCTCCCACACAAGCAGAAAGACACCTGCTTTTCCTTTCTTTTCTGTAATAAATGTTTTTTCTTCTCCTCCTCGTCCTTGTGTTCTTTAATACAATGGTTTACCTGACTTGGAGGCAGTTTTATCTCGGGAGCTCCTATCTGAATACATGGGAAAAGAGAAATAGTTTTTCTCTGAAGCCCGCAACAGAATTCGATGAGGTTGGTTACATGTTTAAAAAAAAAAAATGCTGAAATGTAGCCACTGTTTTAGGGGGCAATGTTTTGTGGCAGGAAATTTTGAAAATTGTGAAATTAAAAGGACTTCCGTATGAAGTTTACAACTTGATACAAAAGCTATGACATTGTAAACTTTGTGCTTAAATTTTTTAAGCTTACTGACTCTCAGCAATTTTTCCTAAATATTCAAGGTCCTAAATCAAGATTATGCAGCCTAGAATGACTAAAATTTAACTTTTTCTCTCAAATGCAACAAATTTCATTGAAATTATTCGAGTAGTTGTCTCAAAAGCATTTCTGCATTTTACATGTATCTGGATAAAGAGATTAGAGTTGGCACTGAACTAAAGCATCCTCCTCAAGGTAAGCACGTCAATTCTGGCTGTAAGGCCAGTTATCAGTCTACACTCTACACTATAAAAGAGAATTGCCTTTTTTTTTACACCTTTCCAGCAATTCCAACTTAGTAGCATGCTTAACTGAATGCAGCTAGGAAGAAGGAAATTTGACAATATTTATTTTATGTGCAGAATTATTGCATTTGTATGTCACTGAATTTTGGCCTTCATGAGCATTCATATCCTTGAATTTTTTTCAATGTTGAATCTAACATTTGAATCAATTGAATCAAAGCAGCCATCAGGCCACCAAGCAACGTAAGGGCAAATAAGAACTTCATGTGGAAGCACTTAAAAGGTCTGTTCAATTCATCTGCACAACTGTGAACCAGTTAACGGAGGTTCACAAGAAGTTCAGATATTGTGCAGCTTGTTTCTGTGGTGCAGGCACAGCGCAATACTCGAAACGAATGGCAAGGTGCAGATGCGGTGCAGGTGTTATGTTATGCCCGATTAATGTGCACAGAGTGCGTACATTTGAAAGATTGTGAACTACAAGTATCAGCTTGTGAGCCTAACTACAAACCACACTTGTAGACACATCAGACGTGCGTAAGTGGGCTTTTAATGGCGCTTGTGCCCATGTGCTGGATTTTCTGCTGCACTGCTGCGTCGCACCTGTATGCCTGTACCAAGTCGGCACCGACAGCGGAGTAGGTGCAGCAAAATCATGAACCAGCCCTGCACCTTTGAAACGAACGGAGTGGTTCAGCGGGCGCCACTGGAACAAATGGCTGGGTGCAACACGTCGTGAACTCGTTCAGGCGGTGCAGGCGAATCGAACGCACCTAAAGTAAAGCACATTCAGGGGCGCTATAACATAAAATGATTTCAAACTGTTTTGATTCCAATCTTCTGACATCAAATTTACGTAACCACCGGTGCAAGCATTGCGCGGTGACCTGCAGCGTGGTCTGAACAACCCAATCAAACACGCTCCTCGTTTATAGGAGGTCACCTTTGTTCACTTTCAAAACCAATAACATTGCCTACACTCAGCGGTTTTTCTTATCTAATTGGCTGACAAGAGGCGAGAAGTACGCCCTAGTGGAGAGGGTTTCGATGGGGCTGAGCCAGCACAGTGAAAATGGATAACCGCATGAAGAGGGTGGTGCTGGCTTCTCCGATTGGCCCGCTTCACCTTACTTAGCTTGCGGTGGCTGGTCGAAAATTGCGGCGGCTTGCAACAGAAGGAGAAGAATGCCGCTAAAACGGATCCTCAGCAAGGAAGAGTTGGCAGAGTGATGCTGTATACATACCGCAAGGGCTCGATAACGTTTTACTGTCATGCAAAAAGGTTTATCATGTGCAAATAAATACATGCTGACCGGCAGGTGCGAGTAGCGAGGGCCTGAGCGATCGGCGGGCAGCCATATTCTATTCCTTTCAGAACGGGGCAGTTTCTGGCTATTCAGAAAAATTTTCAGTTTTGTTCGGCATATTAATGCATTTTTTTTCGCATACACATCACTTTGATGCAGTGAGTTTTTGCTGTTTTGTGAGGTCGCGTGACAGACAGGCGAGGTGGGTGTCGCCCAATAACATTGAACCAATAGCAGAGGGCTAATGGTGAAAAGGCGTTGAATCAGGAATAATTATTTTTCTTTTGTGTGGTTTAATCATTCATTATCAGTGTGTACATGTATATCAGATGGAGAGCCATCACGGTTTTCGTGACGTCGCGTGACAGACGGGTGAAGTATGGAGTGGCCTGAAAAAGTTTTGACCAATCGTGGTGGGCTGATTGCAGAATTGGAATAGAAAAGTTTCGAATCATTTTATGTTATAGCCAACAGGATTCTACAGGGGGCCATAGAATTAGACTTCCATGCAAAGATGGCCAACCTCACAAGGTTCACACGGCTGACGTAATGAAGTCAACCTAAGCTGATCTCAACCTCCCAAAGTGATGCAACATTGGTTGGCTGTTAAAATTTTTTAGCTATGGCAATGGCAACCTCATGGACAAATTTGAGGTTGAGTGAGGTCGAATGCTCGGTGAGGTTATATTTCACAGCAGCTGATGTGCACATTTCCACCTCATGAATAAATATGTGGGAAGTTTTATGATTTTACTGATATGAAGGGGTAATTATTTAATACAATAGTCCCAGGCAGGAATCTGGAAGTGGGCTTCACCCCAAGCCACCTGAGGCTTTGTTTTCAATTTGTATAGACAGCTCTCATCACATATGAAGCATAGGTGTACACTTCTTTTGCTTTACTTCAGATGTGTGACACCACCGCAGTTGGATATCTTGCATCGGCCTGTATCCTCTGACCTTACTTTTAGAAGGCAGTGAGTCACATGCCAAACTTCTTCCTCGTCGAGTATTCCTGCTCTAAACTAACAAATGACAGTTGCTGCCTCTCATTCAGTGTTGGCTAAAGACACCTAGCCAGAATTTTGGTACTGAACAATGAAACTAGGCAAGACAAACATACTTCTGGTATGTTGCCTGTAGGCAACAAATGTCAATAAAGGGGTAATGAGAAATAAATTAAAAACTGAAATACAGTAGAACCTCGTTGATACGATCTTCACAGGAACTGGAAAATAAAGTGTATCATAGGAAAATCGTATCATCCAACATATTATCCAACCAAATCGGATTTCCGGGAAAAGAAAAAAAAACAACATTTCGAAAAATGTATTAAGCAGAATCGTATCGAGGTTCCACTTTATAAAAAGAAACGACACTGAAATTGGCTGTAGAAAAGTTAGTAAATTACTAACTGTGCTCTGAAGCTTGTCACAATTTTTTGCTAGAGTTTAGAAGTCTAGGACCTTGATTTAACGCAAGAAATGAATAGTCAAAAATATTGTTACGGTGAAGGGAAGGAAGAAGTTGGATTAGACTAGATGAAGACGAAGTCTGGCAGTTGCCTGAATACCATTAACATCAGTTGTAAATATACATTATTTTACACTTGTGGGCCTGCTTTCTTCCTGCAACATTTTGGTGGAGGTGCTGGGTACAATCACGGAACTTCGCAGCGGACGTCATCTACCTGCCGCCACAATGGCAAATCAACCGGACGATACTGATGCAGACTCGGACATCAGTGTACTATCCCCCTCCGGCTTCCTCCATATTGGCAACGAGCAGCGGAAAGATCCTGTTCTTCGAACACTTATGGAACGCCTAAGCTCCTCGCCCAATGAGCCGTCCCTCCGGATGTTCACCTTGCGCGATGGAACTTTATACCGTCGCAGCGTTCGTCCAGATGGCCCGGAGCTCCTCCTAGTCGTTCCCAAGCACCTTCGACTCGCCTTGCTCCAGCAACTTCACGACGCTCCTTCTGGGCCGGCATTTATTGCTCTGTGCGCCGTTATGTCGCTTCTTGCGACCTATGTCAGCGCCGAAAGACGCCTGCTATGCCTCCCGCTGGTTTGCTACAACCAATTGATATCCATACAGAGCCCTTCTACTGGGTGGGCCTAGACCTCCTTGGCCCCTTTCCAATTTCCATCAAAGGAAACAAATGGATTGCTGTAGCAATGATTATGCCACGAGATATGCCATCGCACGAGCGCTACCAGCCAGCTGCGCTACAGATGTCGCCGACTTCTTACTAAACGACGACATCCTGCACCACGGTGCCCCTCACCAGTTGCTGACGGATCGCGGCCGCTACTTTCTATTGAAGGTCGTCAACGATCTGCTCCGCTCCTGTTCTATAGAACACCAGAGTGCTACCGCGTACCACCCTCAAACGAACGGCCTCACCAAGCGACTCAACCGCAAGCTAACTGAAATGCTGGCCATGTACGTTTCCGACGATCACCGCGACTGGGACGTCGCTTTACCATACATCACTTTTGCATACAACTCGTCCCATCACGACACTGCTGGATTTTCACCATTTTATGCTAGGAGAATGCCAGCAAACTTTAGAGCAGGAAAAAATCGAGAGGCAGACATAGACAAAGAGACAGGAAGGTGGCTCCTTTCAGCCACCTTTCTGCCTCTTTGTCTATGTCTGCCTCTCGATTTTTTCCTGCTCTAAAGTTTGCTGGCATTCTCCTAGCATAACCATGTACCAACTAGCCCAACAAGCCACTCTCATGAATTCACCATTTTACCTGTTGTATGGCCGCGACCCCACCTTGCCCTTTGATATATTGCTACCTTCCGCAGTACAATCACCCAGCACTGGTTACGCTCGCGATGCTATTGACTTAGCCGCCCAGGCCCGAGAAGTAGCCCATTATCGCCTCACAGTCTCGCAAGCTTCTCAAAAGCAACGCTACGACCTTCGGCACCAAGACTCCCATTTTTCACCTGGTTCCCTTGTCCTTCTCTGGACGCCTTCATGTCGCGTCGGCTTGTCGGAAAAGCTACTTTGCCGTTATTCTGGTCCATACCAGATCTTACGCCAACTTTCCAACGTGACATACGAGATCGCCCCAGTCGGCCAGCCTTCAGTGCCTTCCAACGTCACCAGCGATGTTGTTCACGTCGCCAGGCTGAAGGCCTATGTCCCCCCATTAAGTGATGCTCTATAACTTGCATCGGGACGGAGCTACCCCGCCGGGAGGGTGACGTTACGGTGAAGGGAAGGAAGAAGTTGGATTAGACTAGATGAAGACGAAGTCTGGCAGTTGCCTGAACGCCATTAACATCAGTTGTAAATATAGATTATTTTACACTCGTGGGCCTGCTTTCTTCCTGTAACAATATCATGTAAGTACCCCTTTAAAGTTCAACATCTTGAGACGTATTTCTGCACATTGAGACGTAATATTTACCAAAGCCATAAGACTCTTAACAAAGCATGTTTCAGTCTTGCAGGCAAACCAAACATTTACAGTGGTGCACCTTCATATGGTGCAGTCAATTCTATGGACCTAATGCTTGCATCTTGCACACCTGCTTAAGCCAGAGGCAGGAAATTAGGACAACCTCCAAAACATTTCAATTATCTCTTTCTGAAAGAGAGAAGTGTGTTTTATCCAGCAATTCTTGACATAGCCAGAGTGGTCTAAAGGTAAAGTGACAACTATGTTCCTCACGAAGGCCTGATTCCCACAGGTGTTATCGGCCCCATCACGGTACACGCGTCTGTCAGGACAGAGCATTTCCTTGCTGATTTCTCTGCAGAAACAAGACGCTATCGACATTTGCTGATGCTCTAAACATCATCAGTATCCTGTTTTAGAGGAGAAAATGGTGTGAAAACCCTCTATTTTCACAGATACAGGTTCCGTAACATTTTGTGCCGAGACATGACAGGATGGGTCAAATGTGTGAACCAGAATGAACTTACAATGGCACTTGAACATAAGATAAGTTAGAGAAACATTGCTGTAAACAGATGGCAACACAGGTGAAAAGTTTTAGATAATGATGCCAAAGGACAGACACCATTGCTTGTAATGCTTCAGTAGAAGCACAAGGCGAGATTTTCAAGATCATAAGCTGGAATCTAAACCACACAAGGCAAGCAAAGCCCACTTGCCAACTGTGTTCACAGCAGCCTACACATATTGTCAACCCACGTGACATTTCTGTGGCCAACATACCATGGCGGTTGTGCCAGGATGACTGTGGACGCAGATGGCAACGTAGCCAAAGCATTCTCGCCTTGAGTGCCTGCTGCATAAATCAGTCTTGCGTCTGGAAGCGTCCGCAACCTCCATGAAAGTGTTACAGAGGAAAAGAGATGCACCAAATATATTTACTGAATATTTACAAAAACTGTAGCAGCTGACAAATAGTAGTTAGCACGCAAAATACAAAAGTGTTCCCTTTTTCATCAGCCTTTTAAACTATGCTCTCTAGATCACTAGACTTTTATCTAAAGTAGGAACAATCGATCAATCCTCTTCAAAAAAAGACAATACAGCACTGACATGGGTACTCACATGAATGAGCCCACTTCATGTGTCGACCACTCGAATCTGTTTTAAACACAGGCCTATTTCCAAAGCTCCAACTGCAGTGCACTTGCTTTTATGAGATATGTAAATTAATTTGGGCTAGTTGATGGATCTGAAACGAATGCACAGTGCAAAACAAAATATAGATGGAAGTGACAATGGTGTACAGAACCGTCTTCCAACTGTTTCTATTAGAGCATAACCTCCCTATAGCGAAGCAACATATAGGGAACTGACAGTTAAAGTGAAAAAAGTTCCAGTCCTGATTACACTCCCTTAGGGCATTCACATATTTTTCAATGATATCCCATTCATGCACTGCGTGCACAAGAGACTATTTAAATATGACAAGCCTTTGGTGTAACTTAGAATGATCAGGGATTCCCTGCAGTGCGATTAGGTGACAAGTTTGGTTCAGTACATATTGAGTGGTTTCATTGCATGGTATTTATATAATTGTTATTTTTACAATATATTTCGCCAACTGCCTAATGCGAAATTTGAGTGCAGCTCTATACATGTTTCCATTTTGCAATATATTGGCTAGCATGGACAATCTGTCTCGTTTGGCACTTCACAAACAAAGTGAAGTGTGGCGCAACTGCGTTGCTAATTGGAAGACCACGAGAGCAGCACATGGGTGATGCGTGGGCGCAATTCACAGCAGCTGCCGCAGACAGACATGTGGAAACAAAGCGCTGCATGAGCAGAGGCTCATGCAGCGCTTTGTTTCCATACAGATGATGCGCACTAGTGTGGTATAAAGGCATCCAAGATTTTCCTTCCTAGGAAACATCTAATGAAGCAATAGATCCTAAGAAGGCCACTATCCAAAATAATCAAGAAAGGAATAGAGAAAAATGTCACAGAAAATCGCATCAAACTAGGTCAGAGCATCAAAAATTGACCAACATTCTAGGCCTTGCCCTTGGAAAAAGTCTTGTAGCAAGGTTAATTGAGCACAAATGATATGCAGGTATTCTATGGAGTGATGTCAAGGCTCGAACACTGAGCTCTGCTCTTCTGCAGGACCTTGGTGATGCACATTTTAAATGCCATTCTTCTGGCTACTATGGTTTCCAGGAAAATTGGTCATCTTTAAGAGGACAGGACACCACCATAGTACATTTTCAGGCATATTACTTGCACTAGCATACAGAACAATTAAGGTTTACTGACAATGAACATTTGCGGCAGGACACAATAGCAATGACAGTATTTGGCAGGATGTTTAGACAACAGACTAAAGAGAGTGGACTGGAGGTGAAACCAATTCTTTTGGTGAAGTATTTAGCTTGGCTTTAAACAGTGCATTGCTTGCATATAGGGTAACATACTTGTCATGTGCAATTTTGTAACAGTGTACTTATGATGGAAAATTCTGATCAAAACCACATAGTGGCATGGTGAGGCAAGTGGACAACACAGTGGTCTTAAAGCATTGTTTCGTGCTGAGTACTAAGTAGCAAGTTTGGTATTCCCGCACAGCAGCCAGGTTAATGAGATCAAAAATGGGAATAAAATGTCAAACCTAGTGACAAAGCATGAAGCAAGACTTATATCAAAGTTCTTTGAGTCGTGTGTGCACCTTGTTGGAAAATGTGTGAACTTTCGACGCATAAAAAATGTTGTCATTGGAAACAACTCGTCAAAGATAATCACTTGTTTATCAACAAAGCGAGTTTTATCACACAAAAGTTCAAAAAAGCCTGCTTAAAAAATGAAAAACACCACTAACTTTGACCTTCTCTTACATTGAACACCCGGTGATTAAACTGTCCATGGCATCTCCAGCATGTCATGCGGACCAACACCTAGGCAAGAGACAATGGCAGCAACTGCTGCAGAATAGGCGAAAGCAGAGAAAACAGTGATGGCACGAAACAGGCTGTGGCATTACAAAAGGAAAATGCACAAGTTTGATGACAAATGATAAAAAAAAATACGATTCAGAGCCCTTCCACTATGTGAAGATGGAAGACCAGCTGAAGCTGTACTTGTTGACAAGTATATTGAGTTATATATGATTAATTGCTACATTGATTAAATAAAGAAACATACACACAACTTCATTATCTTTGATATTTTATTTACTTTGTCACCATGGTAACCATTGCTTTGTGGTCGCTGTGATATACTGCAATTGATCGCCGATGCTATCGTGCCCACTCCCGCTTCTGTTTGCAAAGGTGATCCTCACGGGCACGCTGTTCTTCATCAGTCACAGAGCAGCTATCCGACATTACAGATCTGCAGACAAGACGGGTCTGGCTATAGCAGCTGCCCGTTGCCTTCACGCTGTTGCTCACACCGGTGCTCTTAACATGCACATCGTTCTTCTTCAGTATGGACTAGACGCGTCCTGGCCATAGTAGGACCAAAGTAAAACTGCTGATAACGTCGCTAGAGCGATGTCGACTTCACAAGAAAACGAGGCACAGACATTGGTGGGTACACAATGACGTTTTATTATTCTGCCATCCACTCCAGAGCCACTGAGCACTGCTGGCGCACAGCAGGCTACTGTGGATTCAATTTTGTCGACGCAACTTTTTTCTACACACCCTGTCGATGTATGCACTATTGGTCGTGGTCAGAACCTAGCCATATACAGCTTCGCTGTAAAAATAGCAGGGGAAATGGAAGCAGACACGTTCAATGCATCACAAAGGAATGCAGCAAGCAAAAAGATGCGGTTTCTGCAGCACAAGCCAAGACCTTGTACAGCTTGTGGCAACAAAATGCAGCACAAGCAGATAGCTCAATCACTTCGCAGTTGTTCTAGCCTTGTGAACTGGAGCAACTGGCTTTCCTGTCCAGGAAGCACGGGCAACGACACTGCACACATGTTGGTAATATCAAGCTTTGATGCAGACATAGTAATGTGTGGTGAGGAATTAAGTGTAATCTTTGTTTCCACTTCTGCATGAATTTTGTGGAAGTGCTGGAGGGTCAAGATTTTATACAGCTATTAATTTATGTATGTGGTCTAATAAACCATTGCAAAGTGAATGTGTGGCATCAGCAACAGATAGCCAGGCACTATCACAAAAAGAAGCAAAATAATGCTAGGTTGTCGAAAGTTGTAAATTCTGGAGGAGAGAGAGATAAGGACAAGACTGCATCGATCAATTGGACATGACTGAAGGCATGCACGGTATGTCGAGCAAGAAGCAGACAGAAGGAGTATTAAAGAAACGCATGAAGGAGAAGCCTGACAGTGTGTGAAGGCAAGAGCATCACATGAAAAGAAAAATTTGAAGAAAGTAGCAAATGAATGGGGAGCCCAGATGCCAAGGAGCAAGAATTTTCTGCTAGAAATGTTATTGCTGTTGTGCCTTAGCCCTGGTGCTGCAAATGGAAGGTGGAAGAAACAAGTACAGTACAAGTTGAAAAAGTGCTGTGGCAAGAGTGAGCGGCATTAGATCGGTGCCTCATCAAAATGATTGAATTTGCACTGCTCATCTGCACTCAACAAAGTGTGCTAACCTGTGCTGCTGGAAGTGTGCGAGCTATCTCGAGATGAAATGTGCAATCAGCCAGCTCTTCCAGATTCAGAAAAGACTTAAGACCAGAGGAAAATTTCTAAAACTACAAGACAGCAACCTGATTTGTTAAATCACATTTTGGATGTTTCCAGTAGAAGCACTTGCAGCAACGAAAACTAAGTTGCATTAAAGGTTGGACTTCAGAAAGTGCATCAACACTACACCAACGATAAATGCAATTCCACTACATGGATAACTTGCCTTGTATGAAAACATTGTTTTCACCTTTTGCTCTCCTGTTCGCCACATAAGCATTGCGGATTAAACAAAGTCTCACTGTTTCGTGCAATGCGTTTATTGTCACTGGCTGACCACAGAGACGCCGAACAAGTGTACTGGCAGGCATTCAGAGCTATTTCGCATGCGGTTGTAGTGATCTGAGCCCTTGTTTCGCCCACATAGAGCGCCCCGTATATGAGCTAGACATCGTAACAGCCGGGATTATTAACTAGCCAATATCAGTGTCACTGCACAGATTTCACAAAGGTCTACTGCTATGAAATTGCATGACGACCACTTTTCTTTTGCATACATTTCTTCCGTATTCATCCGCAGGGCGTAGTGTTTTGCCAGTGTGGCTATACAGCTCTCACAACGATCTACGGCTCAGATTGCATGACGACGCAAGTTTTATACTTACACATACAGAATACAAGATTTCCATTTCCACGAACCTCCAAGTGTGCTGTATTCTCAGTTACATTAAGAACTAATGCATCGGCACGGCAGTTAATTCATCAACTGTTTCCGTTCCCGCGATTCCCCTGAAGTGTGTAGTATGCTCACCTTAATCAACGACACTAATGAACAATGCATCGGCACGACGTAATGCTTTGCCACTAAAGCCATCCGAGAAGACACCTCACTTCCAAACGTATCCCCTTGCGACTATAAAATTTAACATGCTACCGTCGCAACAAAATAGAAACAAACTCACCTCGGACGCGGCTTTTTCCGCCTTGCCGGCCACGCATCCTGTCGATTCTGTGCTGCAAGCTCGGCTAGGGACAAACGGAGCAAACGATTTTCTTCCCCGTAGTACCTAAACGACGAGAAATCTTGAGCACCAAAAGTCCCCACATTTCTCTCTCGCAGCTACTCCTCTTCGCGCGTGCGCAGAAACGGCGGTGAAATCCATTTTCGATGTGCTCGTCCGCCAACCGCCTTTTCCCCTCACACCAAATCCGGTTCCGGCATTTCCGCTTCCGGCGTTTCCGGTTCCGGCATGTCCGGTTTTAAGATTTCCGGTTCCGGCGTTTGCGCTTCCCGGAGTTGCGCTGCGAGAATTTCCACTGTGATTGCAGACGATGGTGAGACGCCCGTGCTTAGCAACCGGTGCTAATTTGAGTAGCTCGCTCTAGCCATTCCACCAAGCGTCATTCGTGTGCATCTACGTGCTTGTTTGCGTACGCTGCGCCCGCACGCTTCGCCTGTCGTCCCCTTTCTCTGACAAAGTGCGGAGAGCCATGGGCTGGGGCACAACACGTGAACATAATTCGCCGTACACATCTGCTCGCGCCACAACACTAACACAATTCGCCGTACACCTTTGCACGCGTTACAACACGCGCGCACGCACCAATTCACTGCACACCTCCGCGCATATCGCACAAGAAAAGCTCACTTGCTTTCACCATGTCACTGAATGCCTTCCACGCAAATTTCAACTTGTTATATTTCATAGCTTCACGTCATTGCAGTTCTTCACGCAGCGCACGCACTTGGGACGTTCGTTACCTTCGATCTGCCGTACGAGACAAGTTCAACCTCAGAATCAACAGCATAAACTCTATGCGTCTGCCGTACAAATTGGCGTCGCGAACTCTTTCACTAAAGTCCCTCCATACGTGCTGGCTGAAGGGGATGTATGCTTCAAAACAAGAAGAATTCAAAGGGGACAACTGTTGTATTCCGCTGAAGTAGTAGTTTGCGGTCGCTGTTTTCCAAATGCACGAAAAACGGGAGCGGTCTCCAAGCACCTAGGCACTGCATTCCACTGTACGTTGTCTCTCGAGGCACAACCCGTCGCAGGTTGACGCGAAGCAGCGAACACGACCAGATCGCCGATTACAATAGGCGGTGGTTCTTGGATGGAATCGCATTAACAGTTTCAACCGCAGCTGGTGCAATTAAAGCCTCTCCGTAGACGCGAAAGCAAACAACGCTAAAAACATAGCGTCACTTCCACTCGGAACAGGAAGCTGAAGTACGTAAGTTCCGCTTGACGCCGGAAGCTGAGGGGGTGAGTGGGAGAGGAGCGTGGAGGAGGAGGGTAGGTTGGCGGTACTTAGCTTGGTCGGCGGTGGCGCGTGGATGTAGGGGCTTTAGGTAGCCTCAGCCTCCATGCGCGCCACATGCAGCGCAGCAGCAGAAGCAGCAGCAATCGCTCTCGCACTTCGCGACGCCGAGAGCAAGGGAAGGTCCGCCCGTGTCCTTACTGACTCACAAGCTGCTTGTCGTTTATACCTGAATGGAACACTCCCTATACAAGCCATTCGAATTCTGGGTCGCACACTACAATGGACCCACGGTATCGTCTGGTGCCCCGGGCACGAAGGCCTGCGGGGCAACGAAGAGGTGGACTGCGCAGCTCGAGGTCTCACTAGCCGAGCGGCAGACCACACCGTTCTTCAGTCCCCGACAGACCGACGAGCGACCCACGAGTTATTAACGACAGGTCAACAAATACTACAAGACCAACGGCTCGGAAGAACGCAATATGCTCCCCCACACAAAGCTCTCAATAAACTCCAGGCAAGGGACTGGCGCCGCCTGCAAACTAACACATACCCACACTTGTCTCGTCTACACGCAATCTACCCAGACAGTTATACGTCCAGAACATGTCCCTGGTGTAGCAACCACACAGCGACACTCGCGCACATAACACACGAATGCACCGACCGTCCGGGCGACGCAATTTCGCCACGAGTCACAACACACACACTCACTGCGTGGTCTTGGGAGGCGAGACTCTCCGAACTGGACCTGGGAAGCCAACTGGAGACCCTCGACCAGGCCCGGCGAGCCGCGATCGCCAGTGGAGCCCTGTCAGAGAGAACCACCCAGGAATAAACCGCGCAACGGTTTCTCCAATAATAAAGTTCCTCTTCCTCCTCCTCCTCCTCCAGCAAACATTCAAGCAAGCGGCAGCACATGTCTACGAGCTGCGAAAAGTGGACCGAAGTCAACAGAACATAAAAACCATGTCATAAAACAAGTATGGGACACACCATGTACCATCTTGTCCCTAAAGACATCAGCAATAAGCCTATTGGCCGAGTCTTTATGGTGCCAAAGCCTTATTTATTTGCGACCAGGCCGCAAGCTATGACACTAGCTGTACTTATATGCAGGTTACTCATACGTCGCCCTGGACACTACAGCCAGACTCACACACCAGCGCTATGTTAGAGGTCATCGGACAGCTGCACTTTTCAATGACGCCGATGAGGTTACAGAACTATCGTGGCACATTGGACTAACAGCCCATCTTTATTTTTCATTTATCAGCATCTTTTGGTTCCCTCGTAAGTTATTTGTTGCTAGCGCTCGCTGTGGAGGAGGGGGAAGCGTATGATGAATTGCAGAAAGGAGCAATAGTAGTGCAAGAGGACGACGACGAATAAACGCAGTGTTCGAGGGGTCATATTTATCTACGCCCGTAACGTCCTGCTTGCGTAGCAGGCACACACACACACAAACACACACGTGCGCGCGCGTTTATAGAGGAGAGGGGAGCAGCCGGTCTTCGATACTCGTCTCCAGTTGTACGCACTGTTTCGCCATGAAAAAGTGTCAAACTGACCAGGTTTCGGTCACTATAAACTAAAAGATGAGCAGACTGCTTTGGGGAACCAGCAAATATATTCTTTTTCCAAGGACATGTGTGCACAGGGGCACAGAAACTGGCGGTATTTGTGCTCTTATAAAAGTATGATTTTTGAAACCTAAGTAAGATGAATTGTAACAAACGATGGCACAAGACTATGTAAGGCCATAAGAACGAAGGTTAGACGAATCCACGTAGGAGGCATTACTACCACAGTATCTAAACTATAGCATCGGCAGTTCTTTCTAGTAATTTTTTTTAAGAAACTCAATCGGAGCTTCCGCGGCCGGTGCCGTAGTTTCCGTCCCATTATGAAACCAGAAGTTTGCGCGATCTCTGGTCATAAACGGCTTCTGCAGTAACATGCAAGATTTTCCTATTAAAAATGAAATTGATGAAATTTATTACTCATTATGACAATTGCATCACGACATGCATAGTGATTGCAGCATATAAAGGCTTCAGAATGAGTTAAACTAAGCGGCCGTTGCCGCAAAGCATACCGGTGATAGTAAGCCTTAGCTGGCAGGAAGGCGAATATTGTGAGAAATGTTTCATTTCCGCAACCACAAAGACGCTGTGCCCACTACATGAGAAGGCAGGGAAATGATAAATACAATACACTAGTACAGCAGGGCTGAGAAGACGCCGCCTCCTACTTCCCCCTGCACATAACGTGCACAACTGACGTCCTTCTCGGCAGTTCCTTGAAGATTGCCTTCAACTGAAAACGCGGTAGGAAAGCAAGAAGTACTCCTGGCCGTTGTAGCGCCAGCAGGGCGACAGGGCATGGGCTCTGCACGAAGTTAAATGGCTCTATTCCTAGTTGTCAGTGCTCAAAGCAAGCCTTCTAAGTATGGGAATCCTGTTAGAAAATTGGTCTTCTCTAAGTCTCAAATAAGCAAACAGTTCTTTCACACAGTCCTGCAGTTTGCAGGAATGGATTTCTAAACAAAGATTACGTGGAAGGGTGATGGGTGGGCTTAATATATTTTGCCTTGTTATGTGGTTGCAACTGTTCTAGAGCAAGCAAAAAAATCAGGGAAGCCACTATTTCAAAAAGAAAATTATGATGTCGGCTTTATTCGAATTTACAGTGTCCATCTGATTTTCGATCCAATCAAACCCTGCCTCTCGGGTAAGGAATGGGCCAGGGGTTGGGCTCAGGAATAGGGAATGGATGAGGCCAGGGCTGTGGCCAGGGCTGGGGCCAAGGCTGGGGCCAGGGTCGGGGCCAGGGAAGTGTGGCTCGGCGCTGCCTCGTCTTCGTTTGCGCATCGGTGGAAATCTCCGCTTCCGGTAGGTCTGCATCAAAAGAATATCGATCTGTACGTTTCACTTGATGTTGTTCAGAGTTCAGGTTCAGAGTTCAGAAAATGTTGCACGTTGAGGTTCATGGAATTCAAGCAGCAGGTGGATCGAACATGACTCCGTAATTCCTGTATTTATTTACCAGAATATAATTATATACCTGCAAAACTGGGAGAACATTAAACAGGCGTATTATTGAAAATCTATTTTATAAAGGACAAACCCAAATGGAATGAAATATTTTGTAGCTACATAAAGCGCCATGTATGAGCCATCCAAGTGGACGACGAGATTTTTTTGCTTATGAAAGTTCATCTACTTTCAAGGCTTCCGAAGAAGTCATTGGCAATAATTCGTCATTACTTCAGAAAGTAGTCCTCGACTGCTGATCTAAATAACTGTCTACAATCCACTGAAACACTAAAGCAGATGAGGTGATTACACCCTTTGCTTGCCCTTGGCAGAAAGGAATGTAAATTCATCCCGAATGAAAGGCTGGGTTTGATTTGGTTGTTCATTCAAAAATGATAAATACTAAGCTTGTACGATGAATTCATGTAAAACTGCTTGGTTGTGAAATATAACTGGCAAAAATCGAAAGAATACTGAAAAGTTTAGGATCAAGTACACCAACTTCCCACTAACGCGCTCAGCCTATGCATGTAAGACAAAATTAATGGGTTGGTTCTCAAAGAATTGAAAGCCCCGAACTCCTTTCAGCAAGTTCGGTCTCAGTAGCCTTTCATGGCCCGAAAATTCAGTGGGGATAACATGACCAAATTTACATTGCAGCAGCTTCGACTTACCTTTTAGCATGGACACCCTTGGTTCCGGCAAAAGCCAGGGCTGAGGCCAAGGGTGTGGCCATGGCCGAGGAAATGGGTAAGGCCTGGGGTAAGGCCATGGCCGTGGAAGCCAAGGTTTCGGGTAGAGTTCACGAAGTTGGCTGACGTTTTCCACGGGCTCGACTTCTGCGTGAAGGCAACAACCAATTCCTACATTTAGAAGGCGCCTAAAAGTGAATAAGGTGGGTGAGAATGCGCTGATGGAAGGTCGATTATCATTGAGGCTGCATATTTGGGAATGAGGTAGCGTCATGAAAATGTTTCTAAAAGGCAAACATTCCTTTATACCAGCCATTGACATATTAGAGGCGCACGTTGATGCAACAACCCCTTTACTTGTTAGGTTCCGTTGTATTAACTAAGCGAGACAGTTTGACATAAAGTGCACACTTACCCTGTTCGGCACAGCTGCACTGGACGGCTAACGCCAGAGCGATGGCGATGACGAAGAAGACCTTCATGGTCACTCCGCTTGGGCCTGTGTCTGCTAGAAGAAGCTACTCAGTCGATCTTTAAATACTCAGTGCCTTCTTATCTAATCGCACTGAGGAGATAGCACTTTCGCAGCGGGCAGCAGAAAGAGCAGGTGTGTTCAGTCTGGGAATACCTGATATGGCTCTGGTATGAGCTGAGGTGGCTCCTGATTCTTGGGCTGCCGAGCCGACAATAGGCATTGTCTCGCTGAATAAATTATGTCTGGAAATCTCGGCGACCCGACGCCGGTGGTATGGAGCTCCTGTGATCTTTCGGAAGAATCCTTCGAAATCTTATTGCACTATCGGAAATTTCACGGAGTGTCCCTGCCTGCAATATGCGGTTGAAAAGGACCTTGTGCTTGCAATTTTCTCTTTGCTGCGCGATGACTGTATTTTAATGATAGACAAAAGACAAAGGTGTGTGGAGGGCAAATAGTCGACAAACATTTTGATCACACATATGTTTTCATTCAGCATTGAAGCTAATACTCACTGAATCGTCAAAGATCATCAACGTGTGCTATCCACACGAAACCTGCGTGGGTTGCACACCTACACAGGATTAGTCACCCAGAAACTCCCATGTGTTTGGAGACAATGTCCTTGCGCATTTTACATGAAAAACAGCTTCCTCGAGAAAAGTACATTCAAAATGAAGCAGAAAACGATATTAGAATCGTGTTATGGTAGCGGCGCGACTGTCACCTCCAAAGCAGGCGTAGAAGATAGGCTCACGTGCTGGTAGCGCGAGAGCAGAAGATGCTAGCGCCTACGACCTGAGTGGCCGCGGTGTTGGCCACTCTCAAGATCACCCTACATCATGGCTGGCCGGCCTAAATAAGCCGTGACTATGGCGGCTACCCCTTTGCACCGCCTCCCGCGAATCGGTGAACCGCACGACCACGCCCAGCCATACCGGCGTCAGTTAGTCGACTCTATCAAGGCGAGAGAGTCGTGGTTTCACAAAGTCTGGCAGACGTGCCGTGGTTGTAAGGTGTCCGGGAATTCTACCTCGACGTGCCGGACATCTGATTTATTCATCTGGACAGCCACTTTCTTCTCAACAAGGTTCCAGGCTCCAGCTGTGTCCACAATGTCCCGACTTCTACGACGACTTCAGGGCAGCCGTCCCTGCTCAAATGTCAGCTCGAGCGCTCAGTCACAACGGCTCTCGACATTTGAACCGTGAGCGTCATTCCACATCGCCTGCGTTCACCCGTGCCGATCGTCAGCACGCGTCGGCCCCAGCATCTACTCGGTCCTTGAGCCTCCTCGCCAGCTCAAACGCAAGCTGCACGATGACTCTCTCCAAGGAATTCACTCGACTGAACGCAAGCGCTTACGGCTATTCCACGGCCCGCCACTCTGCTTCCTCAGACCTCCCCGCAAGCTGTCCGCTTTCCGTTCGGGCGCCCGTCACTCACCGCGGATACAGAAGCTCTACCACCGGCTCCAATGGGCGGAAATTTCCCTTTCGCAGGGCACGCCGATGCCACAAGAGCAACCTTCGCGATGCATTCATCGTCCTCCACAACGCTGATACTATCGGCATGCGATATTTCGCCGCATACAGCAGAAGGCGAGCCTTCGGATGTTCTGTGCTCGCACCTTCCGCGGATGCATGGCCTACCCAAATTTTGCAGGAGCAGCTCTACCGTCTGGTTTCGTTATCCCCGGAATCACGTCTTCGTCAACAACGTGAACGATCAACACTTGCGCTATCTCCACGCAAGTCGAGAGCAGCCAGACGGTCTTCTTTCGGTGCTCTGACTTCTACCTGGCCCGGGCAACTACGAGAACCTCCGACAGGTCGTGATTTCGTGCAACGCTATCACCGGGCGGCGCGTCGATCACAACCTACGCTGCCAGTGCTGCCTGGTAAATCTCTCTCGGATTCCATGAACTGGACTCACCAACCATTACACCAGCTGCCCACATTTCCTAGACTCATTCAGCTGGACTTCACCATTGCATTTTATTTCAATCGCGCTTCGCACTAGGAGGGTGCCCTGAAGCGTCGCGACCACCGCCTCCAAAGCAGGTGAAGAAGATGTGCTCACGTGCAGGTACCGCGAGGATAGAACACGCGAGCGCGCTCGACCTGGTGTCGACCGCTCCCGAGATCCCGCTGCACCATGGCTGACCGGCCTAAATGAACCGTGTCTAAGGCGGCTACCTCTTCTTGCCGCCTCCCGCAAATTGATGACCCACACGACCGACTCCACATTTCCCACATTATGCAACAGTCTACAGTTTCATTGAAAAGTTGTACTACGCAAGCATTTTATTATTTAAATTTTCATATCTGTCACTCTTCTTGAAGGCGACGGTCATCGTGTCCTGGGTCGTTTCTGTGTTATGGAATTCGACCAAAGCTGTCATTATTTTCGCCTTTAAGCTTTGCTTTCCTGCCGCCATTGATGCACTGCCTAAATGGGCGTATGTGAGGAAATGAATGAGAAGTTAACATCAGTGACCAAGTAGACCAAGTGATCCTCCGAAAACCTTGGGCCGGGGAAGTCCTTGCATTTCTTGCCACTTAGACCTTTAGGCCCAAACAATGAAACGTTCCTTTCCTTCGAGCGCTTCCTAACCTTACGTGAGGCCTCCTTACAGCGAAGGACCGATGGAGGAAGCAAGCATACTCTGAAAGCTCCCTTCACCCGTCCTCACGTAAGGAGCGGTTGCCGCCATGCCTGGGTTCGAGATTATCTCTTAAAAGCTTTAGGCGAACACCAGAACACCCCTATTCAATAAAAAAGGTTGTATCGTCGCACAATCTCTAAGTTGATGAGCTAATATAGAGAAGCGTGGACGCTTTTTTTTTAGTTTTGTTTACGAAACCTAAAGAAGCAGTGCATTACAGTGCGAAACTTGATGTGCTCCAGCAACGCTGGCACGCCGGCGTCGTGCAACGCCTAGCAACGCTTCCATGCCGCACGCGTGACTGAAACGAACGTGCCTGGCAAAACGTACCGTGCTCGCGCTTCTCCGAAGGTGGGCGACAGCACGCACGCGCAAGCAAACGTCACGTGGTTAAGCAGTGAGGCGAAGTGCTCGTTCAGGGCCAGGAGCGGCGTAAGGACGCATGAAGGTAGCTTGGCCCAAACAATAAAACGTTTTTTAGGGGTGTGCGAATATTGAAATTTTCGATTACGAATCGAATACGAATAAGACGAAGAACTCTCTTCGAGTATCGAATCGAATATCGAATACATGTGTAGTATTAAAAAATTGCAAGAGAGGTAACAATAGCTTTATTACCCTTTTAAAAATAACATTGGATTTTACAAGGTTGCTTCAAATTAAAGAGGTACTCAATTATAGATAACGGACTCAGGTAATGCCCTCAGTCAGGTAAAACGCTTGTTACAGATTGTCGTGAAGGAAAATTAACTGCTCAATATGGCCAGAAAGTAAACGCTCTCTATGCACTGTCACATTTCTACCGGTAGAAAAGACTCTTTCACTAGGAACTGAAGTGGCAGGGATCGCCAAGTACTTCCGGGCGAGTGCACTTAAAAGCGGGTACCTGAAGCGGCCAATGGACTGCCACCACTCACAAGGATTCATGCCCCTTTCCAGAAGAGGCTTTTGCGCGTAGTCTGTAACTTCCCTCTCATGGGCAGATGCCAAATGTGTCTTCTCTTTGTTCATCACTAGATCGTCAAAAGCATTCCATACACTCGATGCCACCAGTGGACACGAAGTCGACGCTAGCACGGCGGTGTCCCCATGGTATTCCACGACGGCTTCCTGGAGCTCCCTTGTCACAAGGTTTTTCAGCCAGATCATCTGACCAGATGCCTGATGAACTGTCGCCATAAAGCGCGGATCAAGAAACATGCCTAGGCTGGCCACTTCATCAAATTTCCACTCCGCACAAAGAGCCTTGATACATCTTGAATCAATCTTAGCAAACCCTGAGTTGCCTTTGCAACCTTCAAGGCAATGGGGCATTCCAAAAATAATTGGAATTATAAAGCTTGGTGAAAAAGAAACCGAAATTGATCATGTCTCAAATGCCTGAAGCAGATAGACTGAAACAGAGCATACAGATAATGGCAACTCAGGTACAGTGTACTAGATAGGGGCAGTGTGTTCAGACGGCGCCGCGCGCCATGCACCGCTTTGAAGCCGGGAGCGTAGACAGGTCCCGGATGTATGCGGCGGCGCTGCAGTCGCACGGGCTGTACGGACGCGTTCCCCGTGAGTTGCGGCCAGTTGCAGCGTGCTTGCCATGTGCTTGCTCTGAAGGGCTCTGAAGGAATTCCTCGAGTTTCTGTCTCGTTGGGAGTCACATGCAAAAGGATTGCTATTTGTTGGGCATGTTGGTAGCCTGACTTGGAAATCATATTTAGCGCTAGCGAACTAGGACAGAAGGGAAACGACACCACAATGCGCTAACTTCAACTTCATTTTCAGTAAACACCCGCCTATTTAACTGTGCATGGGTTAAATAGGTGGGTGTTTCCTGAAAATCAAGCTGTTGAAGTTAGCGCATTGTGGTGTCGTCTCCCTTATGTCCTTCTTCGCTGGCGCTAAATATGCTTTCCATTGCAAAAGGACTTTGCGGCTTGAGCCAGTCGACGGCAGATAGGCTCCGTGTGACATTGTGCAGCACTTTGGCTCTGTTAGAATACTTGGAAGGAGAGGGTTTTAAATACCTATTGACATCTAGACTAAGCCAATAAAAGTTGGAGAACTTCTTGTGTGGTAGTCGTGCGGAACCAACGATCACCCAACGCCGTCTCAATTTTTGATTGTTGTGAATTGCCTTTTTATATATTGGCGAAGGCGATTCAAACAGGGAATACAGAAGTCAGTAAATATTTGGTATCGCTACTTCACTCACCTGATAATTCTGACAAGGAAGGGGACGTTGCGTAACAATTGACAAGTTAGTTTAAGCTGGAAGTCTGACGCTGGTAGAGCAAAGGCTAAACAATACTCCGGCAGAGCAGCGGGTTTTTGTGGAGGAAAGGAGTGATAACCGCCTCATCCATTATATATGGCAGGGTATGTCGCGCAGAAATTTTTTATTCGCAAGAAATGTGAGGACTGCCGCTCTCTTCTTTTGCAGAACTCTAGTGTCAGTAGCAGCCTCAAAATTCACGACATTTGTGACAGGGGTGGATTGCTGTATCCCTCCAAGTTGCTTTTCGAAGCACTAAAGAAACTTGCGGGAATAAATTTACAACCTTCAACAAAAAGGAGCTTTGCAGCGACAGCATAGTTGATGTCATGATTCTAGTGAAAGCTTTAAATTTGGCTATATATATAGCTTAAAATTACATGCTGATAATTTCACATCAACAGTTGTGCGTCTTTATGTCCTAACAAGGCTGCACTTTCACGTTAAAGGTGTTAATCAGTGAAGAGAAGCACCACGAAAAAAGAAATTGCACTTTATAGTTAGCTACACTGTTCTTAGCAGGCTGGTGCAACATATGCATGCGGACACTTCTTTGTGTTTTTCTTCTGAATGCACAGCTTCTTCTGGTGCATTCAAAAAGCTAACTTTGTGAATATAATTAAAATGAATTAAGTAATTTATTTGCGCATTATAATTCCGCTGTAGGTCTCCGTTGTTTGGGTAGGAATGTACTTGCACTGTTTTTCTGTGTTTTGGCATGATGTGTGTAGTTTTGCAGAGATCCCTTTTACTTGGCGTCATTCCTACCTGTTTTATTCGTTCCATAGGAATGTAGGATGTCGGTGTGTCTCATACTCGCACATGAGCCTGACGTTCGGGAACACTTCATGAGGTAAATAAAAAAAATGTCACGAATAAACTGTGCAAATGTAGTTGCGGGGCGCTCGCGAAACCGAATGAAAGAACGAGGGACAAATGTTTATCGCGAAAGAAGGTAAATGACAAGCAGGGAAGCTCTTTGGCTTTGGGTATGTACGTACATTGCTTTGCCTTCTCTCCTACAACAGCGGCTGAGGAACTAAGCGCTTGACGTTGGCTCGCAGATGCCGCGGCCGCTTTTTTATGAATGCGAACCGCAAAAGAAAATGTGCGCACCTGGAATCCGAGTTAGTTTAAATCAATTCGATGTCCTTAACTACGGCGTTATTTGCAGCCGACTTTTCCGTTCGAATAATTTCTAGTTACGTGGCAGCGTGGCTCAAAACAAATTTAACGGCTTTACGCCACTACTTCGGTGTCTGCAGAACCTTTGCTGTTAGGTGAATAAATGTGTCTAATGGGCGTTGAGATGCGCTAGGAGTGCACATACAATTCATCTCTTATATGAAGTGAGTTTCGGGGATGCATCTTAACACCCGCCGATGATTTGTACGTCTATTTGATTGCGACAGAAAATGATTATCAAAATATCAGCATGCAGTGCTGGCGCTGCGCCGTACGTTCCGTACAGCCCATGTTCCTACAGCGCCATCTCGTGCTATCTACATGAAGCGCCTCAGCGGCGAGGGCTTCCTGAACACACTGCCCCTATTCTAGTACACTGTAACTCAGGGTTGCAAAGGCAACCCTGAGTTGCCTTTCCAACCTTCAAGGCAATGGGGCATTCCAAAAATAATTGGAATTATAAAGCTTGGTGAAAAAGAAACCGAAACTGATCATGTCTCAAATGCCTGAAGCAGATAGACTGAAACAGAGCATACAGATAATGGCAACTCAGGGTTGCAAAGGCAACCCTGAGTTGCCTTTGCAACCTTCAAGGCAATGGGGCATTCCAAAATAATTGGAATTATAAAGCTTGGTGAAAAAGACACCGAAACTGATCATGTCTCAAATGCCTGAAGCAGATAGACTGAAACAGAGCATACAGATAATGAGCGGATCATGAGAAGTTCTCAGTTAGTAAGCATGTTCTTAGGAGAATGCGGAGCAAGTATACAATTGGTTAATTGCTCAATTATTCGCCGTCTATCCGAATATTCGCCGTTTCCACCGTTATTCGGCCGTCCTCGGATATTCGTGAATTTCCGAACATGCATTTCTCGAATCGAATACGCTTCGAATATGGAAAATATTCGATTCGTATTCGAAATTTCGAATATTCGCACACCCCTAGTTCCTTTCCTTCGAGCGCTTCCTAACCTTACGTGAGGCCTCCTTACAGCGAAGGACCGATGGAGGAAGCAAGCGTACTCTGAAAGCTCCCTTCACCCGTCCTCACCTAAGGAGCGGTTGCCGCGTGCCTGGGTTCGAGATTATCTCTTCAAATCTTTCCGCGAACACCATTATTCTATTAAAAAATGTTGTATCGTCGCACAATCTTTAAATTGAATAGCTAATATAGAGAAGCGTGGACGCTTTCTTCTAGTTTCGTTTACTAAAGTTAAAAAAAAGTTGCGCATTACAGTGCAAAACTTGATGTGCTCCAGCAACGCTGGCACGCCGGCGTCTTGCAACGCCTAGCAACGCCTAGCAATGCTTGCATGTCGCATGCGTGACTGAAACGAACATGCCTGGCAAGACGTACCGTGCTCGCTCTTCTCCGCAAGTGGGCGACAGTGCGCATGCGCAAGCGAATGCCACGTGGTTAAGCAGTGAGGTGAAGCGCTCGTTCAGGGCCAGGAGCGGCGTAAGGACGCATGAAGGTAGCTTTGGAGCTACCTTATGCTGAGGAAGCACCAAGGAAGCCTTCACCGAGGGCCCCTCAGTAAGGAAGCTTTCAGAGTGACATAAGGTAGCCTCACCCCAATGAAGGCTTCCTTAGTGAGGTAAGGAAGATTTCATTGTTTGGCTTCTTATGCTGAGGAAGTACCAAGGAAGCACCAAGGAAGCCTTCACCGAGGGCGCCTCAGTAAGGAACCTTTCAGAGTGACATAAGGTAGCCTCACTGCAATGAAGGCTTCCTTACTGAGGTAAGGAAGATTTCATTGTCTGGCCCTTAGTCTCCGAAGACCACGTCCAATGGCGGAGTGCGATTTTTGCAGAGTCTGCAGAGTATGAACATGATCTATTTCGAGGATGATCTGGGACGAACACTTTCGGCGAAAAATGCGCCAAGCGCTCTTGCGCAGCTGTTGGGTTGCGAGGCCCAGTAAGGCGTCATAGAGACGCCTTTCGCCTTGTATTCCATGGCAGATAAGTTTCTTGTTGTGTATTGTATACTGCTGTGTAAAATGTATATGTGAACATTGAGAAATATATATCCTGCATAAATAAACAAAAGTTTGAAAACTTACCTACGTGATGACTACCAGCATTGAATACTGCCTGCGACAGAACACTTAGAAAGTCATTCCGGTACACTCTGCGTGAAAAGGCTTTCAGTGCTTTTAGCTTGTTTCATTTCCTCCTTATGCCAGCTGGAAATTCACTCTGAATTCGAAATAGGCTCATACTTAAGCAAAAGGCGCTACAACCAACAGGGATGGAAAAAGCCCGTTACAAGAACTAGCGCCTACTTTTTACTATATGCGTTTGCACATGAAAAAAAAAACAAATGTGCGCACCGCGACCATCATTAGAAACTAAGATTTCCTATAAAGACATCGTAAATCTGTCGTTTTGTTCAGAGCATAGATATGTGTTTCACATACGTCTATTAGATTAAAGTTAGCGTTTGCTTTTGTCTGTTCTAGGGCTGTTTTTTGAGGAATTATTCTTCACCAACTAGCCCAAGCACTTTTATTTTCGGTTCCCCTGAATTGAATGTCGCCAGTTAACTTGCATCCCTAAATATTTCTCAAATAAATATTGTATTCTGGGACCTTGCATGCAGAAACCGCATTGCTATTGCGAGGCGCACAGCAACGAGGACTCCGGAACCACGTTACCACCGGGTGTTCCTTGATATGCGTACAATGCCCGGTACACGGGCATTTTTGTCTACCGCTCTCATCGGAATGCCGCTATAGCGGTCTGGGTCGAATCCGTGAACTCATGCTCAGCACAACACCATAATGATTGAGCTTCTGCGAGGTTTAAATTTTATGTTGGTATTTTTAACACCTGTATTCAGAGATCGGACCATGGATAAGATTTATTTGCCACTGGCACCTGCTGGCCTGGCGACCCGACCTGTACAGGACGTGCCATAGTGATAGCACAACTCGTTAGTACGTCGCTGTGATATGCGATATATGTCCATACAATAAGGTTTTATGCGCATAATTTCCGGCTAGACAAAGCACATAGAATAGATTAGTGAGGGCATTGTGCTGAGGGCGTCTGCATAAGGGACGAATATCTCGATGGATATCAAAGCAGGACAAACTCGTGCGGGTAGAGTCGGGTGTATTTTTGCCTAGCCACTCAAAGTATTTGCTTGAAGAGAAACTAAAGAGAAACACTAAACCAGTTTAGACTGCTAAAGTGGAGGTTCAAACATTATTTGCATTATTTGCATAATTTTCGAGAATATGTTAAATATTACTGCAATAAATAAAGGAAAGACTATCTTTTTTTTTCAAGGTACTTTGCAGCGTCAAGAACTACCGCGTCGCTGCATCTTTTTGGCGTCAGAAGTTTTAGGAAATTTTCTCCTGTTTGGGCACTTTCAGTGCAGCAAAAGTTATAGAAACATGGCAGATGAAGTAGTTGGCTCCTTGAGATTGCAGTGTCGTGTCTTTTTAGCAAAACACAGTTGATGTGAAGCCTTTGTAGCGATTTTCATAATTCGCTACGCCATGGCGATGTGGCAAAAAAGTGTCACGGCATGAGGGCCACCTGTCTTTCGCTTCTATGTGGCTTCTGCCGTGCCGAGCGTGCTCTCACATTAAGAGATGACCGTGTTACCATGGAAGAAGCTTTATGCGGTAACTTTTCGAAACAGTATGTATTTTGCATACAGATATTTTGAAGCAGACCATCTGTGTCCGTCTCATTATTGCTTTAAACGGCGCCCTTCTTCGTACAGAATGTGAAACGTCATCGCATGAAGTTTTGTTGTTAGAAAACGCTAGAGGCAATTTGTGTTAAAAAGTAACTACAGGTAAAGAAATTGTGGATGCTTTCTAGTGAAACCGCCATTTCTCATTGTGGCTGGTTTGAATAGTACGTCATGCACTTTATCCGAGGTTTGCACCCGTCGACTTTTTTGTGTCCTCCATACTCAACCTGGAACGTAGCGGAGAACACTGCAAGAAATCATATTCAGAAACTTGTGATGGCACTACTCAAGTTTCTTCCACTGAATGAGTTCAAACCCATTCTTGGAGACATTGTGCACCAAAAAAAGCAGTACATTGAATATAAGGGAGATGGTATCCTATAGAGACTTCGTCATTACAGGCGCCGTTACCAGCCCTGGAACATTATTATGAAACCTCGTAGATGGGTACATTACACAACACCAAGTGTGTGACAGTTACGCTCTTCAGCAGTTCAGGTTCCCTTTGCGAGGTAATTCGCTGAAATTCTTTAGAATGCAGAGCTTACCAGCGCCTGCTTTTTTACAGTGGCGAATATGTTGTGAATTCCTCCAATTGTGGGCTTGCTTTTACGCTGGTATCAATAATCCTCTCTTTCGAGTGAAGAAATTTTCATGGTTATAGTTATGTTTATTTGTCTAAATATTGTTTCGGGGTAACTTCAACAGGCATGCCTTTGTCGTAAAATCAATTCAGACGAAAACGCTTCATTGTTGAATCTTCACAATATTTTAAAGAAATTTCTAACTCATCTTCTGAATATAGTAGTAGTGTGTAGTAGTAATTATCAGCCTGCGAACAAGAAATGGCACTTGAGCCAATGATTCCACAAGGGGACTTGTGTTTTCCAGGGCAGCCTTTTAGGCTACTGTTAATCCCGTAATGTTGTTGTTGTTGCCTCAAAACATGGCTCGTACCCCCGAGGGGGATTGGCCACACTGGATAAATTGAAACGAAGACCCAACAACATACCAAATGGGCGAACATTTAAAACGAATCCTTTGGCAATTATGATAACACCGATGTTGTGAATACATATACATTAATTCACTAAATAAAATATAAATTAATCTGAGAAGTATAATAAGAATAATAGGGTTCTAGGATTGGGGCCCCAACAGTTTGGGGCCCGAAAGAGCTTTTCGGGTGTTAGCGTTGGGGCACGCAGGAGTGAAGAGTTTTAGAATAGGGCTTTGCGTTTGCTGATAACGTCTTACGCTGGCAGCACCACTACGGCGTCAAAGAAAAGCTATTAGAAATAATTAAATGAAATATACAATTTTATGATAAGAATAGTAGTTTTGACTTTGTTGTATTCATGTTTAATTAAAATTTAGAGGTTATTCTGTAAGCAGCAAACAATTAGTTGCACTTAGTTTTGAGTAACCAACTTTACGTGCCTTCACCAGCCAAGCTAAGCCGTGTTAGGCCTAGGAGCCATAAAATCGACAATTGAATTCGGAAACAGAAGTGTCTAATGAATCAATCTTCATAACACACGCTAGTTGAAAGAAAGCGACAACCGTAGTCACTTCTCCTAGCTTGCGAACTTAACGCGTTACCACGAATCGAACCCAGTTTGGTGCTAGATTAGAGCCTTCGCTTCGATGGGAGCCATCATGTTTGTTTACGCAAATGTTTTGGGGCAACTCATAGGGCAACTTTTGGGGCTCCTGCTAAATCAGTGAAATAGCGCGCCCGGCACGAAACCTAAACGCAATTTGCGTCTCGCGCGTGCGCAGTGGCTTGACGCTATTTCTTTGGGGCCCCAGAACGTTTGGGGCCCCGTTTCTAAAACTCTCTAATAACAATAACAAGTTGGCTGCAGCACTTTTACTGAAGGTAGCCTTCTATAAATATTTAGGTCTAACATTAACGAGCGAATTATCATGGAGCTCGCACATACCCTTTCCGGAAACAATGCCTACTGCGCCCTAAACTCAAGACTGCATGCTCCGCCTAGCGTTAAACTACTCTCTTAGTTTTCTTTTATTAGGGTAAAACTTGAGTATGCTTTTATAGTTGGGGACCTTCACACAAAAATTAACCTTAAGAACCTAGAAAGAATTCAAAGAAAAGCAGTACGATCTATTTCCAGTAAATTTAAGGCTACTGACTCCCCCACTGCATTACTAACCGCAAACGGCGCTCAACTATTGCAAAGTCGAAGAAAGAAACGTCGGCTAGAGTTTCTTTCAAACTTAATGAATCATATGCTAGCCTTAAACACCGCAAGATACGCATCCTTTTTGATAAGCAGATCCACTTGGCACCAATACCCTCACCCTCTAACACCAATTTTCGCAAGGAGTGACACTTTTCGGTACTCTTTCTTTTTCCACAAACAATAGCTGACTAGAATAAACTAACTGAAACATATCCCCAGCGCCCGTGAGCTGTATACTATTTGTGCAAATAATGTTATTTCGTGTATTAGGTATAGTTGTATTGTAATCAAGTTTAAATTGTTCTTAATCGTCTAGCCTAATTATGACCAAGGATTTTGTGTGAAAAACGTGTTACTTGTTTCATCTTGTTCTTCTGTGTACATAATCTTTTATACCCAAGCAGCGTAACCTTCCAGACGCTTCATTGAACTTGTGCATGGCACTAATCATCGAACCATGGCTTGTGCCAAATTTACAGGCCCCAAAAGACAAAATGTTTGGTGTTGTAAGTGCTAAACCTAGTTTTCTAGTTTGAAACTTGAGGAACATTCTGCGAAAGGATGCCTACAATTTCCTGAGAACTTCGTTCTCGAGTTCGATCGTGGAGAGAAATTGCGTGAGGCGTTCTAATGGATCGCTTTGGATTAGACAACATTAGCACAAGGCATAAGGTGACTTTCTGTCAACTTAGGTTATCCTTACACTTTCATTACAGTGCGCTAAACTAAAGCTCTTAGCAGGACGGGCACCGCACAGTCCTGGAAATTGATTGTGCTTATCGTTCGTGCATACGACGCAGAATGCCATTCTAAGAAAAAGTGTCCGACGACTACGATACTCACTAACGCGACATTTGAGCGCAGCTCGATTGGTGTTTTCATTTTCTTAATATATTGAGGCAAAGAATATATATATCTGAGACTTAAAACTGCGAACCAACGAGCAGTGGGCCAGTGCCGTCATAGCCCTCGCAGAATGAGGGACAGTATGGGAACGCTGGCATGGCGAGTCAAACCGGAGCCAGCTGCGGAAGATGACGACGACGCACGCGGAGAAGTGGCACGAGCGCGTTCGCACGGTTACGCCGAGGGACGCCGACGCTCAACCCAGCAACGGGCGCCTGAAAGTTGCGACATAAAAACCATGCAGATCCACTGCACATCTTGTAATCTACGTGAAGCGAAGGTTTCATGAAGCGGCTAATCAAATGTTATAAATTTGCCCGTTTCATTGCTGCTTTTTTTTATATAAACAAAAGTGTCCTCCACGCATCTACTGTATCGCATCCATACTACGCAATGTAACGCATGCGGCGATGATCTGGAAAGAAAACCCGCCTCCATTCCACCTTGAGAAAATAGATGTACAGCAAAGATGTACATTAGGCAAGCACCATAACCCTAACTGACGTTAGACTACGTTAGGCTAGCATCACCACCACACACGACGTACGGTACGCACGCACGCACGTGTGCGGAAGTGCAGCATATATCCTCATTTTGCTAGGCCCTCCTCCAAGCGCAAGTGCTTTATTGAACTAATTGAATTCTTAAAGTAAATAACGTCACAACATTCGTAAAGTACGACTTGCGCACAAGGCGCGGACATAATAGCTTCGGATTGTAATTCGAATATACGATATAACAAACTTATGTTACGTGGAAAATGAAAAACAGAGTCCTTTTCCAGCTGCCGTTTGAGGTCTGTCTGAGTGGCCATGGCCACTAGGTGGCGGTACTGTTTTTTGGTGAGCACGATCCCATGAAAAATTCTGACCAACTAGGCGCTAGCTGCTTCGCTGTAAAAGCACGTTTGTGTTGGCACATTAAAACTATATGTGCGACTGTGGGTTAATCGCAATGGCATCGTGCTGCTATGAGCTGCTTGTATGGCAACAGCAATTAAGAAATTAAAAATTTTTAAAGCTCGAGATATTCGGCAAGAAAGCAGCAGCGCCCACCAACAACCCAGCCAGCGCCAGCCACCACGGTCGTAGAAATCCAGCAGGGTTCGCAAAGATAATTTCGACTGAAAGAATTCCTTTTGAATGCTAGATTCGAAGATTATCTGCGAGAACATTTGTTACGAAGATTTCATTTCATGGATGCTGCATTTTTACCCGACAGCGTTAAGGGCCTCGTGTCGCAGAAAATCCGGCGTCGGCGTCCCGCGTCAACCGTCTTTTCGCGAAATATTATTCGAAAACAGGCATACCCTACCACTCTTCTATATATCACCATACCCTACCACTCTTCTATATATCAATGTTGCTCATACATTGTCTTTCATTCTCTACAAAGTTATTCCTTGGAATTTTGAGAATGATAGCCCACAAATAAATTTCAATAAAAAAAGAAACGACAGCACATGTTAGATCTTCTCAGCCTGAAATATTATAAATGCGAAACAGTAACGGGAGATGGGCCCACGTATAAGGGGCCGTGTTTCTACTAGAAAGCTCGCCTTTGTGCATAGTGTTCGCCGCCATCGTTTCCCGGTAAACATTGCGGTTACATAAGCTGCAGTTGCCGGGAAGCATGAAAAGCAGTCAGGAATATTTGAATGCTATCGCGTTCCACTTTTAAAAACAAAGCTCAAGCGTCCTTCAATTTTGTTTTCTGCCACGGCCAATCTGAACACAACGTCCTTTGAGAAGTTTAAACTCCTGGTGCCATGTTTCTGTCTAGTTAGTGTCAAAAGAAAAATATGTGGCCTGCAGTGTTCCACAATCGTGCATTGTCAACCAAATGCAAAAGAGCCGCTGGTATTATGCAACATACTGCCGTTTACGAGAACCACAGGCTCAGGCGTGACATTCGGTGATGCGAATATTTTCACATTACAATTGATTAGGTTCTGGGAGGCTGCTGATATAAACGCGTTCATTGGCCGCAATAGAATATCATTGAATAAATCCACGCATCGCAAAAGCTTTTCATTCATTGTGATTGAACGGGGCCTCACAATATGTCCAGGACTGCTCTTACAATCACACCAGTTTCTGCATGCGATGATTCATATGCGGAGGAGATGAAACTAAAATCGCACTCAGTCTCGTACGATGGGTAAATACATTTACTTTATATAATATTGCAGTAGATTGGTTGAGGATGGATGGATGGATGGATGGATGGATGGATGGATGGATGGATGGATGGATGGATGGATGGATGGATGGATGGATGGATGGATGGATGGATGGATGGATGGATGGATGGATGGACGGATGGACGGACGGACGGACGGACGGACGGACGGACGGATGGATGGATGGATGGATGGATGGATGTAATGAGCGTCTCCTTTGGAACGGGGTGGTGGGTGCGCCACCAGGCTCGTGCTATTGTACTGCCTAATGTCCTACCTAGGTTAAAAAAGAAAAAAACACGATGAACTCCCACAACCAAATTTTCTGACTCCCTATTGTGAAGTTTGCTTTTGTACGTGTCTGTCTTTTTTTTTTGTCGCTTCCCTACTTTTCATGCACCAATCTTCCAATCGCCTCTTACTAATCTCTATTGCGGACAGGTTTACTATCCCCCTGCTCTCGCTGAACCCAAGGGCTTCAAGGAGGACAGTGGTGCCTAAATCGACCGCTGCGCAGACGTCTTCACATTCTAATAAAACATGCTCCATCGTTTCCCTAGCTTTACCGCACCAAGCACATGCTTCTTCTTCCTTCTTATATCTCGCTTTATAGGTGCGTGTTCTAAGGCATCCTATTCTCCCTTCGAAAAGTAATGAGCTTCCCTTTGAGTTATCATAAATTGTTCCTTTCCTGATTTCGTTTTTTCCTCTTAAGTAGTTACTCATGGCAGGTTTCTTTTCCATTACCGCCACTTATGAGATTATTTCATCCTCTCTGACTTTCCGCTTGACTTTCTTGGTTGCTCTGTTGCTCACCCTAAAGCATGCATACTTGCTAGTAAGCTTTCTAGTTCTTTTCCTCTACTGTGAATCAATGTTTTTCCTGTATAGATACCTGAACACTCTTCCAGCCCATTTATATTCTTCCATATTCCTCAGTCCTGAGGCACCATCAAAAGAGCGACATCTATTATGAAAAAAGCAGGAAGCTTAAGTTATAGCCATGCTTAGATAGCCTATGATGAAGACGAGGGACATTTTGTAGGTTTATAGGCTACAAAAGAAGGAGCTGAGGCAAAAGGCAGTAAACAACCTGACCAAGCCCTGCCCTTCATGTAGGAGAAAGCAATCTATTGCCACTAGGTGTCACAATGGGGAAAAAGTGGAGACCGAGGATGCAGGTTTTAGAGCATTTACGCCATCTTGTCCAGCTGTCTCTCTTGCCGGCGCTCTGTACATCCTCAAGTGTCATTTCGTGAAAATATGGAAATGTGATATATTAACACCTTTCAGCAAGGACTCGTGCTGCAACTTCAAAATTACAGGTTAGTACAATGTCCTACACGAAACCAATACAAAGCAAACAGATCATCTATGTATTGCCATACAAAGAATGCCTGAAATTACACATGAATATAGGAAGAAAGGAAAAAGAGATAGAAAATCAAAATTAGAGGGTATCACTTAAATGCACTGTCATGAGCACACTTCCTAAAACGTTGTGGAATGTAATACAGATGTGAGAGTGCTAGAAGTGGTGAGTGAGTGTCTAAGGATATTTACCATTCGATACATTGGTCAAACCAAACCAAATGTGGTCGTGCCCTCAGAAATGCCTAGCAAGTTGCTGGAAGGGGTATCACGATCAAGATAGTTGTACAAAACGCAAACACGTCTGAATAACTGCAATAGCCAATGCAATAACATGCAATAGCATACAATAGTACTGCGTTTTTTATAGCCGTATACAGCAGCAAACCATTGCGTACATAAATAGCATAAGTATAGCTCAATGATCTCAGTTCTCTGATATATGAAAAAAGTTAGTTTTCAGTTTAATTATGAATGCTTCATAGCTTTTTTAACTAATGTTTTGATAGAGCAAGTTTCAGTCAATACGATACTATGCCATTGCAATATCATAGAAGTGTAAGTACCATAGCGGGAGGGAAAAACGCAAACACTCGACGGCGGTGCGACAAGTCAATAGGCGGGGAGATAAGTTTCAACTACAAAAAATGGAGGAAACACTGAGACTAAAAACAAAAACTGTTCCCTTCGCTTTCTTTATCTAAGGAACGGGAATGCCAGGGACATATTGTGAGATTGTACTTGGAACAAAACGATCTTCGTGCTTAATTCGGAGTCCAATAAGGGACTGGCAGGTAAATGTAGGAGGTACCTCGTGAAAAATTATGTTTGTCATTTCACGTACATAATTTCCTCACAGATTAGGTAATAATTTTGAAGCGCCCGTGACTGCTTTAGTGCTGTTTGCGTAATCGCATGCTCCTAGTCTTTGCATCGCGATCTTGCTTTATGTAGCAACAGAACTGCTTGTTCGCCTAGTTGGTCCTTGCTAAAAGACATATTTTTGCCGCAAGTTAAAACACGCAAAAGGAAGACACTTAGAGACACATTGTACGAACGTGAGAAACTTCACCGGTTTTTCTTTAAGGAACGTGCAGGTCTCGAAATGTTAGCTAGTAAATCAACCAGTATCAAGTAAAGTCAGCGTTTTGTGATTGTGCGAGGTTATGCTCGTGCCAGCAGGAAAACTACAAAAAGCCGTTACATAATGTCAATTCCATGAAGTCCGCTGTGCCACAATACAGCCGTGTTAAACAGCGAAGCATATACAAGGTATTGCAGTGAAGTATACAAAAACGTGGATAAGGGCCACTGCGTTACTGTGGTGATTTTCTTGTTTTGGGGTCGTGGCCATGCGCTTTTAGAAGACGTGATCAAATAGGGATCAAGGATGAAGAGCATGGCACGAATCCTGCCGATGCATCACTTGTAAAAAAAACTAAACGAATTGGAGAGGGTTACGCCAAAAAGCCTTGTCTTTTGCGTGACCAAAGCAGTTCCAAGAATATTCAAGCATATTCAAAGCTGCTGCCTAATTTATGATTGTTTCAAGCAAATGCATATATTGTGGACCAACCTTAGCACCAGTTCTGATGTGCTTTAATCGTGTAGTTTTAATGACACATGGCAAATATATCATTTGTGTCATGCGGTGCTGTTTATAAGCAGCAGCTTTCACATAGTAATGTGTACATTGGCCAGAAGAATTGATGAATCCTCCTTATGGAACATGGTAACTACTCGAAAGGTGAACCACCTGTCAGGCCATTGTCGTCCTTGTGGTTCTGCACAAGATTTCACAAACATGGGGCTGGAATTATGATTGGCAAAGAGTATCTGAGCCGTAACATATCCAGATACATGCACAGGAGGGCCGGAGTCCGCCGTCTATCTCTTTAACTCAGGTTGAACGTGCCTACTTGAATACTATGTAACGCATGTTTGGTTTCGCGTTTCCTTTATTGTTAGTTTAGTTAGCGTTTTGGTGTGTCTTCCAGTGTATGTATATATTTGCTTCCAGAGCGGCTTTCTTGCTGCTAATAAATTCAGAGAAGGCAGCGTTCTTCATTTTGTGCATCAGACAGCGAGTGAGAATGCTTCAAAGAATGTTGGATTTTGTTACCATAAGCAACAAAAAGGCATAAGTATACAGACTACATGCTGGAGGTATTCTTTATAGCATGAAGGACATTATCATGCTGATAACTCTGTGCACAAGTATTATAAAGATCACATGATGTCTGACACGTTTCTTGGCACCAAGAAAGCTTGCCAGATGAATAACGTGGAACAGACACCATAGGTTTTGGCCAGCCATCCCCAATTGTGCTCTTGATCTCCTACCACTGACCAGACTGACCCAAAAGAAAAAACATGCAACTTTTACCTCATTAAATTTAGTGTACGTTGCACAAAATGAAGAGTCCATGTCAGGTGTTATTGTTGGCATATATACATATCTGCGAGCCTCATAAACTAATGTCAAAAGAAAGACAATAATGCTAATTGAAATACACTCTTGGTATGATGGCAAGACCAGTCTCTTGCAGAGTTAAATAGCAACCATGCGGCAGTATCATGACATCAAGCTGAACAATCACTTACTCATGTTCAGTTTGCCTTCATACAAAGGCTACACCCGAGAATCCAAGAACAATATTTTTCGTACAATGTTGCACTGATAGTCTTGAAGTACAATAACCATTGCTAACAGAAGGTCTTCCAAATTAGCATGACATGATGGCATAGTTTTTGGCAAGAAAGAAAACGGAGTTATTTAAGATACAAATGCAACTCTGCAGAAGTTTGAAAAATTAACCAAATAAAATGGTTTAAAAGTAAGTGCTTTAAAGACAAAAGGCAGTTTTATTCCATGCCAGAAAAGCAAGCAGAGGTTGAAAATGCTTTCAACACACATACCTTGTAGGTATGTGTACGTGGTGCCAAAAAGCTTTTTAGATTGAAATATTGGAACCTGGATGGAGGCGAGGGACATGGTATGGTATGGTATGGTATGGTATGGTATGGTATGGTATGGTATGGTATGGTATGGTATGGTATGGTATGGTATGGTATGGTATGGTAAAAGTTTAATGAAGTTCTGCAGGCCGTGAGTCTTCACAGAGCGGGCCGCTCCCGCGTGGGAACCGGAAGGCCTAGCCTCTCAGCCGCATCGTGCGCCTGCTAGACAGCCCAGAGTTGGTCAGCCAGAAGAGGGCTGCGGTGAACCGCCTCCCATCTGGCCGAGCTGTTATCGATGATAGAGCGTGACCGGACACAGCGCCAGAGCATGTGCTCTAACGTGGCTATTTCTCCACAATCGCGGTAAGTAGCATTGGTGTAAGTATCCGGATAGATTTTATGTAAGAGCGACGGATTAGGATACGTATTCGTTTGTACTAGACGCAGCGTCAATGCTTGAGCTCTATTGAGGCGCGGATGAGGAACAAAGTAAGTTCTACGGCTGAGATAGTAGTGTTTAGTAATCTCGATGTAGGTAGAGGGCGTGTCCCTGTTCTCTGGGGAGTCGCCTTCCAATTGGTAGAGGGTAGCGCGGTGGGCAAGCAGCCCCGTGAGCCGACTCGTTGAGGTTGGGAGGAGCACCCTTTATCTGACCCTGATGTGCAGGAAACCAATAAATGAAGTGGTGCTTGATTGCCTTGCCCACAAGATGTCTGAGCGACTGTTTGGAAACGGTGCCTTTTTCAAATACTCTGACTGCAGATCTTGAATCACTATAGATGACATCCCGTGAGCTATCTAGCAGGGCTTGTGCAATAGCCATTTGTTCAGCTATTTCGGAGTCCCTCGCCCGAATCGAGGCAGCGTAGGTGATTCCGTGTCATCCATCGACAGTGACGAGGGTGAACGTCCGACGTCCCTTACAAGAAGCGGCATCCACAAAGCTGACCTGTCTCTGATCACTGTATTTGCCTAAGGAGGGTGGCCGCCCTTACCCTCCTTCTACCGCGATTATGATCGGGGTGCATGTTCCTAGATATGGGTGCGACCGTAATGTTCTCTCGAATTGACGGAGGAACGTCAGAGAACTCCTCCTCTACTCCATCGTGGTGATATCCGAGTTCCTGCAAGATGGATCTCCCTGCCTTCGTTGTTGTGAGGCGAGTTAGCTGTACGCGCTCCTGGGCCTCTGCAATCTCTTCGAGAGTATTATGAATGCCAAACTGCATTATGCGCTCTTTACACGTGTATGCGGGTAACCCGAGAAGCCGCTTAGTAATCTTCCTAAGCTGTGCATTCAATTTATCCTGCTCTGCCCGTTTCCATCGATGCATGGCTGCTACGTATGTAAAGTGGCATAGAACGAAGGCATGCATTAGTCGAATGAGGTTATCCTCCTTGAGTCCATGATGTCGATTTGATGCCCTCCGAACTAAACGAACAGCACTTTCAGTTTTAGCAATTAGCTTGCGTATAGTCTTGCCATTTGTACCCCCTGACTCAATAATCATGCCCAAGACCTTGATTAAATCGACTCTAGGTATGCGGCAACCGTTTCCTATATATAGCTTAATGTCTCTGTCTCCTAACGATGTCCACCCCGAGTGTCCACCCCTTGGGCCTTGGACCGCGTTTCTTGGGGCTATACAGCAAGAGTTCCTGCTTCCAGGGGGAGCATCTGAGACCGGCGGGTTCGAAATACGTTTCCATTGGGTCTATGGCCTCCTGTAAGGCTCCCTCAGCCTGACCGTCATTGCCTCCTGTGCACCAAATAGTTGTATCGTCAGCATACATATTGTGTTTGATGCCTTCAATCTCGAGAAGTTTTCTGCTTAGGTCGACCATGGCTATATTGAATAAACAGGGGGAAATGACTGACCCCTGTGGGGTGCCCCTCTCGCCAAGTTCCAGCAGTTGCGATTCGAAATCGGCCACCCGGAGGGTAGCCTTCCTATCCGAGAGGAACGATCTAACATAGTAGTTGTAAAATCTCTCACCCAGATTGAGCCGAGATATCGAGGCTAAGATATGCAATGTAGAACGTTGTCGAAAGCCTTCTCAAGAACAAGTCACAAAACGGCCCGAGTGTCGTTAGAGTCGTTGTCTATGATTTGATGCTTAATCAGTTTCACGGTATCTTGTGTGGATAGGCCTGGTCTCAATCCTATCATACTATGGGGGTAAATGTCGTTATTCTCCAGGAACCGGGAGAGTCGATTCAGGAGCGCGTGATGCGCTACCTTGCCCACACAGGATGTAAGCAAGATGGGCCTCAAGTTGTCAACGCTAGGTGTTTTGCCAGGTTTGGGGATGTGTACTGCGAGAGCAGTTTTCCAAGGTAATTGAACGGTTCCATTCCTCCAAATTTCAATAATTTCTTCTGTGAGGTAACTGATTTAGCTTCCAGACTTCGCAATGTCTTGTTGGAGATGCCATCCGGCTTTGGTGCGGATCTAGCATTGAGTCCATGGAGAACCCTACGAATCTCCTCAACGCCAAACTCCGCATCGAGGTAGGAATTGGCCTGGCCCTGGTAATCGAGATGTACAGAAGACCGCCCTGAGGCGACTGGGAGATGTTTGTCAGCAAGCGTGCGTATTAACTCATCCTCAGAGGTCAATCGTGCGGCTTCATGCATGGTTCTACCAATGACATGCCTCTGGTTAGACTTAGTATTGGTCTCGTTAACCAGATGCTTAGGCAAGCTTCAAGTTTTACCACTGCGCATTTGGCCGTCTATCGCATTGCAAACCTCGTCCCACTGCTGCTTAGAGAGGGTTACACAATGCTCCTCAATGTGTTTGTTAATCTCAAATATCCTTTTTTTTGCGTAGCGTACGATTAAGTCGCTGACACTTCCAACTGTTGAGAATGGACTGTTTGGCCTCTAACAGATGGGCTAACCTGCTGTCCATTTTCTCAACAGGAAGGTCTGTGCAGATCTTAGAAGTTGCACGCCGAACGTCCTCTTGGACCTGAACCATCGATTGCTCTATGTTAGGTCGGGAATCTTAGGGAGACCTCTCCTCCTAAAGCTTGCGGAATTTATCCCAGTCCGTGTACGAGGATTCGCGCTGTTTTTTACCCACGATAGGAAGCTGGACTTCACAAATATAGTGGTCACTACCAAGGTTCTCAGCCTAGTTATTCCATTTGGCCTCAGTCCCGTCATTTACAAAGATGAAATCAGTGGTAGAGTATCTACACGTGGATGTCCCGATTCGGGTTGGAAAGTTAGGGCCAGTGATCAGCGTCAGGTCGAGATCCATGGCATTCTGCCAGAGATGCTTACCCTTATTGGTATCATATTTATGACCCCAGACATGAAGCGGGGCATTAAAGTTCCCTGCGACAATAAGAGGGCTTGAGCCTGCCAGGCCTACGGCTTTGCGGAGCAGAGTCTTAAATCGTTGCCTTTTTTCATTGGGACTACTGTAAATGTTAAGAACATATATGCTGCCTCGGTTGACCCGACCATGATTTCTACCATGACATACTCAATATTACTACCAGCCAATTTGAGATCATGTGTCGCATGAGTGAGTTTCTCACTAACGAGAGTACATACCCCCTCCCCTCCGTCTGCACGGCGACCGAGAAAAATCCAGCCATCGAGATGCCAGGTGAGAGGGTTTCCTGTGGCAACCTGGGGCATCTTTTAACAACCGCGAGGGACATATACACTAAAAACAAGATGCATAAGATCAAAAATTAATACGTTTCCTTCGGTCAAAAATTGGTCAGTGATGTTGTCTGGCTTTTCTTGTTAACTGGTTGGTGAATGAAAGCTATATATAGATTGTTGTGTACAATCAAGTAGTGCATTCTACCTGTGTTAACATATGAGGCAGAAACTTCGAGGTTTCGTGGAGACAAAGAGGCCTAGGCCACGGCCGCCTCGGCCTACGCCATGCGCGCGTGATCGAGGCGGCCATGGCCTAGCCATAGAGTTTCCTAGAAAAATTAGTAGAGGGAACTCTGGCGCTAGTGTCTACGGGAGCTGCAATGGGAGCGGTTGTCCGAATTATGGCGGTGACCGAATTATGGGAAGTACATAGATTTGCCTAAACTTCGTTTTTTTTTTCTTCAAACGGCTTTGTGACTCAGGAACCGCCTCGATCACGCTCGCACGGCGAGGCTGGCAAGCCCCGCCGTGCGCGCGTGATCGAGGCGGCCATGGCTAGGCGCACTGCGGCTCTCTGAGGACAGCCGAATTTGGCTTCCGTTTAGCGCGGCATAGGCACCAAATCGGAAACTTGAACTGCGCGCCACGGTGACGTCTCCGCCGTAGCCTTCGCAGTGCAAGGCATTGGAGGAGGAAGGGGAGCACATCTGAGGCCGTGTTTGATTGCCGATAACTCCGCTTCTGCTGAACGCATTGAAGTATTTTTTTGCGGCAAAGTGGTTCTGACATAGGCTATCTTCAATTAAAATGTCTTTCTCCACTTTCATAAAAAGTGGTTCAGGGCCCCTTTAAGGATTTTGGTCACCTTAATCAATCTTCCAATAGCTCAGCACTTAAGTAGGTATGCACTACAAATAAGGCACTGTAAACCCATGCAGTTAGGTTGGCGATTGCCGCTGTTAAGCACCATACAGGCTCAACCAGTGGCTTCACTGTAGCTTTCCAAGTTAGCTTTACTGAACTTTGAATGTAGAGAAGGCAGTATATAAATATAGACTAGCATTTTTCGAATGCACCTTACCCCCTGTGCTTTCTTGTGTTATTACAATCAATGTATTCAACCCAAATGAAGTAAAGAAAGGAAACTGTGACACTAATTTCATTTCGTTGTCTCTTTTTTTAAATGTATAGCAAGACTTTTTAATAGCATTGCGAGTTGTTACTCATGTTACCATCTTAATGTTTATTTCTCATGCTGTAAATAGGGATACAACTGTTCCCTCACCCACAGCTATCAGGCCTTACGGCAACTTTGGAAGTTCTCTGAACTGAGTAAATGCTACACATCGCATAATTTCTCAATACACTTTCAGGGTGTCTACCAAGTTGACATTTCCAAATTCCCTGAGTTTTCCAGGTTTTCCCTGAGTGCCTTTGCAAAATTTTCTGAGTGACACAGAACTTTGCATTATGTCAAGACGAGCTGACACCATGTCGCCCGATGCTGTCACTGCCTAGTAAGCATGTTAAAAAAATTTAAAAGACGAATTAATCATTTTTGAATAGTGACTTAATCCAGTTTGAATAATAAGAAGTAGTGTTTATTTTATTCTGAAAGAAAAAGAAGCGAGGGGTTAGTAAAATACACAGCGAATAAAATATCTTCTAAAAAATTGTAAAACCCATTGCAAATCCTGTTGAACATTTTCAAATACGGAAAAAAGGAGATGCATACAGATGCAAATCCTTTAAAATATGAGCTATTTCTTGTCAACTGATAGCAAGCTCATAGGTATGAGCCCTGAACTTTGTCACAAGTGAGAATCTCTCGCAACAGCTGGTATTTGCCAAGCTCAACTGTCCTGATATACGCCTCAGTGTTGCGTTTCACTGCTTTGAAGAGTTTATTTTGGCTTGTATGAGGGACACCTGCATCTCGACGTCAGCCAACATTGCTTTTTGATCTCGAGCTCCTTCAAAGAAGCGGTGGCTTGCCTCCTTTTTTCTGTATTTCTCAATGCGTAGGACTTTTCTGTTGTCGCGGTCCTTAAGCAGCGCGTTCGGCCCACATACCAGTTGAAGAGTCCTCTTAATTGTACAGTCAACTTCCGATTTTTAGGACTCCCTGGGGGCCATGAAAACGTCCGAAAAATCGGTGAGTTCGAAAAAATGAATGTATGTCTGTTAGTGCCCTTCAGGACACAGGCACATCTGAAAAAGCTCTGAAGGCTTGCCATTACACTTATTAGGCATATCGGTGCTCGTATTGTGACAGAAGACGGCGAGTGCACGCGCGTATAATTAATACACTCAAGTATTATTGCGCAACAAAAAAGACACGGACGTAAGAGAAGAACACACACCAAGCGCAAGCTTTCAACTCCGCAGTTGAAAGCTTGCGCTTGGTGTGTGTTCTTCTCTGACGACCGTGTTTTTGTTGCGCAATAATACTTGAGCAATGGATTACCAACTTGGCCCGGAATGCTGCTCTCGTTAAATACATACTGTGTACCGTGACAATTGCCCCTTCCCACGCTTGTTAAGCTTCACCGCATAACATTTCTGCCTTGAGGCGAAGCTGACTTTCGGGAACCAACATTATGCAACGCGCCGTGCTTTCCGAGCTTCGAAGCCAATCGCGAGGACCACAAAGGTGGAGTCGGTGCGATTGCAAGGCCTAGCGTTGCCGCCGGGTTGGCTGCGGCTACCAGAGGGACTGCCTGCGAGAGCGCCAGTTCGCGTGTTTCTATTTGCTCCCAGGCCCAGCGCTCGATCGCTGTGCCGCCATGCGCCGCCCGCACGTACTACATTTCTAGGCACTTTTTCGCCGAAGCGCCATGACACGCGCCCTAGATCCTTCTATGTATTTGGTTTTGCTATGTATTTGGTTATGCTGTGGCGCAATTGTGTGGACAATTACGCCACTGCCAAAAATTTGCACCAGCAGTGAAGCAGAAGATAGTCGCTTAATGCAATTTTAGCTTTGTGTTTGTCTGGTTGAGCTCTACGCCACCACGGCGTCTGCACCGCTCCGGCCGCTCGCGCTGCCCCCGCACATCCGGCAATCCACCCAAACCACCCCCGTTTGCCGGAATAGCGGACACGCTAAAAGTCTCCATGCAATGGTTTCACGCGGATGAATAAGGCACTGAAGAGCGATAACGGCTTATATAATGATCGGAACCGTCATCAGCGCACCTCGGGCCTCCACCTGCAGTACTCTGCTTGCGTCGTCAATGCTCCTTGCGCCACCGTCGGCACCAGTTCGTGTCGCCACTGCGTTGTCGTTAGTAATGGCGTAATCAAGACAATGCTTTCGCATAGTCTAACTCTCAGAGGAGTTTCTGCGTGATTTTTTTCTTGTTCCTGGACGTTTAATATGCGTACTGTATGGCGCCAGCGCCTTGCTATTGTTTTTGCTGGAAGAGAGATAGCGATATCAGGAAGAAAAGGATGCTTGAGCGCAGCGATGATGTAGCTAGTGGTGCGAGAAACTCTCCATTTATCCATTTAACCCCTCCATTTAACGATTATCCCAGCTTTGTGGGTCGATGCGCCTCGCACACCACGACCAACTTCTTATCACATCCCCTTTATCCCCTTATCCAAACTGAAAATTTTGGTCCAGTGTTGCGTCAGCTTCCGCACGCAACTCTTATTTCGAAACAGCCTAGGCGGCTTGTTTTGAAAAACCTATTTTCTCTTAGCGACAGCTGGGTGAGCAGATTGTGCTCCCAGGCAAAACATCTCCCCAGTGCCGCGTCAAGTACCTACAGGGATCTAGACAGCGCTCGCCGAGACGCTTCGGGAAAAAAGTACCTAGAAACGTGGTACACGCGAGAGGCGCATGGTGGCGCAGCGGTCGAGCGCTGGACTTGGGCGTAAATAGAAACACGCCGCCGGGGTTCGAGCCGGCGAAGCAATCAAAATGGTGGCGGTGGTGGCTTTGATTGCTGTCTCGGACCTGCGGCACGGCAAAAAGTCCGGAAAATCGATCTGCAAAGGGTTCCTGCGCCCAAAATTTCAGATGTTTTTAAACACTGACTCTATGGGGTATGTGGGGGTGCCGCAAAGCAGTCCGAATTATCGGCCTTCCGGAAAGTCGTTCGTTGACTGCGCACTGGCAACTCCAGCCGACGACACGGCGTCAAAAACGATTGCTTACGATTCTTCTCCGTTACCCGATCCAATATTACCGCTACTTTCATTCCCTTTCAATAAAATTGGATCATTTTCCCTGATAGAAGCACAAATTCCCTGAGTTCTCGCTGAGTAGTTTTAGACTATTCAAAATCCCTGGGAATTCCCGGTTTTCCCCGTTGGTAGACACCCTGCTTCTCACAGCTGCCCTTAACATCTATAGTTTCCCGTTAAAGCCAGCATTTCTCTCATGACAACCTTTAAAGAGCTTGTGGTAATGTATGCTTAACATGAAATATGGGTGATGTGTAGTGATAGTGTGCTCTGTCTTAGTGTATTGTTTTGTGCGAAAACTGCAGACATTTGAGTCTGGCAAATGCCGGATCAAGCATTGGTGTTTGCTATTTTGCCTTATGTTTCAATTTTACTGCATATATACGTTTTACCAGTCCACAGAAAGGGTTGAAAGGTGTTCTTTAAAATGCTCATGATCACTTATCACGATCAATTCGCCATGTAAGTTGTTTTGCTGAAGAGAATACAGGAATACAAGCATAATTAGACAATGGAGAATGTGGACAGGAACACTTTATTTTCATAACACTTTTTTTAACTGATGTTATACTGCTAAAATCTGCACTTTTATTAAAAGTACACCGGTCTGCTTCATCACTCCATGCTGAGTGCAAGCATCCTGTACCAGGAAGTCAAACCAAGACGTGAGATGCTCAGTCTGTCAAAATAAAAACGAGTTTGAAACATTCACGTGTAAAAACTAAAACACACTCAAGAAAATAAACACAGCATAGGAACAAATTAAATGAATCTGAATTACCTTTGAGAGCAAACACGCAGTTTCTATGGCAAAGTGAAGAAAACTTCTTCATCCGGCTTTTTTTGTGTGTATGAAAAGATGAAAGCGCATGTGTTCTACTCCATTTTGCGTATCTGTCACCTTTTCACGCACAAAAAAGATGTCGTTTCAACGCACCCAGTTGTCTTTGCATATCCATTTTTTTCTGCTGTCATGCCATGATACCTACAGCTCAAGGCTGTAACAATGCTTAGCTTGAATGAACCAATGCCAGAATGCACTGCAAGTGCTGTTGAACATGGCTATGTAAGTTAGGTTGATGCACAGCACATTCATGTGCTATGTACATTTGATCTTTATTATAGGCGAAATAAATAAAAAGGAGGTATGTAAATAAAAATGTTCCCTGATGAGCCACACAGAAGTGCTCTCCTATTTGGACAGAAGCCGAGTGCAACTGCAGTGAACAAGAAGACAACTTATACAGCATGCCAATTCTGGGATCTAAATATGCTACAGATTTTTCTGAATTCATGGTCAAAAATCTGGTTGTTAAAGGTGACACATTCAAACAGGCCCCTCCTCAGACTGGTAATGATATGTGTCACCTAGTTTTAAAAAATATGCCCTACCACTGGTCTCCCAAGCTAAGGCTGCTGTCCAGTTGCAAGAGCAAATCTTGCAATTATGTCTACGACGCTCTTGAGCAAAAGGCGGCCAAAATTACTGTGCCGCTGAGAATGTACCTGAGTCTCCAACAAAGTAGCTGAAAGTCTACATGGACTGAAGCATGAAAAGTGTGTTTTGGGTCTAGGTGTGCACAGCTTTCAGTTGCGCATAGATGCTATTTAAAATATTCTACAAATTTCAGCTAGTTCTTGGTTTCAGGCAAGAAATGTTCATGTATTCTGCATTCTTTCCACTGTTAAATACTCCAACCAAGGGTACCACAGGTTTATTTTTTGACATCTGATTTCTTCTCAGAAAACTACCCCTTTAAAAAAAACCTTCAAAGCAACTTAACCCCAACCTCTCTTGGGAAAAGACATCACACTGGTCTTTGAACACTAATAACAGTGAGTCCTCGTGATGCAATGTTATGTACGTCAGCACATTACAAAGTTAAGGAAAGTTTAATAATGGCAGTATGACAAGTACGCAAGAAAGCAAAAAGATAAAACATCACACATGCTGCCATCTATGTTCATGTCTCCATTTCAATGTGGATGTTTTTAGCAGTGTATATGTTCTCATTATACTGAATGCCATAATATCACAAAAGCGAAGGCCAATGGTCTTTACAATCTAAACTGACAAATGTGCTTTAGTATGTTTCACCACAATACCTAGTATGTTTTGCAGTGAATGGTAACGTAGGGTTTCTGCTAACTACGGCGGACGTATCCTGCAGTGAGGCATCTTCTGTATTGCGGTAAAGCATGTTGATAGTGACAAGAGCTAACTGGCGTGTATGGCTTTTGCCAGCAAAAGTTGTCAAAACATCATCCTGCCACGAAATTCTGCTTTGTTGAGACTAGAACATTAGGTTCGTCGCTGACTGAAACCTTACATTCCCTTAGGATGGATAGTTGGGCGTGTTGGTTAAGCATGATCTGAAGTGAAGGCGCTAAAATGACGGAGGACAAAGAAGAAACACACACACAGGGCGCCACTTCCAACAATGTTTAATCAGGAAAAAACGCCACTGATTTATACTAGGAGCGCAATCACAGTTTCTCAGGGCGCATTCGCGTTCAGGTAAAGCAGTTCTTTGCGGGACAGTGATATGGATGCAACACTTACGCAGTTATCAGCTGCTTCAATGATTCTTTTGGCCTCAATTATTAATCTAGATTGCGGTAAAAAGTACGTGGGCCAAACAGAGCAGTGCCTGAACGACAGGCTGAGGCAACACAATAACAAAGAGAACAATGGGAGGGAGGGCCACCTGGCAATTCATTGTAGAAATTGCAAATGTAAACCAGACTTCCACGCCTGCGCTGTGGTTGCCAGAAGCCATGACAAATGGGTTAGATTAATAATTGAGGCCAAAAGAATCATTTGGCCAGCTGATAACTGCGTAAGTGTTGCATCCATATCACTGTCCCGCAAAGAACTGCTTTACCTGAACGCGAATGCGCCCTGAGAAACTGTGATTGCGCTCCTAGTATAAATCAGTGGCGTTTTTTCCTGATCAAACATTGTTGGAAGTGGCGCCCTGTGTGTGTGTTTCTTCTTTGTCCTCCGTCATTTCAGCGCCTTCACTTCAGATATTACATTCCCGATACGCGTGAACCCTTCCCACTATCGGCATGCTTCACTGCAATATACCAATATGTTGCGGTGATCAGAGCGGTCGAACAGGCTTGCCTTCATCAGGGCAACTGCTTTTCTTGACAGTTTTCACATACACGAGTCTCTCCCACTCAAACAGGGACGTACCGACAAGCGTTTGGTAGTGGCTGGTAGAGAGGCAAGAGTCCAAAAAGCGTCGAGAATTTCGGTTTCATAAGGTTAGCTTCGCCACAGTACAAATATGTCATGCGATAGAGATACAGAACGTTTTGCGGTGCAGCATAGCAAGGTTGCCTGGCCCTTGATTCAAGGCAGCTTCTCAGGAGGCTCCATGATCTCGTGGCTAGTTATGCAGTTCTACGTTTGCGGGTACCCCGAATTCGGTGGTCTCCCAGTTACACACAAAATGATATTAATTGACTGTGTTGTAAATGGGTGACGGCACTACTGGTGCAAAAGCGTCTCTTTGCTTTTGAAACTGCACCCGGCTAAAAAGAACACCTCGACTTGCATATGATCAAAGCAGCTGGACAGGAAACTACGAAATTACGTAGCTATTACTGAAGGAAGAAATCAACGGTCCAAAAAAAATGGCCATGTAAACATTGGGTTACGAAGTCGACAAAACAACGGTTCAAAGCGTCACAGCCACTTCCTAAATAGCTTTGAAGGCCTGCCAGTAAACTAATTGTTCATATAGCCCTGCCATAGCCTTCAAAGGCTTTGGCTGGCCTGTATGAATGTACTGATTTCATTATTGGAAATAAAGGTATTATTATTATGATTATTATTATTATTAGGCGCTTCGGCGCGCGTAATGTAATGGAGACGGTGGTTGAGCGCGTACATCATTAAGGAACACATATATATTTCCCGTGACAGTGGCCCCTCTTCACTTTTGACATGCTTCATTGCAATACTGTTGGGTACGCTTCACCGCGTTGCACAAGTCTACTGCGGCGAAGCTGACTTCAGGACGCCAACTTATTCAACTTACCTTACGAGGCAGGTCCGCTTATCACGCTTGGCAACGTTTGACCACACTTACTGCATTAATTTCTATTATTTTTAATTTTCTTATCATAGTGACCCTGCATCACGCAGTAGCAGAGCTGATGCCGCGTCTTAATCGTTTTAACTGCGTCAGGAAAGCGTATAGGCAGTCCTGTACAGCGGGGAGTGGCGTTTCTCGCGGCGATCGGCGTTTCTGCGCAAGCGCGAGTAAGAGCGAGTGCGACAGAGAAAATTTGGGAGCCTTTCCTTCTTGAGTATGTGATTCTGCCTAGGCACTACGGAGATTTTTTAGCGCGTGCTTTTGTCCCCTAGACATGGCGGCACGCCCCGCTGTAACTACTAGCAATCGCAAGTAGGCGCCCGTCGCACCAGCCACGGCCTACATCACACTCTATGAGCGGGGACACTCGCTGTTAAAACGCTGCATGAGCAAGCGCGGCAGAAGCAGTTAATACCATTAGTGCGATCTATCGCTTCAACGCAAGAGCGGCGAGAATACAGCGTGCACAAAGCTATGAGCCGTCTGCAAGGCCCTTTCAACATACGGCGCATGCTACCGCGCGCGGCCGTGCTGTTGGCGGAGTCGAAGCCGCCCCCACTCCCTCCCGCTGCCTCCCCACTTTCCTCCACATACGGCGCGCGAGATTGTGCCACGATTCCCCTTGCGACCGGTCGCGAAATGCGCAGTTGCTGCCGGAGCACAACAACGCCGCCCCCCTCCCTCCCTCCCTCCAATCCTCCCACAGCCTTTCGCGCGAAGACGGTGCGTTTGCGCTCCGCTTCTTCCTTCTAGCGCGCCAGCTTGAGCCGCGATCGTCGGCTTCTCTCGCGTGCTTTCACTCGCACGACGAGTGTTATTGCCCTTGGACTTTATACGGAACATCACGGCGACCCCGACGGCAAAAATGCACCTGAAGCGTCCATGTAATTGCTATCGCCATAAAAGACGACGTCGTGGCCTCCTAATTTGTTGCTTTCCTCCATGGTAAAACAGATAGGTGAAGATGCTTATCGCAATCGGGTGGGGGCCGATAGCCGTAACGCGGCACGCGACGACCTCGTAGGAGATTCGTAGAACCGGAATACGAAACTGCCGAGTGCGCAGCAGCGTTTTTACCCGAGACGACCGGCCGAGTATTGTGGGGAAGCTCATGCGGTGGCCGACTACTGTTCTCAACCGCGCGCGCGCCTCACGCCTTTTCTTGTTTACACGAGATCAAGCGGCCAGAAAACGTGTCATACGATAGCAGTCTGCAGCAGGGAAAAGGTGGCGCGTTTGGGCGATCACCTATTAAAACCGTGCAGTGCACTTCCAACGGCACCACGCGCTGTGAAACAGATTGTAAAGATGCTTATCGCAATAGGGCTGGCGGCGGCGGCTGTGAATGACGCGTGCAACGAGCCGGGAGGCCGTTTGCTGCTACCGGAATGAGAAACTGAGGGTGGGGCGGCATTCTCGTGCGAAACGGGCGGGCGAGTATTGCGGTGAAGCTGCCGCAGCGTGCAGTTACGTTTCTCGATACCTCGAGCCGTTTTAGACGACACCTAGCGGCCGGGAAAAGTATCATAGGATCGCAGTTTGGCGATGCACTGAACGTTGATGCCGAAATGTATTTACAGGGCACGTACGAAACGGTAAACAATAAACGCAAGTCTACTGTGTCACTTCTTTGTGCTGCCGATTGCGAACGTTGGCGCCGGGAAATCATACGTAATGGGATCGTGTCAACGAGGTTATACTGTATTTGAAATTGCTTTTATCACGTGAAAAAATACTTTAGACGTAACTTTCAACTACAACAATCATGTCACTTGTGCCTGGCAAACTTCCTCAGGTCGGCGAGAGGCTCTCCTAGTGTCGGGAGCGGGCGCCCTTTCCAGAAGCGCCGGAGAAACCAGTTTGGATGCTTGGCGGGGTAGTTCGAAGAGGGCGCAGCGCTCCTGTGGCGGGTATAGTTACTGTATATGCTACCGTAGGTACCTGCGGTAGCACATACAGTAACTCTAGTGGCGGGTAGAGTAACTCTAGTGGCGGGTAGGGTGCCCTAGTGGCGGGTTACTGACGCCAGCCGAAGGAATGCAGACACAAGTCGTCGTCAGTTTTGGGTAGCACGTGCACCGACGTAGTTAATCTCGTTCAAGCCTTTATTTACGTTGACACCGTAGTGCCATGGCTTGGTGCGATGCGACGTGCTGAACTTCCGTGACAATGCCTTGGACATGGATTCACTAACAAAGTAATTCTACACATTACCCGCTCGCAGATTCATTCAAATGCGTTCGAAAAAATGCGCGTGAACTTAGCCCTCCAGCTATTCAGCGAGGCGGTACTAAAGGGGATTTTTTTTAATAAAGTTAATTTGGACAGGCACTTTATAACTGAGCCGTCAAATGAGCTTGTGAAGCTTATGGAAAGCTTATCAAGCTTATGGAAAACTTATGAAGCTTATGTGAAGCTTATATTTATAATGACTTCAAGAACACCATCTAAAGGCCTCCGACCAAACTCTCGAAGTGCAAAGCTTCTTGAAGAGTTCATTGCATTCCTTACAGAATGGCAAGATTATGCTGCCAAGCATGGTGGTGGACTTCTTAGCCCAGGAACTGCCCTTGGTCTGCATGTGACCATAAAAAGCACTCTGTCCCTTTTAGACTACTTAAGTAGCTCACTAGGCTACAAGTACTTGTTTAACAGCTAATCTTAGTCAGGAAAAAATGCAAAATATGTTTGGTGTCGTAAGGCAATCCTTTGGTTGTAACCACCGACCTTCACCTGAACAGTTTTTAATTATAATAAACAGCTTGTCATTCTACAGCCTGACAAGGCCTCCTATGAATGGGAACTCACCAGGAGGCTTTGTAACCACACTCTCAAAGCCAGCTGATGTTGGAAAACGAAAGGCTGGCCACCTAACAAATTATTGACGAGATATTGGATGATGGCAATTTGGAGTGTGCAAAATCTGTGTTAAAAACGCAAGGCAAGCAGTTGGATCACAACTGTGTCGAAAAGCAGTGACAGTAGATTGGTATATTATATAGCTGGCTAAGTTGTCAGAAAGTCTTTAAAAAGATTTCTACGCCCGGAGTACGCCTCTCGCCTTCGTTTTTTGCCCCTACAAGCAGATTGTGATCGAAATTCCATACTAACAAGGCAGTTTGATCATGGGGGCTTGATCTACCCTTCCAAAGCTTTTGAAAAGCTTGTTTGTAAAGTTGAGGACACATTTACTGCGTATTTCAGCAGGAATCAGCTTCATGCTGAAAGCACGATCTGCTTTTTGCATTTACTTCAGCTATAGAGCGAAGCTTAAAGAAGTGGGTTGCCTGCAGTGAGCACAGGTGGAGTTTGACAACAAACATAATAAAGTTCTATACACTGACGAGGCTGCACTTCTTTGCAAAAGCAAAGAACATGGAACGGAACACACAAACAGAAAAGCAGAAGCTCCTGAAAATGAGGCGATGCCATTAGACAAACAGTCGATCACGAACCTACCTTCGTTGTGCAATAAAACAAAAACTTGTAACATAGGCTTTGAAAGTGCTCCCCACACAGCGTTTCTGCGGACCATAGTGTGCAACTTTGTAAACCTGCAATAAATTATATGCACGAGACAAACAGAATGCATTCAATTTCCTCTCCACATTTGTGGGCTGATTGGTGTCGCATATATATATATATATATATATATATATATATATATATATATATATATATATATATATATATATATATATATATATATCAACCCCATTTTATTACGGCTGCTTGCGTAGCTTCCGTCACTGGTTAAAATGGCAGCACAACAGAGACGAAGACAAGGCACATAGAAACACATGACAAGTGCATCGTCTCGTTTCTGTCTCTCTTCATCTGTTACGCTGCCGTCATAACCAGCTATGGGCGAATAGCCCAAAACAAAGTTCTATTACACCGCTCGTCGCGGTAAGCGTGCTCGCTAATTTTGTAAGGTTGACTGGCCCTCATAGATCATTGCATGCCCGTTTTCTGAACTTGCAAATCGGCGGAAAGCGCTGGTCACTTGCGAGCCCGCAAGAGCAACCCGCCAGCGAGCGCTAGCGCCATCTGCCGGAGCATAGCAAAGTATTTCACGTCAGCTCGCGCCTTCACGACACTAGGATAACCTTCTAGCCTCTACAATGGGACGGCTTTGACGGGGCAGGCGCCATTTTACATATGGGCTTCGGATTTGACATGCCTCCCCCGCCCCTAGTATGCTTTTTACATTCCACACTTCATGGCGGCAGATTAAACCTGTATGCCCACAGCCGTTACATTAGAACTGATCACCGAAGATGCTGTCTTTGACCTCACGTTAAACATTAAATTTGGACGTGTGGCAGCCCCACCGAAAAAATATGGCATTACAGAACTTAAGGTACTATCAAATGACTAATTTTTGCGCCCGTGTAGTGCAGCTACAACCCATTTGAATATTATGCAGATTTCCTTGCTTTCATGGCCCACTCAAATACTACACAGAAAATGAATGAAAGAACACAGTACTCGTGTTAGCGGAAGACCTTAATGCCTACCTTTTAGTCCTTGACCTCCAGCAACTTTTATCAGTAAAACATACTTTACCAGTAACAACACACCGTGTGAAAACATCACAGTGTCGACACCTGCGATGCCTTTTGTGATGTGTGAATAAAGACTCTTTTCTGTCAAAGTTTTCCTTCAGTAATAAAGCTTCACATAAAGCTTCAGATAAAGCTTCCTATGAGGAAGCTTTATCTTGAAAGCTATCCTATATAAATACATGGAAATTGAGAAATTTTTCTTGGCATACAGCTTCCAATGTGGTTTGTTCAATAAGAAATAAAGTTAAAATATATTGACTGAAGAACCAAACTTTCTTATTTAGCTCAATTTCTTGCAATTTTAGAAAACTGCTCAACTTCTAGAAATGCAACTATACAGTTTGCAATTCTAACTTGTAATGAAAGACGATATCGCAATTCTGTAACTGACTAATTAAGCATCTAAAGCAAACAAAACGATGTGTTATACACCACTCTGAAATACCATACCTATAATTGTGAGTATAATTTTTGCAAAACCTTCATAAACATTGCAACAATCTTACGTGGTGGCGGTGGTGGTAACAACTTTATTGAAAATCCAGCAAATTCGTGGCTTCGGCCTAGGCCGCCCCTGAGGACGTCCAGAGATCCTGTCTCCTCGCTGCCTCACGGACCTGCTGGATAGCCCATAGTTGATCTTCGAGGTTTGAGCTGCACATCGCGGCCGTCCACCGTGCCACAGCTTCATCTGGGGAAACTGCATTTTCTCTGCATGTAACCTCGCAGTCCCAGAGAATGTGTCGAAGAGATGCATGAGCCTGCTGCATAGTTTGCAGTTATCGTCTGAATAGACGTGTGGATATATCCTTCCAAGATGGATGGGGTTGGGGAAGGTCTTGGTTTGTAACTGCCTCCAGTCTACTGCTTGGGCCCTGTAGAGTTTGGGCTTAGGGGGTGTACAAACACGCCTGGAGTGTTGATAAAGCTTTGTAATGTCACAGTACCAGGTCATTTTGTCCCGTTCTGTCCATGCCTCCGCTGGATTTTCAACCCCAAGAAAAGATCCTTCTACGTGGGCGCGGAATGCAAGACCTCGCGCTACGCGGTGGACCTGCTCATTGAGGTTGGGTACAGGGGTGTCGGGGGACATGCGAGCTGGGAACCATATTATGTGTCGTTCCTCCGTCCTCTCGGAGGCAACATAGTTCGCGTTGGCTTTGAGTATAGCCTCAGCCTTCGGCGAAAATCTGCCTTGTGCATAGTTTCTGACCGCCGTCTTGCATAAGCCACAAGTTTATATATCATATTTATCCATTTTAGATTGTTTAACATATGCAGTCTACGAAACTGTCACACCTGTTTTTGGCGCAAAGTTACAACTTCGTAAACTGTGTGCTTCACATTTTTTTTTTTTAGCTTGCCAATTTTTCGCAATGTATCGTAAATAAATTTCGAGGTTCTAAATCAAAATTCTGTGCCAAAGGTTCCTAGGATTTACCTTTCTCTCAACTGCAATCAATTTCGTTCAAAAAGGTTTAGCAGTTGCCTTAAAAAAGCATTTCTGCATTTTTCATGTATCCAAATGAGGAAATCGGAGTTTGTCCCAATAAAAAGCTTTCTCTTATGTACCACATGATCATGACAGTAGCCCCAAATGAATACACAACACATGATGATGTTTGATAAACAACCGTATAATTCGTTACAGTAACTGAACAATAGCGCAACATTTTGACAGGCCTCTCTTCACATGGTTTGTACAGCATTTCATCTAGTCTTTTCTTGACAATGCTGTTGAATGCCAAGAACGAACGTGGCGACACCTTGCATGCACTGCAAACTTCGAGCAATTCTTACATTATGCGCATTAAAAAAAAGTGAGCTCTGGTGCAGAGCAGAAATTATCAGCTACAAAAAAAGTCACCAGCACAAAGCCATAGCCAAAAATGTTATTGTGTGCTTCTGCGAAGAGGTGGGACAAAGAAGAGCTTAGATCTAAAAAAAAAGCATTTATAAAATCTCTAAACTCCCACCACAAAAGATGGCCTTGCAGCACACAGCACACTGTGGCTAGTTTATGCAAGTTGTGCCACACGCACACACAACAAAAAAAATTTAATAATGTGCCCTGAAATGCCGCACAATGTTCTATATACACTCAGAACAAAACTGCCAACTTAATTTATATCATTAAAGACAAACAAAAGGCTAATTACATCAGTTTTGAACTAACCCTAAAAATTCCTAAATGACCGATGACACCTCCACGGAACAGAGGCACACAACCCTCGGTACATCCTGAACAATTAAGAATGCATACATGGCCAGAAAGCACAGCAATCGTGTACTCAAAAAGCCAGAAACGATTGACCACAACATTGCTGGTTAAATAAAAGCAAGAAAAAAAATTATTTCAGCACTCAATATAGGGTGAAACATCTTTGAGTAAGATGCTGATCCTAGGTTAAGCCTCAAAATTTCATCAGGCAGTAGCAAAGATGCAAAGTATATAACATACTTCTCACTGTCCTAAGCCTATTTATGCGAAGTGTTTCTTCTCTTTGTACAAAGAAACCACGCTATACATGTAAGATGAGGCAGGAGCATGTTCCTTGGAGAAATGGTGGACGAGGAATAAAATGGGACCAAGGGAGAAAGCTAGAGTAAGAGTCAGTTGTGACAGGATGAAAGTGTAAAAAACGCACGGTGCCATTACAGTGATGCAACCAACACTCATTAGAAAAGTTCATTCCGATAGTCACAAGCAGACTTGGCATCACATTGCAAAAAACAATTCGGCACTGCAGGAAGGCAGGCCAGCAACCAGTCCGAAACTACAGCATCACCATTTGCTGCATACCAGCCTGCATTACAAACCAGCTTCGTTTGCAAGCCAAACCACTATATTGCCACGCACTTACGGCATCTGTGTCACATTTGGCAACTTGTCGGTCAGAACACGTGGTGCCCTCCCTTGTCCAGTTAGGCCTAACAGTGCGCTAACCCTAAACCATGACAGGCAGCCAAAATTACACCAAACTGCAGACACCCTGCGTGTGCTGCACTTCTCATCAGGCGATATGTTTCACCAACTCCTGCAGTATAGCGAGTGCAAATGTGGCAATGCCACAATGCCACTTAACATCTGTCACAATGGGCACAAAAGTGTCAGGGCCTCGAGATGTGCAGCAAAGCTTTTTCACCCGTCTAAACTGTCGTCTGCAGGCAGTACCACTTACTCATTCCCACATTTTCATACACAAACGATTGACAAGTGGGCACAACCTGTCGCATTTCGTACGTCTGATACAATGAGGAAATATGGCTCTACTGTCTGCACATGCCACCAGCGTGGCATCTACTAAGCCAGCACAGGATGATAGGCAGTACCGGGATTTGTCTAAACTTCATCCTTCTGTCTTTGAACGACTTTTCAAAACCAATATGTTATCGCTGATTTGCTGCATGGCAAATATAAGGCTTATTTAGGCAGTAATTTATATAATTCGTTTTCTTTTTCTCAACATTAAGAACTAGATAGTTTGAACGTCAAAATCACGTATGGTTGTCCAAACCAGAGTTGTTCACGGGAACTCTGAGACAGTAATCAACAGAGGGCAAACAAGAGGAACCTCAACTAGAGCCAATGTTTCAACAAGGGGACATTTGTCAGGGCAAAAACAAGTGTCTTTGTCAAAACACAGGCTCCTTGTTTGCCCACTTATGATGACCAATGATTAGTGTGATTAACCAAATGGAATTTAGGCTTAGCTGCTAATGTGCTCGACAGTCAATTACATTTATCTGAATGAAATGAGACCAAACAATTTATGTACTTGCGAACATACGACACTTAACTACGAATAGACGTAAGGCTAACACTTGAAGTGAATTATGATGAACCTTAAAAGAAGCCCCAATACACTTTCTCAGCAAAGCCATGCAAATGAAGAAAATTCAAGCAATGTGCATTATTTGCATGCCGGTTGAATGATTGCAGAGTGTCGTACTCTGGCAAACTTAGTATGAAACTCTGTACATAAACCTGCCGAGAAAAATAATTTAGAAGAAAAGAAGACTAAGCATACCTTCTACCTGAGGCAAGGAACTTAGACATGTTCAGTGCTGTTCACTGATGAACAAGCACCTTCAGACCAACATATCACAAAGATTACAAGTCTTCTGGCAGTGGCACCACCAGCTATGTCACCCCATGTCACATTATGTCAAAGTAACAAGTTACGGAAAAATGGAACTTGAGGTGAACTGACTTTAGAGCAAAAACAACTTAAAACCTGCCAGACAGCAGTTTTATGAGCAATCTGAAAATGACAAACTCCTATGAACCATTTCCACCAAGAAACACTGAACAAATCTGAGGAGATCAAACAGGCTAGCTGGCCCACCTATCAGTCACTTCAAGCTAACGTACCTTGCAGACAATAGTTTACAACGTTAAGTGGGGGCTTTCCACATCCTAGCTTGGCTAGTACGCACAGAAATAGCAACCACACTTACTACAGCAACTAAAATAAACTAGCAGTAATGACCCAAGATGCACTGTCAAAGGGCCAGGCCAGCGGCTTATGGCATTTGTCGAGGTGCAAAATTGACCTTCAACCGAAACTGTCATGGAGCTCATGTACATACGAAGGTAGAAACAAACCACATTTCTCCCAAAGGCTGCCGAGAAGGATGAGTACAAATGACCTACACAGTGAAGAAGCTCAGCTGGTGGCTAGAAACCAAATGAGTACGTTGCCTGCTATACCGGTAATTTGTGGCAGTCGACACTGTAGATTATGGCCACAGTGTATAACACTAATTGTTCATCTGTGGAAACAAGAAGGTCGACATGGCCCCTGGCACTCACTGCTAGACTAAACCCAACACTGCAATATGCCAGCAGCCTGCACTGCCTACAGACGACAACAGTCTATGGCTCAGCTCCAGCACCAAGTGTTCTTGCCCATAAACTAAGCAATTGTTATCCGTTAAAAACCAAGTATAATCCTTAACTTCAGCTAAAAGAGCAGCATGCCATCAGCAGGCTACATCACCTGCACACAATAGACGTGCATCGGCACTTCGTTCAAATGACCAGCACGGCTCTCACGAGCCAGCGCCCAGCGAGGAAAAAGAAAAGAATTTATGTGAAGGGCGCGATGCAGGCAAGTTGGGGAGAACAAAAAAGAAAGCCAGCTCGTGTCTAGCTCGACAGAACGCTTGCAGACGGCGATGCCCTACCTGGACAAGCGACAGCTAGACGAGCGGATTTGAGGAGGAGGAGCGGGAGAAAGAGGGGGAGGAGACTCAGAGCAGTGAGCAAGGGCGCCGCTTCTTGGGCTTGGGCTGCGGGCAGAGCACTGCGCGGATGGCCTCGTCGAAGACGTTCTTCAGGCCCTTCTGGGTGAGAGCAGAGCACTCGAGGTACTTGACAGCGCCAATCTCCTTGGCCATGGCCAGTCCCTGCGGGTAGGTGATGGGGGCAAGCTTGCGGTCGCGCAGTTTCTCCACAGTATCCTTGTCCTCCCGCAGGTCCAGCTTGGTGCCCACCAGGATGATGGGCGTATTGGGGCAGTGGTGGCTCACCTCGGGGTACCACTGCACACAGTTTCAGAGCAGCTCTATTTTCACCGTGAAAGGACTTCCAAGGGTCTTCATGGACTAGCAGTAACTTTGTTGCCAGATCAAACTAAAAGTGGCAGCACACCATCAGTGCATAAGTGTGGATCTGCGGCTGGCTCTGTGCATAGCAATATACACAATGTCGCCTAACTGTTATTGGTGATGGCCAATTTTCTATTAATTAAACGTGCTGAAATGATGATATAGTGTCCTCCAGCACCAAATTTCTAGGCAGGAAATGATGTTTAAGCACTACTGTGGCTCTGCTGTGGGTGCATTGGTTAGAATATCAATCCGCCTATTCACTCAGCCATTGCGCTCTCCTCACAGCACTTGAATAAAGTACAGTGGCACTGGTATTAAATGCCACTTTATTGTGTCTTCGAGTATTTTCTAAAGTGGTCCTTGAAGATGTGCAAAGTCCCTGTTTGTTCCTGTCATTATTCCTTCTGTGCCCATCACATTGTAAAAGCTCTGCGCCCATATTCACAAAAATATTCTTTTACATGAACTACTTGCAAGAGCTGGTGCCAGACAATCGTGACGGACATACAGTCAACATCCAATTTTTCGTAGTGCCTAGTGCCGCGAGAACATCCGAAAAAATGAATGCCTTTTACTGCCCCCGAGGGCTCAAATCGCCACAGGCACGTCCGAAATAGCTCTGAAGGCCTGCCAATACAAATCAGGAATACGGGTGCTCATACTATGATAGGAGACGGCAGGCACACGCAGGTATAATTAAGAAATACATACTGTGTCTCGTGAGAACTGCCCTTCCCACTCTTGGTGTGCTTCACCACAGTACTTCACATTTGCTTCACTGTGTAACACCGCGTAGCTAACTTTCGGGAACCGGTATTATGCATCACCCCATACTTACCAAGCTTCAAAGCCATTGGCAAAGATTATGAAGGTGGAGTCAGCGTTATTGCTAAGAGCAGCGAATTGTTTTGATGAAAAACACAGCACCGAACAGCAAGTTTAGTAGCGAACGTCGAAGTCGCTAGGCCTAGCACTGCTGCTGTGGGGGCTACGACTGCCAGAGGCTCTGTGTGCGAGAGTGCTGGTTTGAGGCGGCGAAATAATCGAAACGGCGCCAATGGTGGTGTTGGGAACTGAGTAGTTGCAGCGGAGTGCCAGGACAAGAGGACCAGCGTAGCTAACTTCTAGAACGCTGATGTACTAGCAGGGCACGTGCATCAGGCACAGAGCGCCCAACTTTATTTTCGACGTATTTCGCAGCCGGCACCAAGGCACTGGCCGAGAGCATTAACCTTAGCGAGACAACACGTGGCAGCGTCGGTAGGGGGCTACAGTGGCTTTGACAACGGCCGCTTCGGACCTGCGATCATGTCAAATGTTCTGGAAAATCGGATGGCAAAGGTTTTTTGCATCCGAAATTTCAGACATTCTTATAGATTGACTCTATGGGGTACATGGCGGTGTGGTGAAGGCGTCTAAATTATCAGGCGCATTCGAATAACCCGACGTCCAGAAAATCGGTTGTTGACTGTATTAGTATGTGAAGGCAGCCAGCCAACGCAAATGACGCTGGAATCATGATTGCGTGACGGCAATGGGATGACAAAGCTGGAATTACCAACATGGTATTACGACAATGCTATAAATACTAATGTATGGCAAGGACAATAACAACCATGGCAAAATGACAAAGGAATGACGACGTCTTCCTACTGTTGTTTTTCCACCATCCCCATGTCATTGCCACCACAGAGTTGCCATGCCATATGGCCATTCCATAGTCATCATTCTGTCGTAGTCATCCCATTGTCATGTTGTCAATCCTTTATGATTATGCGTGGGGCCTGAGTTTTGTTCAAGCATCAAAAGTCTATGATGAGGGAAGCATTTCTATGTGAAAATGTGTCAAACTTGTTCGTGCGCTCTATTCTTGCAAATGGTCGCTGAACAAGAACAAAACACAAATTAAAGTGTCCCTTGAACCAATTCCCCCCAATAAATGGGATCAGCATGTATACGTACATACATGTACACATGTATACATACAAACATACATACTCAGTCAAATCATAGCAGAGTCAATCTGCTATGATGATGGATTTGCAAGCTAGAGCAAACGACTGTTTCACTCAGTGCTGTGTGCCCAATTTTGTGTGTCAAACTAAAATTGCACTTCAACGCCTCCAACATGATCGCGCCAATGGCAAGAAGCTGAAAAAATTAATTGTGGGATTAATGCCACAAAACTTCACAGTTAGTTTAGCGACGCTAATAAAGGGCTCCGGTTTCATTTCGGTCCCATGAGCTTCTTTAATGTGCACTCGAAGAATGACACACTAGTGCTTTTGCATTTAAACCCCATTGAAATGCAGCCACTGTGGCATGGAATCAAACTCGAGACCTCAGCAGTGGAACACCCTAGCTGGTAAGGGTAACTGGTGGTATGGTTCGCAACAGAGTGCCTTTGACTTTCCTGAAGCATTGTGAACACAAATGACACAGCATATGCACTGGTTACATACAGCAACACCTGGTGTCGGAAGTGAAATGCAAAATTGTCTGGTGCACAACCACCGAGCCAACTGCAAACAAAAAAAAAAGCACACAACCACTAAACCAAGAGACAGTCAACATCACACTCACAAAGGCAACAAAGACCTTTCTAAGCAGGCGGGAAAAGTTCTGACAAAGAACCTACATAGAGAGAATGATGCTCTCACAACTGTTAGTTTCACATTACCACTAAATAAAGATTTAAAAACTAATGGATTAGCACAATCTTCAAGGACAACGTGTGCAATCCTACGAGCGCCGATTAAACTCCAAATGCTTTGAACACGCGCCGCAGTACAGAATAAGTAGTTCTTCATAAAACGTTGACCACAAGGGCAGATTATGTGAACTGTACAAATGCTGTTCCACATGTTGTACACACTGCTGAAAACAATTCTGCAACATTAAAAAGAATTTCACTACATAAAAGAAAAGCTATTATTTATTTCACTAGTCCTCTACCACAGTTTGAACTCAATGAAGGACGTCTTCAGCGCGGCTTTTTTTTCTCTTAGACAATGTGCACCCACCTTCGCCCTGACGTTTTCAAAGGATGCTGGGTTCACCAAGGAGAAGCAGATGAGAAAGACATCCTGCAGAGGAAAACAAGAACAGTGGTGGCTGACTCAAACATCACAGTTCACTTTCATTACTGTCGCAGCAGAATCCCTCGAAAGAAACCACAGACAATGCTGTGTCGACCCCAACAGGGGACCCCCCATCAAAATCTGCTCTCCAACAAAACAGTCGTTTTCATGATCCAAACAAGTTTTCAATCTGCATTCTCTCTTTACATATGGTTCAAACGACACAATGAACTTGCTGAGTGATTGGGCCTTAGTATCAGAGCAGTGCTGTAACAGAGAGCTCTGGGTTAATTTTAACCACTTGAGTTTCTTTAACATGCACCCACGAATGCATGTTAAGTATGTTTTTATATTCTAACCCCACTGGAATGCGGACAACATGGCCAGCGATTGAACCCGCAACCTAGTGCTGGGCACTAGAACGTTAGGCCACTGAGGCTCTGCAATGAATAAGAAAATAATGTCAGTCTTCCTTGTTATAAATGCCTTCAAGCAAGTTCTTCCACTTAAAAAGACTGACAACAGATTTTTAAAGACCCAGTTTTTTATGGTGCAATGCAAAGCTCACCCTCGGCAGTGTTTGCATCTGCAGCAGTTACTCCCAAAGTGCGTGGATATTTAGAAAACAGAATTTTTCTATCTGAGCAGCCTCTAACAAAGTAAGAGCCCCTCTTCCAGCAACGCTGGAAAGTGAGAGCGATGTTGATAGCCCACCTAGCAAATTGTAAAAGCCACCCATCGTTCTGCTTTCATGAGAGTAACTGTAGTTAATCACCTACATTTCGGCCTTTTCAACCACTTTTGAAAATAAAAAGCTGGTGCAATAACTTCACGTTGCTGTACAGACATTTCTTACATTTGTTCTGCATTTTTCCCCAATACACGCCTTTGTCATGGCTGGCTGGCCCCTGTCGGCATTGTTCTGTCGATAGACGAGCCAAGCCAACTCATCGAAAACGAAAGCAACGCCCCTTTTCAGCTCACTACAAACGAAGCCTTGCCTGCACATTTCAAGTCAGGAAAAACTTATAATAATAAAAAGTATACTGCATTTTAATACTAATAAAAAGACCAGGAACCGCAAACACTAGTAGAAGGTCACGTGGTAGACCTGTTATGCAGCTTCATGTTTTTGCCACATGGGGCACCAAAGGTCATCTTTTGTGACTTTAGTGATGAATCAAAAATATAAATCTCCACTTAATAAGAAAAACACGGCTCATTTTAGCCATTACGATAGGGAATCATTCCATCAGTGGGGTTACCTCGATTCATGTTCTGAGCGATTGTCTGTCCCTTTAAAAACCAAACAATTCATCTACTTCAACACTAAGATATTTGTCACATTTTCTATCACACATCAACATAGATCGAAAAGGTATTTCTGTTCATTTTGAGCCAAATGTGTGGCCCCTTTGGCAGAGCCTGATTGCAATGTATGTCCTTGGGAATATGTGCAGTGAGTGGGCACTTTAGTAAGTTAAACACAAGAATGTAGTGCTGACATCAAGCTGCTGCAGCTCATGTTGGCGTATTCACTTGGACTTCAGCGTGAATACTGATAATTACAATAATGTACGCACGCTCTTGATTTCATTGTGAACAAGGCTCCCGTCTGGGGAGTCGAACCGTCTTTTCTTGCATTCTTTCATTGGTCGGTGTCCTTTTTACCCTTCTTCAATATGCCTCCAGAGCAGACGGGCTTCGGCCGAAACCTCTACTTCCTTTTACATTTACTCATCTACTCGTTTTTTGCAACCATGGAAACTTCTATATGCGTTGACCGGTACTACCAATTTGATGTTGTCATCTGTTCTGCTCTTCAGATGGAAAAACTGCAGAAGTCTGCCATCGGTCTCCTTCAGCAAGCCGAAAACCAAAAGTGTGACCGGCACGACCTAAATTACAGGAACTACGCCGACCGAAACCGCCGGAACAGGAAGAAGTATCCTTCTCATCGAACGCTCGAAGCGTACACAATGGCGCCAGAATAATTCATTTGGCTGTGAGGACGTCATGACCTTTATATAAAAAAAACACGGTGTGTCGAACTGTTCGGTTCACGACGAGTACATTATCTGATTCAGTATCTGAATACTGATAATTACTCCCACAATTCTGCACAAGCGACCAGCAATGACGAGCAACAGGAGCCACAGCTAGCTATGCCCCTGCTCCCCTTTAAATGAACAATGCCATGCTTTACAGGGCGCTTTGAGCTAACTGGGTGACCGGCCTCTGACGGCACAGAGCTTCTGGGAGCACAGCCTCACTCCTCATCGGCTCAGCCGCATGAGAACTTTCACAGTAGCCAAAGGCAACAAACTCAAGTACCTGACCACAACACACTACGCATTGTCCAGTGCTTATGGCCTGTTGGAATTCTTGCTTCTCTCTCTCTCTCTTATCTACACATAAAGGTTAGTCAACATAATCCAATGAAATACCTTGCTCCATTAAAGGAGTATAGACATGAAATTTTCAACATGTTTTTCTTTGTTTGTTTTTTTTCCATTCGAAGGTAACTAACACGAAAATCTTGTGTTCATTTTTTTTCTTGCATCTTTAGGTAGCTGTTGACATCATAACTATGGTATGAAGCCTCAATTTCTCGAGAGCAACACAAAAATTTAAGAGCATGGCACCTGTTCAATGGCCTGTTCTGAACGTGCATCAAGCACAGCACGGCTTCAGAGATGAGAAACGAGACTCATCCCATCACCGAAAGCGAGTTGCTGTTCACGTGGTATCACAAACCACCTACGAGCTGGCCAGTCAGCCCGGTGTGGCGGTTGCAGGCCACCACAAGCTGTCAAATCGGCCTTTCAAATTGTGCACTTTTCACAAAAATGCTGGAAGACAACTCTTCTCTCTTGTACTGTCGAGTGCTGAATAACACAGCTTCCCGCATCATGGCCATAGTGTGTGTGTATGCGCCACTGGTATCTGGTACCCTAAGACTACCACAACAAATATCGATAATGTGTTGAGTCGCACTTTTCCCATCCAAAGCCATGCTGCTCCTGGAGCTCGACTTAAAGTGGTCGCACCAAAAGGTAACAATTATGTGATGCACAGTCGCAGAAGTAAGGCCCGACACCGTAATTACTGTGTCGATGACCATCCAGTAAAGCAATTAAAACAAGACAAAAATTTACTGTCAGTATTTCTGTAAATGAAGGTCCTGAACCATAGGATATATACTAGAATGAGCACCCTAAACACTATTTTACTATAACAGCTTTTCTACGAAACCATTTTGATGCAGTTTTCACGGTTGCATGCATCGTACTGCCATGACAGAGGCGGTCATGTGGCAGCAGAACATCGTGCCATTTTTGCCTTCACTCTATCTCACCTGATCATTTGCTATGCTGCTACTCACTGTTGCAGCCTGATGAAGTGGCATAACAGACCACTATTACTGGATTATCACCAATATTAGCCACTTGCAGCAGCAAGTAATAAGAAATCAACAGAAGTGAAGAAAAAAGGATGAGAGAGAAATCTAATTATATAATTGCACGCTATTTTCGCACTGGATAGCAACAATATCTTGAATTTCTGCACGAGGGGGCCATCATCAATCCCATCATGAATCACAAGGTCAGCATTCGCTCGTCCGACATTATTGCATACAGCCTCTCCTTTTTCCCACAAACTTACAATCACTGGAATTGCATGCCCAGCAAAACAGTTTCATTACTAATGCTGGTCTATTCTGTAAAGCACCTAGTAGTATTTTTTGGTACATCTTTCCCCATATGTGCCACTGTTTCCTTGTTTTAGTTTTCAGTTAGCTGTCTACTGCACACGTATGTATTCTTCAGTTTCTGTAGTGTTCAGCGGAATGGTTGTCATTTATCTTTGTATGTTTTTTACACATTTATATTTGTATTCATGCTTTTTATGAGCGCTGAAGGTATAATAAATAAATAAAAGAATATCTGTATAGCACAGCTCCTGCATTCATATGGCATTCTAGTGAGGGACACAGGGCAACTTCATGTTTAGAATGTGTGACTATGACCTTGTGTTCTGTCTGCGCATTCTATTACCTACTCCAACCACTTTTTATACTGCTGTGAAGGTGTGGTTTACCAGGGCTCTCTATCATGTGGCATGGCATAGGTAGGCCAAGCTGGACGTTGTGTTATTGGGTGCCTGAGAGAACATTTTAACTCGCTTGAAGGCACACTCAACTGTCATCTATCAAGCCATTGTCAGTCATGCGGCTGCTTGCCAGATTTCACCAGCATTTCCATACTCATGGGGTACATGGGCCAGCGCAACCAGAAAATCGGCAAATATTTCCAGATTGGCACGCATGAGCAGTCGCGTGTTAGCCAGCCATCTATCACTTTATATAATCAGAAACTTGTTTTCTAGATAACAAATAACTTCACCTCACGCTTGTAACAGCTGAATATGTCACCCCACTTCTCTCTAATTTGTTTGCTATCTTGTATATTTCAGCTTCAGTTTCCGATAAAGTTTCAGTTGCAAGACAGCGCTCATGCCCTCCCTTCTGCTTGTCTCCATCTCTTTGCGCCATAAACCACGAACCTGTTCCAACCCCCCAGTTTTCAATCCTTATACGTAACAGCCTTGACCCTGTCTTCGCTTGTAGAAAACAATACGGTCACGATTTAAGTTCTACAAGTGTTCTAAAGTGAGCTTTTGCCAACCTCGCAGAGCTGTTAGAAAGACACTAAAGCAGCAAGCATAAACAAAAGTGATGACGTCAACAGGCCCCGCTTACCGTCTGTGGGTAGGAGAGTGGCCGAAGCCGGTCATAGTCCTCCTGACCAGCAGTATCCCACAGACCAAGGTTGATGGGCTTGCCATCGACCATGACATTGGCCGAGTAGTTATCGAACCTGTCAAGGAGAAATTCATACGACTACACTGTAAACGTGCTCTCAGGCAGATGGCTCTTGTCAATTTTTCCTGTGTAGCCATTCCTGCATTTACGTCACTCAACTTTGGTCACTGAGCTTGAGCATCCCCCAATATCTGGGAGCTGAGATACAGCTCAGACTGGTACCATTCTGCATGGTACAGCAAAAGGCGTGGACATAACGCAGCCCATGTCACCTACAATACCCTACACTTTCAGCTTAAAAACAATCTAAAAGTCTTCCTTTAAATTTTTTACACAGGGAAGGCTATGCAAGAAAAGAAACAATAGGTTGGTGGGAAGCATTAGTGCCACCCAATATAGGTCACCTTCTGCAGTGCTGGTAATTGTCTACCATTCTTATAAACAGCCTTTAAATAGCACCTTAACAGGTGATCTGGGCACTTTGCAGTTAGCAGATATAATGCCAATCCGAGAACACAAACTACAGCCCAACATGGACGCTGCCCACTGTTGAAGGTCATCCCGAGGAGCCACGGTATTCCTCTACATTCTGGGTTCCACTGCGTTTTGCAGCTAGCTGAGAATGTGGCACAGTACGTAATGTATACCAGCCATTACAGGGTCAGGCATGGAAGATGAATACCACAAAACTACACCCTCCCCTGTGACAAAAACAATCCATACGTGACAGTGTAATACATACTGCAATACTGATTCAGAGATCATCCTCTGGCCAATCTTTAGTGCAGATAGATAAGCAACCCAAGAGACTGATTTCATGACCACTTTCACTACGCCAGTGCTGCTGCAAAGCGTGCCGGTAACAGCGGTCTTTAGCAGGCTGTAGACCAACAATGGCAAAAAAGCATGCATGTGTTTGTACCATGGCAAACCCACTTAGCCCTCAGGATCAACGGGTGGGGAGACAAGAATAAATAGATAGTGCAATAAGAGTCGCGTTGAATGGCACACATCTCCCAATTTACTCCTAAGAATCACTTGGAAAACTACACAATGGCATTGGCATTTCCTTCAAACATTACCTCAAACACAAATGTAAAAGTGGCAAGGACTACGGTCATCAAAGTGCCAACAGGGCCTCTGTGCATGCGTTCTGCATGCAGTGAAATCGGTCTATGGGAACACAGTGCAGCAATTCAACCAATCCAACATGTTTGCACAAGAAGCTGGTGATCATATTTGAGAATGCTTTAACGAAAATGAATCAATACTCACACTGTGGGTATGTACTCGCCAGGGAAGGCATTGGTGGTATAGCTGATGAGAAGACAGGTTTTACCAACGGCTCTGCACAGATGGAGAAAATGAAAAAGCACATTTTCAGACATTGCTCCTCATTTATACCTCCTCTGATGTGAATTCTCGGCACAGACATAGAAAATAAAGAAGAAAAGGAATCGGCAGCATGTTACACTCCTGTAATGCGTGAAGGCAAAAGAATGCTGCACACGTAATGCATAAAGTTACCCAATCGGAGGGGTCAGTTTTCGTGCAAGACATAACGAGGGTGAAGTAAATATATTGTGCTGTAGGTCGATTTCCTCAAAGAGACATGCAAGCAACTAATGCACTATCTAAAGGATCTTCTTTCTTTATTCATTATTTCGTTCCTTCTTTTTTCGTTTCTTCTTTCATATTCAGCCACTACATGTTTGCATGCTTACGGGGCCATTCTTGATGTTGATGTTTCCTTCCTTTCTTTCCTTTGCATCTTCATTCATATTCAGCCATTGCACCTTTAGCTCACTAAATAAAGTTTTTCATTCATTCATTCATTGCTTGCCTACGGGGGTATGAGTCATTCCAGATTCCAGTCATTCCAGTCATTCCAGTCATACCAGAGAATAGGTACCAGCGTTTGCGCGGATACTACGCCAGATCTAACATTCACCAAGAACATACGGGACGCGCAGTGGATAAATACGCAACACGACTTTGGAAGCGATCACAATATACTAGAAATAACGGTAAGGGCAGGACCGCGCAAGACAAAGGGTAGACCACTTAAGATTGTCGACTGGGACAAATTCAGGAAAATAAGGGAGGAGGCCGACGACACGACACAAGGTATTGAGGAATGGACCGAAAAACTAAAGGGAGATGTGGCGGCAGCTACGAAAATGGTCCCGCCGGAGGCGCATCTAGAGAACGTAGACAATAAGCTTCTACACATGTGGGAAGCTAAGGCAGGGTTGCAACGGAGATGGAAAAAACAAAAACACAACCGGACGCTTCGTAGAAAGATAGCCAAATTGAACAGGGACATAGAAAAGTACGCCCAGCAGCTATGCAAACAACAGTGGGAGGAAAAATGCAACAACATGGACAGTCAGATAGGAATGGCAAAAACGTGGAACATCCTTCGATATTTGTTAGACCCGGACGGGACAAAGTCGGCACATAGGCAAAATATAAATCGGCTAATACAAACGTACCGAGGGACAGAGCAGGACTTCCTCAAGGAAATCGAGAAAAGATACATCTCGCAAGTGCTGCCCGTCGTACACCCTGACTACACAGGGCAGGTAAATGACGAATTAGACAGCAAAATCGGCGAGTCAGAGGTCAGGGCAGCCCTGCAGAAACTCAATACCAAGTCGGCACCCGGACTAGACGGTGTAACGAATAAAACGCTAAGGAACTTGGACGATGAGTCTATAGCTAAGTTAACCGAATATATTAACGAATGCTGGGAGGCAGGGCAGATTCCGCAGCAATGGAAGACGGCACAAATCGTGTTAATACCTAAACCGGGCAAGCGACTGCAAATTGAGAACTTGAGACCCATATCTCTCACTTCTTGCGTGGGGAAACTCGTGGAACACGTGGTCCTAGCTAGGATGACCACCTACCTCGAAGACTGCGACGCGCTCCCGCCCACGATGATAGGATTCAGGAGAAACCTCTCAGCGCAGGACGCTCTGTTACAACTAAAACATCAGATAATAGACGATTCGGGCAGATCGACAAAGGCAATTCTCGGGTTGGACCTAAAAAAGGCCTTCGATAACGTAACACATGCAACGATACTGGATAGAGTAGGCGAACTAGGACTGGGAAAACGCACGTACGATTATGTACGCAATTTTCTAACGGGCAGAAAGGCAAAGATCACGATAGCGGACCTAGTTTCGGAGGATATCGAGATAGGCAGCGCAGGTACGCCACAGGGCTCGGTCTTATCACCGATGCTATTCAATCTGGCGCTTATCGGGCTGCCAGCCAAGCTACAAGAAATCGAGGGTCTAAATCATACCTTATACGCAGACGATATTACCCTATGGGTGAGAAACGGAAGTGACGGGCAGATAGAACAAACGCTTCAAACAGCGGTCGAAACAATCGAAAAATATCTAGAGGGGACAGGGCTAACATGCTCGGCAGAGAAATCGGAGCTGTTACTGTACAGACCGACTCGCAGAGGTCGCAAACCAGGCAACTACAGGGAAGAGCTCACTCATAGAGAGGAGATACAGTTAAAGACGGCCGATGGGAAACCCATACCCAAGGTCGATAGGATCAGGGTATTGGGGCTCCTCATTGAAGCCAAGGGCAACAACGGAGAAACCCTCAGAAGACTGGAGGGAACTGTAGCGCAAATCATGAGGCTAATCAGAAGGATAACAAATAAACATAGCGGGATGAAAGAGGAAAACACGATCAGGTTAATACAGGCCTTCGTAATAAGTAGAATAGTGTACGTAGCGCCGTACTTAAAATGGCAGGTTGCGGAAAAGATCAAACTAGAATGCCTCATTCGGAAAATATACAAACTAGCCATAGGACTACCGATCAGCACCAGCACGGACAAGTTGCTGCAATTAGGCCTACACAACACTATAGACGAGCTCATTGAAGCGCAATGTACGGCACAATATGAACGCCTCTCTAAGACTAGAGCAGGCAGACACATCCTAGAGAGATTAGACATAGGTTACCACACACAGCATGGTGTCAAGGTGGACATCCCGAGAGATACAAAGGAAAGATTGGTAATACCTCCCTTACCAAAGAATATGCACCCAGAACACAATGAGGACAGAAGAAAGAACAGAGCGATGCAAATACAGAAGAAATTCGGCAACGACAAGGACGCAGTGTTCGTAGACGCGGCTCGATACAGTTGCAGACGGGGATTTACGGCAGCCGTAATCGATAGGGATAAACGGTGCAAGACATGCGCGACGATACGCACCACAAGTAACGAGATAGCTGAAGAAGTAGCCATAGCGCTCGCAGCAGCTCAGACTAACGCAACCGTGATAGTCAGCGACTCTCAGACGGCAATAAGAAATTTTGCCAATGGCCGAATCTCCCCGGAGGCACTACGAATTCTTCTTTCAGGAGGGCAAAATTACAAAAGAAAGATATATATCACCTGGACACCCGCTCACACCCTCGCGGAGGACGGCAACAACGAGGCGGCACATGACGCGGCTCGAGGGCTTACGGACCGAGCCGCAGTCGCAAGTGACGCCCCGACACCCTCCGGACGTGACGGTGCGGTAAATGAGTGGGAGTGGGAGGACAGAATGACAACATATAATGACATTACGAAACATTATAGGTTACAGAGGTGCATATTCCCGCGACCTCACGCAAAATTGACAAAAAAGCAGTCTGTCGCATGGCGGCAGTTACAAACTAGGACGTACCCGAATCCTGCGCTCTCGCACATCATATATCCGGATGTATATCCTACGGACAAATGCAGAACATGTGAATCCAGAGCCACTCTGGAGCATATATTATGGGAATGCCGAGGGCTAAATAGCAATAAAGAAAACGCGGTCTCTAGCAGCAGCCTTCGCACGCGCTGGGAAGCCGCGCTGCTCAGCCCCGCCCTCGAAGATCAATTATGGGCCGTCCAGCGGGCCGAGGATGCCGCCAGGACCCAAGAACTCCTGGCCGTCACCTAGGCGGGCCCTTTGGCCCTCCCCACCAACTCGCAGGGCAAACAATAAAGTTCTTTCCTCCTCCTCCTCCGGCATGAGCCATTGCTGATGATATTTTTCGTACCACTCGTTAACTTTTTTTTAAACCGCTCGACTTGATAAGTCATATCACAAGAAGCCAACAAACACTGACACCAAGGACAACATAGGGGAAATTACTTGTGCCTAATAAATGAAATTATTTAAGTAATTAATAAATACTTGTGCTTAATAAATGAAATTTATTAAGCACAAGTAATTTTCCCTACGTTGTCCTTGGTGTCAGTGTTTGTTGGCTTCTTGTGATATGACATAAAAATCGGGCCCCTCAGTCAACCCCCTTCTCGTTTTTTTCTTTTTACTTGATAAGGATATTTTTTTAGCCATTCGACTACTCACTGCTTTTTTGGGGGGTATAAGCCATTGCAATGAGCCACTTTAGGCTTTCGGATTAAAAGAAGAGAGGTGGATGGAAGGAAGATGAACAGCTTCTGGTTAGCTGCCCACAATGGAAGAAGGGAAACGAGGTAATGGAAAAGAGAGAGAAAGGGAAAACTCGGATGGCATGTACGAGCACACAGAACTGTGCCTGACAGTAAGAGTCAATCACAAATAAATGGTTTTTATAAACCTTGTGGATAGATAAGTGGCAATATTAATGCTCATGTGCCGTTTTCTTAGCCAATGGTTCATTGCCAGGATGCAATAAGGCAACAAATAGCAACCATCTCAGCAGCTAACTGAGGGTAGTGGTAAATGTCGTCAATTGTCTCCTTGCAAGCATATTTTGGAAGGTACGTATGGGTCAACCAATAGCAACAAATGCAACAGTAGCCTTTTGCAAATTGACAGAAAGGCAGTTTGGTAGGAATGCTCAATTGCACAACCTGGGCGAACAAATGGAAGGCAAGAAATGGGTGTGCTCCTGGTTTTCCATATGTCAAAACTGGTAGATCATAAAATTGCACCATACCACCTCAGCAAATTGAATAGTAAATGTCAATACACCACATGGTTATCAGCTGGTCCCAGGAACCAGACATTCACCTGAGTGCTCTCTGCCACTGCTCCAATATCAAAGAGCACCCTTGCGAGACAAATTTGAAACACGAGTGCTATGAACACTGGCAGCACAAAAGATGTCACAGGTCAGTGACGAATTGGTGATATGGTCGAAGGTGCACCAAGGATGGGCATTTCCGATGACACCCACGACAGAGAAAACCTTATTTGCAAGGTTTGCAGATAAATTCCAATATACTGATAAAAAAACGATGCAGAGCCAATGCAGAGCTGGAATCTAAATGACACGAAGCTTGTTTGAGTTAGCAAGGTAGCAGTGACAGCGGAATACACACACATGGCCTTGTCATCTGTAGTTTATTAGAGCTCTATAATAGGGGTCCCAATAGTTTGGGGCCCCAAAGAGTTTTGCGGCTGTTAGCGTTGGGGCATGCAGGAGAGAAGAGTTTAGGATAGGGCTTTGCGTTTCCGGAAAGTGTCTTGCACTTGTAGCGCCACTACAGCGTCAAAAAAAGGAGCTATAATAAATAATTAAAATATTCAATTTTATTATGAGAAGAGTAATTTTGTCTTTTCACATTTAATTACAATTTAGAGCTTATTCTAATAGCAGCAAGCAATCTGTTGTGCTTAGTTTTGAATAACCAACTTTACGTGCCTTACCAGCCAAGTTAAGCCGTGTTAGGCCTATGAGCCATGCAATAGAGAATCGAATTCAGAACCAATGGCGTCTGATGAGTCAACCTTCATTACACATGCTAGTTGAGAGGAAGCGATAAGCTCAGTCACTTCTCCTAGCTTATGAACTTCCCACGTTACCACAAATCGAGCCCAGTTTCGTGCTAGGTTAGAGCCGTCGCTTTGATTGGTGCCACCGTGTTTGTTGACGCAAAGCTCTTTGAGGCAACTTTTGGGGCTCCCGCTAAATCAGTGAAATAGCGTGCCCGATGCAAATGTTTGGGGCCCCTATACTAAACTCTCTACTAGCTCTTGGTGTCATGAGGACGAAGGCCAAGTATGATGCTTGTCACGGGTAGAATGTGTACGAAAATAAAGTGCATGCACAGAGAAGTACAAATATTTATATACATTTAACGGGTGTGTATACAGAAATCTGTGTTTTGAGGTTTCATTATTTGTATGAATTTTCCTCTACGAATGCAAAACTATGCACCTCATTCCAATTGTTCACTTTGCATAAAAATGTGTTCTGTATGTAACAACAGTGTATGATGTTCTTGTATCCGCTGCTGCATGCTCCGAGTATGTACACACGTGTGCTAGGGCCCCGTCAGGCAGAGCACATCAGCCTTTCGCCCTTGTAGCCAAGACTTTGTAGTATCAAATAATTGAAATGAAAATGAAATGAAACCCCAGGGAGGAGGCAATAAAAAAATGTTTGCTTTAAGCTACATAACTAGGTATGGAGGTCCAAGGATGCAGAACAATTGATGTGGTTGGTATTATCACTACTATCTGTTCTGATGTCTACCACCCAGAGTCAGATAATGAAATAGCGTGTAAATATTCCTTGTAGCTAGCTGCAACATGTAACTTAGCCATGAAGATAATTATAGCTGTATTTTCAATTATTCTGTCAGAGTTATTTCATGGAGAAACCTTCACACAGGGCATTAAGATACAGAGCAAAATTGCACTGAGCCAAAACAAAAACAGGCAGTCTACGAGAAGTATAATATTGTATCAAAAACAGCACTCACAGCTGTGTATCCCTAAGTTCTTTAACATATGCAAGGAAAGATGACTGGTGCAATTTTAAATTATATTAACCCAGTGATTTCCACAAAAGCCAACACAAGACACAAACGGCTTTCTATCCAACTCTCTTAGTTTCGAGTGATAAAGGTAGCACCAAATTATCTAGCCAAAGACCAAACACTTCAACAATGCTTGCACAAACTGAATAAATCTGCTATGAAAGCAATAGCTGGAGCACACCTGTGTGTAAATCTACATTAAACATTTTTGCTGGAACTACAAAGGATAAAACAACAATTTTGTATGGGAGTCTACATCAAGTGTTTTCTTTGATACTGCAAAAGCTAAAACCATAATTTTAATGGCATTTCCTGATGTAGAGAGAGTGCGAACAGTGGATAAATAGTATAATCATAAATAACTAAAAAACGAGAGCAATAAGAGCCAACTTTCAAGAACAGGAAACTCTTCCACAAGAAATAAAACGCTCAAAATTTTGCACTTACAGCTGAAAATATTCTTTCAGCGCATGCATTAAACATGTTAAAAGACATCTATCTGCTGTTCCCATCCCATTTATTGTTGTAAATAACATGTACAATGTTTTTTAATTGAAGCGACTGTTCCTTGTTATGCTTTCTTTTTGTAATTTGTATTGTGTATATATCCCCCTCTTCGCTCTTCCAAGTTTTTATAGTGCATGTGACGAAGTGTCTGCATTATACAATTTCATTTCTTGGACCCATAACTAGCCTATGGGTCCAAACAGTACTTGGACACACTTTTATTGTGTTTTCAAGAATGAATAAAGAATTTGAATTTGAATCGTAAAGCGCAACTGGGACCTCACAAAACTGCATGCAGACAAAACGAAACGAACGTGCCCAGTTCGGATACCATGAAAGCAAAACTTCGCAAAGTGGAACCGCTGAGCGAAATTCCTACACTATGCTCCCAACGTGTGGCAAGCCTAGCCATACATCATGCATGCACAGCTGCAATATTGCCACAACACCACTCCGTTTCAACCGGAAACCAGACATGCCTCCACCCGGCAATCATGCAAGACATGCAACTCCACCCTGGAAACCCAAATGATGCGTCATGTAGGACTGGTTGAAGCCCACCTCAGAGAGCGCAACACACCGCTGTGGCGTAGTAAATTTGGAATGTAAAACCTTGTAAAGGGGCCCCTCACCAAGAATGGGCAGTGCAAACAGACAGGGGCAGTGCGTAGATCATGTGCTGATGACCGTGTCTGCAAATTACCAAACTGCTCCATTGCATGAAAGCAGTTCAAACAAAAGCCTGTGCACCCTTCAAAGAAAGAAAAAAGCTTGTGCACCCTTCGTCTCGAGGGAGCCCTGCTTCCAACCAATCAAGGTCACATTCATAAATGACTATGCCAGACACACTGCCTGTAATGTTGCCTATTGTGGCACGTGACTTGAGTAAATCATTCAATGCAGAATGCACAAGACAGTCAGTGAAACTGCGAAAATAAAAAAATTAAAAAAGAAAGGGGAGGGGGGTCTGATGCATGAACGTGATGCAGTCCCTGGACTCCAGTATGGAAGAAAGCAGGGAAGGAATGTAACTTGTGAATGCTTGTTGAGGCAGACATTACGATTGTCCATATTAACAGTGAAGCTAGCCACCTGGCAGCATGGCCAAGTCACATTGATTTCTCCCATTTCTGATAATATCTTGAGCAAATTTGAAAAATTCCTGCAGTAAATGCCCCCTAGAGGGCACCTTGCACATTCCACCATATTGGGCACTCATGGGAAGACCACAAATGAAGCTGTGCAGGGTGATATGGGCTGGACAAGCTTTGAAGTGAGCGAAGCTCCCAGTAAAATTGATTACAAAGAGTGACTGAGGAATATGGAAGTAAATGGGCTGGGAGAGTTTTCAGATATTTGTACAGGAAAAACATTAATTCACAGTGGAGGAAGAGAACTAGGAAGCTTAGCAGCAGGTATGCGACCTGTATGGTGAGCATTATGGCAACAAAGAATATCAAGCAGAAAGTGAGAGAGGCGGAGATAACCTCATGGGTGGTGGCAATGGAAAGGAATCCTGCCGTAAGCAACTACTTAAGAGTAAACAACAAAGTCAAGAAAGAAACAATTTATAACTCAAAGGGAAGATCATCACTTTTCAAAGCAAGATCAGGATGCCTTAGAATGCACACCTATCGAGTGAGATACAAAAAGGAAGAAGCATGTGCTTGCTGCAGTAAAGCTAGGGAAACGATGGAACATTTTTTTGTAGAATGTTAAGATATCTGTGCAGCGGTCGATTGAGGCATTGCTGGCCTCCTTGAAGTTCTTGGGTTCAGCAAGAGCAGGGGGAAAGTAAACATGACCACAAAAGAGATTAGTAAGAGGCAATTGGAAGATTGTTGGAAGAAAAGTAGGGAAACGACGAAAAACGGAGGCATACAAAAACAAAGTTCACAATAGGGGTTCAGAAATTTTGGTTATGGGAATTTATTGAGTTTTTTTTCTCCTTTTCTTTTTTTTTCTTTTTTGACATAGGTAGGACATTAGGCAATATAATAAGAGCTTGGTGGCGCAACCCACCACCCTCTTCCAAAGGGCACGCTCATAACATCCATCCATCCATCCACGTATAACCAGAATTTCCAATGGGGCCTGATGAGCCCTTTCACCAAAGCCCATAATATGCATTACTGTATCCAGCGAGTGTTTTTAATCCGCTTTACTAGATGACAAATGACTACATGACAGATGACAAGAAAAAAACTACACTCATGAAAGGACACTATGCACCAGGGTCAATATAATGTAGTCAATCCTTTCAGTCAATTCTATTCCTTTGTTAATCATCCATCACTCACGACTGGCCAACCAGTGCCGCTTAGAGAACTGAGAAAGTGCAGGAGGGAAATGAATTGGTGTAAGATAGCTATGTTATTCAGGCCTTGCTCCAAATTCAAAATAGCTTATATGGCTGATACCTCTAATGTTAAGAATTCCACAAGCCAACATCTTCTATATCATAACCAGCAGTCTCACTGCCCAGGATTGCACATCGTTTACAGGTAGCTTGAAACCATGCAGCTCTAAGTGTGCGTGCACGGTATTTCTTTTCACAAAGAATGGAGAAACGTTCAGCAGCATTTCAGTGCTCGCATGACTGAGCTGCTGACACCAACTTGGCAGGAAGAGCTTTCACGCAACCAAAGTGTCTCGCACGGAAGCCTCCGCTCTTCCATGGGGCAATTGGAAAGGCAAAGGTTTCTATGTTGCACTGCCGAGTGGCAAGAGCTAGCTGCTCCCGTTTGCCCTGCGGCCATCACTATCTGTGGCAGATGGGTGGAGCGTGCATGCAGTTTCCGAAGCCCCCTTTGTGGATGCTGTCACAGGCCTGACAAGTGCTCTTCAAACTGTGTAAAGAGGGCGGGAGACGAGTGCTCGCTACTATTGATTCAAGCAGAGGCGCCCCCCAAGCTTTGAGGCATGCTAAAGAAAAGCAATAAATCAGTTTAGACTGCTTGAGTGCTTCTTCAATGCTCTGATTGCACTTGCTTGGCAGGAAAAGGACAAATATTCATAAGGAAAACCAAGGCCAAACCTCTTTTAGAGAATTGTGCACTCAATGCTTGAGATGAGTTCGATACGGCGGATTTTACTATAGTTTAGCTTACTTTGACCACTTTCTTATACTAAAGAAAGAATAAATGAACACTTTCCAAAATCACGAAAAACAGTTTTTATGTAATAAAAGAAAAAGAAAGGTGACTGAAAGCTTCTAGGTGGAGCCTTCACTTACTTTAGAACCTAACATAGTCATTCATCTTTAAAAAATAGCCCGCCTCAAGAAGACTGTCAAAACCAAAGGCGATACGAAGTGTTTGTGCGGGAATTTTAAGGCGTCGCCATCGTGTTTAAACAAGCTTCTTCGCATGGCAGAACTAACCTATGTGGTATTCCACACATGCCACCTAACCATCTAGCCCAACTCAATCTTCCTCATCAAGAATTCCTCTAAGGTGGCAAAAAGAAAATGTGGCGATACATAGCCAACAGAACAGCTGTACCCTTCCCTCGAACATGTCAATGAAGATTCACTATTCTTGCACGCGAGCACAATTGCTTGCAATACAATTTCACGCTTTGAATATGCAGCTTTGTGATCTGGTTTCTGCACACTGTTAGAAAGGCTGTATTATACTGCTCATACCTCTGACTGTAAAGAGCTGCCAGTGAATGCGTGTGTTCGTGTTTATTGCATGTTTGTTCCTGTGTGTCTGATCTATTCTTTTTCCTCCCCACACAGATTCTTTGCATAGTGCCGTTTCCAGTCATTTCCGGCCCACCACACCAACCACCCAACCACTTACGTGAGCAAACATGCATGCACACACAGCAAGAGGTTTGTATGACCACGTGACAAAATAAAACATGTGAATGAGTGAAGAAACATCCTCCGCTCCTCGGTGAAGCAAACATGCACAACTGTGGTGCTAGCCAGAACTGACAACCAAAAGCGCTTGACCGCAATGGAGAGGGGAAGTGGCGGAGAAACGTCAGCAATGCCTCCTTCTGTACAGGGTTCGGACGAAAATAACACGCGAGAGGCCGTAGCTACGAACGCGCATAGCACACCCTTGTTGAAACAGCGGGGCACGCCTGCGAGCCCACTCTAAACAACGCATCCTGCCCCCACGCAAGGTTCTTATAGCAGCTACGTGCCCTGTCCTGGCCGTTCTGAAAGCATGAATAAGGTGTGCTTATTTTGGCAGTCCTCTCAGCTCACCGATGTCTTTCAAACCGACATTCCTAGGTGGCACCCATGAGTTGCAGCCATTACCAGGTGCCTCAGCAACGGCAGGAAACTACTGTTCACCGACTTGGCCAAGCCTTTACACCAACCTGCACTTTTATTCTAACAATTTCCAAGAGGCATGCATACTCTACCATTGAGGTATCATAGGCACCCATCTTCCCACACACTTTCTTAGAGTATCTGTGTAGGTATGCTGGATTTATCCCTGGGAGTAATAGTTAAAGCAGCCGCTCTAGCGATGCAAAACCATCAAAATACTGTAAAAAGGAACTATTGATAGTATTACTATCCATAGTATTACAATATTTTGGTGTGACACTATCGATAGTAGCATTGTCAGTAGTCTTGCGATAGTTCATTATTTAGAATGCGATCAATAGTTATGCAATGTTTGGCTAGTCATATTACGAGAAATTTTTTTTGACACATAATCAGTAATTAACTGAGTTTATGCAATTGGGAATGGGAAAATGTTGCGAAGTTTATGTTGCATGTTTATGTGTGGCACATTGCAGAATTCAACATTATTGATAAGGAACTACTGATGCTACACCACCGATAGTTTTTGTGCTACTTCGGTAACTACTTCGGTAATGGTTTTTGCTACTTCGGTAACTAAACTATCAATAGTACTATCAACAGCTTTGCATCACTACACCACTCATGGCCATGGTGGTGGATTTAGAACATCCTGTCAACAGTAGACATCACACAGAATGTGAGGATATGGGGAGGAAACTGGCCAATAGACCCTTGTATGCTACCTCATGGCATCAAGGCAAGGCAGTCAAACCCAAGAACCTCAATAGGCAATGTACTATAAGAAAAGACGAAGCCAGAGGGCTACATTTTTTTTTTTCAGTCACAACCACATGGAGTCAACGGAGAGTGAGGCCAGGGAAAGCATTTGGGGGAAATTTTCATTTTTAATAGAAGTATTAAGGAAAGGGGAGATGAAAGCGGACAAAAAAACAACTTCCCACAGGTTTCCTGTGGCAAGTTGTCTTTTTGTTTACTTCTTTGCTTACCTAGTTTGTCAAGAAAAAGAACACACTCAGTCAAACCCGGTTATAATGAAGTGGTCCGTCCACTTAATCCAGTTCGATGCGTTAGATAATTCAATATATCCAAACCCATCTATAACAAACATTTATGAACAGTTATGACGAGTCTGATACACACGACAGAACAAAGCTGCAAGCGACAGTGCTGAAACAACCCATGGCAAAATGATTCTTGCAGCAGTGCGTGTCAGCAACGCAAATATAATTTATACTTTTGTATCGGGCTGTGTGTTGTATCGCACCTTACCTTTTTACGGGCTAGAACATGCTCAGAACAGAAAGCACACACAAAAAAAAGCCTTCCCACGTGTGTGACAATCTGAGCAAGTGGCACATCAAAGATAGCGAAGCTCTACAAGCGAGTGCCAACACCCTTTGTTGAAAGTACTAGGGGGCTGTGCTTAGTAATGATGAGGTCGTGCTGCCTGCACGTTCTCACCATTGCCCTGGCCATATGGCTGCTTCAGGGCTCCCATATGACCAGGGCATTGGTGATACGGAAGTGCTGAAGCAATCAGATTTCACCACCATGGAGATACAAACTTCTAGCTAGGCTCCAAGATGAAGCCGGTAGAACCAAACATGAGAAAAAAAACTACAGGTCACCTACCAAGAAAACTGTACAAAGAAGTTGTCTATTCAAGTAAGGCATACACAAGGTAAGCTTTGCTTTATATAGCCAATGGCAATTACATTTAAAAGCAAAATCTCGGGGTTCAGACGCAGGTTGTGTTCACATTTGATAGCAAGTACACTGCTGCACGAAAACTGCTGTGGAAGTCCCCTTAACAACTTCACTGTAAAATAAAGCCACTGTAGGTGGCTTAATGGTGCAGGTTGTAGGTGCTCGGCGTTTGATATATGCAATGTCAAGGTTGTTTTAAGAAATTTATTTTGCAAGGATATCACTAAGTAAGCTTTGCCTGTTCAATATGCACAGCGTAAGTGCTGTAGCCGGGTTCATCCCAATCAGGTTCGACTGTAGTCATATGTACAACTCCATTACACGCTAGCATTAGACGTATTACAGGTAGTTGATCTTGCTTGGAGGAACAGACACTCAAATACCTTCCAACGGGTACTTGGTCACTGTGGCTTGGATTACAATGAGATAGCTGGTACGGAAGCAAGAATTGCTATCTCCAAAGCTGATGACGTAAATATCCCATACTCGCAAAGCGATGTAAACTCTTTGTTGACTGCACTCATGCAAGATTGCAAAGCACATTTTTGGGCTCAACCAGAACATCGATACAAGTGCCTGAGTGAAATAGACATTGACAGGGCTTTTCTCCTCCTGGCTAAAAAGTCAAGCAATGCCAAGCAAGCATGCTTCATCGGATTCGGCTGGGAGCCATTTTCACTTGACGCCATGCACATCTCATCGACCATGCGGACAGCCCGAGCTGAACGCTGCTAAGCGCCCGAGACTCTTCAACATCTGTTTCGCAACTGCCCTCTCTATGCATCACAGCAGAAGATGCTGGCTTCTACGCTAGTAGGCATTGGCAGGCAAACATAGTATAAGAATACTATTTTGTCTGCAATGCGTGACCGTACAGTAGCATCAATAGCTGCAAGGGCTGCTCTGGATTTCTTGAAGATGACTGGACTAGACACAAGACTTTATAGAAAATAATGTTAGTGTATATATGCATCCCTTCTTCCTGTCATCCTTCATACCTCTTATTTTGTCCCGTTTCCTTTTTGCCCCATGAAGAGTAGCAGGTCATAGCATGCTAACTCAGGCCGAACTCGTTTCCTTTCTAATAAATTATCTCTCTCCACCACCTCCCTTGCCGCCGGAGGACTAAGCTGCTACAGAGATGCTGAATGATCTTGCCGCATGTTAGAAACTAAAGGTCCAGACGAACAAAGTAAAACAATGATGCCGAGTATTTTACTGAATGATGAATAGGCCAAGAAATGCAATCCTGTTACGAAACTTCAGCAAGAACAGAACAGTGCAATATCTTTCAAAGGCTGTTGGAATAAAAACAAAGCAATATGCATTTTTTGTGATACTACTTCAGAACGCGCTAAGGACCCCACAAGTGATAGTGGGGATAAAGAGAGGCAGAATGATAAGGGACAGAGATACCAGAATGGATTAGGAAATACAAGTAGCTGATTTTAAGTTAAAGGAACAAGTGGAGCTGGGTTGCTCATGTAACTTATAGAGCAGATAACTGATCATGGGAAATGCAGTCCAGGACAGTACCCATAAGAGCATGTGACAAACGCATGCTTAAACAAACATCCCGATATAATGAAAATATTTTCATGTTGGATAAGACTGTTATAACTTGTCTACCACAGCTACAGGTGCCAAGATTCTCCATTCAATATGCTCTCTTCAGTTATTATTATTATTATTATTTATTATTATTGAGGTATTGCACTTTTTTTTAATATGTTACGTGTTCTACTTATGTATTTGTTGGCATCTTTTGTATACATTTGCCCTCTCCTGTTTGGACCCACGGTGGTCGGCTTGGAATGAAATAAGTTGGAATCAATTCAATGAATCAGTGAAAGAAGGTTTCATTGTATTATCAGTCAGCAGATTTTGATTCCATTGAAATACAAAATAGTTTGCTCGAACTGGTTTAGTAGTTCCTAAATGAGAACGTTCCACATTCCATAATGCATTTGAATGGGAAAATTGATCAGAGCCAGGCCTAAAATGGATGTCTCTGTTTAAGACAACTGCTTAGTACAGTTGTCCACAAACAAGGGTAGAGGGGGCCTGCAAGGATAGTTCTAGGGTCATCCGTGGGGCCATCACAACCAACCCTCTTATATGTGAGGGACAGGCAAGGCAAGCCTGCATCCTCTAAATACATAATACAAACCATAATTTTGATTAAAATATGTGATACCAAGCACTGCAGTGGGGGGGAGGCACAGCATAGCATCAACAATTTATTTTCTTGTCAGCCTGTTTTTAACCCCACTGCAAGACAAAAGCACCTTCCCAGTGACCCTCAATTACCCTTGCATCAGCCAACTGCATCCTATCCCCGAATATTTCCTAATCTCATCCCAGTAACTAATCCTCTGGCACCCTTCACTGTACTTCCGTTACCTTGGCACCCGGTATACTACCCTAATAGACAACCAGTTCTTTGCTCCATGCTTTACATGACGTACTCGGCTCTACCTCCTGTTAATCTGAAGTACAATATTAGCTCCCCAATGCATAGTGTCATCTTAACACAACAGCCATCGTTTTGCACAGACCACATCTTCTGACGTTTTCCCTTCTCATCCTCAATGTTTTGGCCGCACAGGTTAATGCTGCCAGTCTCGACTTCAAGCACCTGCCGCATGCAGTCCGTTTTCATTTGCTTGGCGATTTCCTTGTCACAATCCAGGTCCCACAGGACTACATTGCTTAGGTGAACCTAGCCTCATTTGTGGGGTTTAACACCCAAAAGCAACACTGTGGCTACGACAGACACTGTAGTGGAGGGCTATGGCATAATTACGATCACATGGAGTTTTTTTATAGTGCTCCTAAAACTAGATAAGCGTACTCGCATCACACACACACACAAAGGCAAAGAGTCTTGAAACAGGTAAAACTGTTACATCACATCGTACTGGCACATCTCCCGAGGGTCGCAAAAAAAAAAACAGGCGGCAGGGGGTGGGGCACCCTACAGTTGCTCCCTTTCCCTTTATTGACCTGCCCTTGCAACACACAAGCGATTGGCAGCTGCACTCAACACACACGAAAGCTGTCCCTGGCAGTGAAGAGGGGGATGGCAGAAGCTTATCTGCCGGCACCGCCCTTGGGTTAAATTTGGGAGACCCACTTCCGAACTGAAGGAAGACCGGGTAGCGTAGCCAGCAGCTGCAACACGACCCGGAAAAGGAGAGCCAGATGGCAGGGGCGGATGCGGGGGCAACCAATTTAGAACTTTCGCACTCAGCCTGCCACCGGTTGTTGAACGAAGCCCTCGCTTTACTGCAGCCAAAGCACTTTTGTGTTGCTGCCGCACGTGGGGGAAGGTAGATTCCAGCACGACATGTAACAAGTGCTGCAATTACCACTCGTTACTGGGGAGGCCCAACACGCCTCTTTCACTCTTTATTCGCTGCTTGCTAACAAGAGAGCATAGGGGGAAACAGAGATGACAAATTACTTCAATGCATTTTCACTTGTAGGAAATTTGTGTGCTGAGAAGCAACAATGCAGGACGTGCCACAACTTGCAAGAGACCAACAAAACACTGCAAACAGTGTTGACACTTTCTATCACAGGTACTTGGTTTAGACATTCCAGCTTATGCTTGTGCAATTTAATTTGCAAAATATCACAATGTTATTTCACCTGATGCCATTTTTCCAGAAAACAGCATTTGGAAACTGGACTCGCACTGCTGCAATCAAAGCATGATGACCATACTGCCATTCACATAGTTCACATGCATGGAGTTGGTTAAAGCTGAAGTTACTGAAGTGTCCAATGGTGAGAGACAATATTTGTGATATGAAAGAGCCTACATTATTTATATTGCACACTACATACCACTGTTAAAATAAATGGCTACTGTGATGGGCCATCTTTAATTTGAAGTATCTGCCCAGGGTCAACAATGGTTATAATGATCACGCTCCAGATTTTGTGAATAAGGCAAGTATAACACTGTGAATAGCTGCCAAGTAAGAAACAGAAGTTATGCAAGCTTGTGCACCGCAGTTGATTAATGACCGGAGCTATTAGAGACACCGTAGTAGTGGCTCCACATTAACTGTTGACAACCCGGAAGTTTTTCAACGTGTACCCAAAGCATGGCACATGAGTGCTTTTGCATTCCGCACCCACCGTAATGTGGCCATGCTGGCCAGGAGTCAGACCCTCAACCTCAGAAGGGCGTAGCAGCTGTGTGCCAATTCAGAATGAGGATAAATGAGAACAAGTTGGTAGGGTTTCAAGGTATGAAAAGGCAAGTGCACCAAAATGCAGGCACAAGAGGTTGTCCATTCCTTTTGTCCTGTGTCTGTGTTATGCAAGCCTGCCTGTCGCACCCACTAGAGGGTGTCAGACTACACTTCCTCCATTGCTCTACAAACCCTTCAGGCACTGTGCACCCTGTTCTGCATTCCCAAACAGTGCATAAAAAGTAAATTCACCTATAAGAATATTGATATTTAAAACATGTTGCACACGTCTTGAAACACTTCTGATAGGACCTATGCTGCAAGTTTGAATATGTGTAAAGTGTTTCAGTAAAACGAGTTGGTACATAGATGGCTGGATGCATGCCCTTGGTGCCAGCTCGTTGTCATGCAGCGGGTTCACTCCTTTCATTGTTTTTCACTGTTTTGAAGTGGGCATATTTCTCTAGTGGTTGGTCAAGGTGCTTCACAAGTAGTAGCTTATGTATGAAATAGTTGACATTCTCATATCTGATATTTCTGTAGAGAGATCTCGTATGAAAACTCACCGACAAATTCAATATAATTAACCCGTTCTACGATTGTGCACTTTTCCTGATTCTGAAGATGTGAGAAATGTGATGATACTAAATTTTAAGTGGACCGAATTAATTGGCAGCTATCGGGAATAAAGGGGCTGTCACTGTGCACACTAGCCTCTAAAATGGCGCAGTCAATAACAGAGCTACCATGTTTTACTAAATATCAGCTCTAAACGTTGTCATGGCCAGCTGTTTTGGCAATAATGCATGGCTTGGGGGCAAACAGTCACCTTTTCACTAATACAGCCGCGCGAGAATGCCCGGCCGTTTAATTACTTTTGCCTCTACGTTCAGTTCCAGCGCCTGTGTGCAGTGACAATATTTGTAGCAGCTATTGCCACGAAGAGTGCTGTCGATATGTGATCTCCTGTACGGACAGATAAAACGGGTGTAGTGGTTTCCCAGTGCACAAGGTACAAAGAATTATCTTTTTTTTATCAGTCATCACACAAGAGCAGAATAGATGTGATAAACTTTAAATGCACATGTAATGTCATGATAACACTGTCACAATGAACAATGGCCTTTCTCCAGCCAGTCAGAGCCCCAATTAATCAACAGCTAGCACATGCTGGGTGAGAAGACACGCCTTATATGACTGCCTGCTCAACTTGTGCGTTTAAAGTGGCCTACTTTACATGCTACCTTTTACCTTACTCACAAAAACAATCCATGTGGCAGAGTTCAGCTTTGTGCGGGCATGTGCATGTAAAGGTCACGCCGGGTGGTCAAAAGAGATGCGTGGTTTGACACCAAGACAGCAGCGGAGAGTTATAGCCATCGGGGGTGGGGGAGCCGTGGTTTATAGAGAGTGCATAAGCGGGATGACTGAGTCGGGGCTTCCGCCAGTCAGTTCCCGGAAGCAGTGCTGTGGCTTTGAAGTCAACCTCTCACTGGTGAACCACACCATACCGAGACATTCTGCGAATGGACCAGATGCTCCAACAGCCGTGGAAGTGGTTTCTTTGGGGAAGTGTGTCTTGTGAGGTTGCGAGACAAGAGACCCGTTGCACTGCAAAGGATGTGTGGCAACGGCCTTGATGCATTCGAACCCCAGATAGTGTCACCTTGGAGCACCGTTGTGTGCACACTGCGTACACCGCAGTGTGATTGGATGAACAATGGGGCAAAGGGGATGTTAGGGATGCTTTTAGGTACATGCAGGGCCATTGGAGATTCGGTGGAGATTAGGCTAAGAGAAAGACCAAAATTGTAAGATCATTGTAACTTATGGCTCAGTCTGATGTCTAAATAGTTTCCATTCTACTGCTTGCCTATTCTGTCTTAGTAAACAGTCCACCCCTTGCAATCAGCGTCAGAGCCTTGCCTACTGTAATGCGACTTCGCAACATCCCTAACACCTTCGAGTTGCCCTCACAGACATCGAGGCAAACATCAACCATTCCCGTTAAACAACAAAAGCTGTTCTGAATTCACAGGAAGAATTTGTGAAAAACTTCAACACAGTCACTCAGCTTATATTGTGCTCTTCAAGAAGGTATAGCATTCAACGGAAGTACTGAGGCCATAGTACAATTAAACTAGTCCTTGAGCCAGGTGTCACGGCAGTTCTGGCGTTGGAAAGCCCCACACTTTGTAAAGACCTCTCTCTCCGAGTGCACTGGAACAAGGTCTGGCAAAGGTACAATGCTCAACAGGACAACTGTGCACATGTGCCGCACACCTGGCATATGTAGGAAAATGTTCTAGCCAGTCATTAAGAGTGGCGACGGCTGCTATGTCTCGGGCGAAGACACAATGTCGGAAAGCCACTTTATGGTTCTGTAACACCACAAGAGATAGAAAAACAGCAGCATATATTAGAGTTCAAAACTAAGTAGGCTAAAAGGTAGAAGCAGAGTAGGGAAGATCATGTAATGCATGGGATGGACAGTCCAATTCATGAGTAATGCAACGGATACCTCTCTCAAAGAGAAATTCATTCGAAAGCCACACAGAATTATAGGAAATTGATAGACAGACATAAGACAAGTATTGCAAGAATGCGAGCAATTGGAAATCTCTGAGAACAAAGGCGTCTGACCTATAATTTTACAAGGATGGCACTATTTGCCTTTATTTTGTTTCACCATAGCATTCAAACAAGCAAACTATCACAATGGGTCCAAAATGCGCACACACAATTCAATGGGGAAGCTTGGCATGTTACGTTTCCACAGTCTTCCTTGAACATAACATTGTGTGCAGTGCACAACTTTGCATAGAGCTACCTAGACACTCATGCCTATCTAAATTAAGAAGGATGCCTGCACACTGAAAGGCCATCTATGACTGTCTTGCGATGACCATTGATGAATGCAGCAACCTAAGTTAAGCCCATCAAAATACAGTCAAATGTTTTAATGAAGGCCTTTGTTGAGAAATCACCTGAATAGTGAAGTGGACAACATGGCCTGGCCAGCTTTCTACCCTACACCTGCACTGTGAGTGCCACTATAAATAACAGCGTTACAACATGCCTATCTAACGAAGTAATTCATGCGTGCCTGGTCACATTTTGGCTTTATAGAGTGTGAAGTTATGCCAAAGCACCCACACAGGGCCTTTGTTGCTATTTTGCAATGGCAATGTGCAAGTCTGTCAGCAATCCTAAGAACAGAGAGAAGGATTAGACAGCAGAGAATATAGTGATGGCAAATCAAGAAATGTTAGCAGCAAGTTCTTTGTCAGGACCTCCAAGTGAACACGCTCAACGATATCAGCTGCAGTCAATTACTTTGTGAAGCAGCACATGCAGAAAGAAAAAAATCCCAGATATCTAGATGTAAATGTCGCAATGATGTTGGAATATATATGAAAACTACAAAAACCTAATGTGAAAACGCATATGGTTTCTTTCGTAACTTTATGCTACAGGCCGGTACATCCTGTGGAAACTGCTTCAATTACCACGTCCAACACGGTCAGAAAAATGCCAGCACAGCATACCCAGAAACAGCGGTACAGGTGGCAATTGCGCTTACCAACCCCCTCTGAAAGGTAGCTCTTAGCAACTCACAAATCGTAGTTCGTAACTACACGTAGGTGTGCATTTCCTCCAAAGCTCTCCAGATCGTAAGGAAAGCTGGTCGACAGCACTTCGATAGCACTGCAATCATGTGGTTCCCAGCACACGTCGCCACTCTCACAAGGGCCCCCCTAACTTGAATGAGGTGGCACACCGCTCTGCACGTGAACTGACCTGCCGAGCAGAATCGGAGACCCCCTCTTCGAGTTCAGAACTCCTGGTTCAAAACACGAGCGAATGCTTAGTCAGATATGACGACACTGCCAAGCACTACCAGCTAGGCAGCCGGATATAGCCCCCACCTCATCCCAAACTGAAACGACGCCAGGCAGTTGCCTGGTGACAACTACAGACACAAAGCTTCCCCAGTCCGGTGCGATTGCAGCACATTTTTTCCGTGCAATACCCGAGTGCTCTTTTCAAGTAATGTCAGGCAACTATAGCGACGCTCTCGCACGTGTTGTGGGAGTGTTCAGTTATATCAGCTAGAATGGCAGTAGCTCCAGAGGCTCTTGCGTCGAAGTGGGCCGCTGCTCTGCGCAGCTCCAACTTCAAGACAAGAGTGGGCAGTTCAGCAGGCCCGAGATGCAGCAACGAGGCAAAGCCTCGAAGTCCCCTCACGGGAGACCTGAGCCCGGATCGCTAAACTTCGCCGGATTTGAAATAAAGTTGTTTCCATCCATCCATTCAACCTACTTATATTGCCTTAGTCAATGCTTTGAAGGATGCAACATTTATAGCCAAGTGACCTGTATAACGAATGATATTCGCTTCGTTATAAAGGCGTTTGTACCGTATAGATTTGTTTTTTATTCTGGAACGTTTTGATCTCCCTCCCTATCAACCATCGCGACGACGCAAAAACGTGCACGTGTGCCGAGCAGACGATCGACTCATTCCGGACGAATTTCGTCTGCTACGCAGCCGGCTGGGCTTTTTCGCATTCACCACACGTCTTTCCCGAATGCCGCGTGGGCGGCGAGCTTCGGATTACCACAGCGCCGGCCGTGGAGTAGTGCGTATCGCATTTTCTTCTCGGTAGGTGACAAACACCAACCCGAGAGCGACAGGTTTCCCAGTGAGGGCGGGTGCTCCGCTGTCACGGGCGGCAAAAACGGCTGATGAGGTGTCGACACCCGATACCACAAGCGCGCGCCGAGATGAGAGCAAATAAGCTGTGTGGAGGTTGCGAAAAAAAAAACTAATAAACTAAAGAACTACGCCACACCGCGTATGTCACAGGAATGTGATCGGGAGAGCAGAAATCCGGCTTTACCGGCAGTTGGAACGCTGGCGCGGCTTACTTTTTTTTTTCGTCTTTACACGCTTTTTTTAATCTGTTTCCTGTAGGCGTTATCTTTCAAGCGCACAGGTGCAGCCGCAGCAGACCGACCGTTGGGCGAGTGATAGAATGACCGCGCGCTCACAAATCGGCTCGCCCGCGGTATGCCTGACCGATAACATTACGCCACGGCGGAATGTTTGTTCCTGGCTCCATTACACCCGTGTTTGCTCACACCGACCTATACGTACCGAACGATTTGATAACGCAAATTGCGGGCCAGTCACCGACCCGCCCGCGAAACCGCCGGGAGGGGAGTTGCACGCGAATGAATAAGCGGTCCCCAGGCGTGCGTCGCAAGAACACTGCATGGTGGCTGCGTTTTTGTTATTACTACAATGCCGTCTTGTCCTGTGGTCTCGCGTAGCACGCCCGCGCACACGACCTCAAAAAAGTGGGACAACACGGCCGTCAGGGCGTATTTTTGCTGCTTCGCGTGCACCGACACTGTCTTGCCATTTCTTTTTTCCGCACTTTTTTTTTTCAGCCGCGTAGGCGCCGGCACGCGCGGGAGGCAGAGGACGGGCGTGCGAAAGAAAATAAATAAATAAAAAGATTCCAACGTCGTACGCCAGCGACACGGAGGAAAGAAAGGCTGACGTGAGACAGCGGCCGCTACCTACGTAACGACCTCGACTCCACGCCAAAGCGAACGGCCTCCCCGACACCCAAATCCAGACGCGATTCCCTTCCATTCAAAATGTGTATGGAAATGTGCCAGCTGAAATTTGAGAAAGGCAATGCCTGATCGGTTTTCGGGGCGTACAAATTTATACCTCCGAAAACCCCTCCCCCCCTTTTTTTTTCTTTATATTAGTTTATTTCTGGAGTTGAGGGAAAGTGGACAGAATTGGCGGTCGTCCCTGGCCGGGGAGGAAACAGATGAAAAACCGACCGGCCGCGATGAGCCATGCTCGCCCACTAATCACGGACTTCCTGAGGAGCTGGTCCCTGGCACGCGTGGTTTCCCCGCGCTGACTGGGTGTCGGCGGGTTTACTGCGAAAGCGGTAGCGCGTTCCGACTCCAGTTCCTCCCCGGCCTAGATTTTATCTCTTCGGCAGCAGACGCGACCAACCGACGACGCTAGTGCCAGCCCACACGAGGAACCAACTGTCGCACAGTCCCTCGCTTTTTTAAAGCCGCGGCGACGATTCAATCAAAGCCAATCAGGGACGAGGCGCCGAGTCAGGCCGAGTCCGTCGCTTTGTAGCGGAACGTACTACATACTAGCATTGGTACATACGTATACACGTGACCGCCCTTCAACGACGAATTTCCCGGCAAAATATATATATACATATATATAAAAGTAACAACCTAAACGCAAAGGAGCATCAAGGGGGCTTCCCAACACAACGTGCCTTTCGCGGTCATCCGGGGAAGCCTTTTTCCGCCGGCGTTCATTTTTTCCGGACTCGAGAGAAAAAACCGACCGGCTTTTGGCTGAGCAGGCGCTCAGATGTAGGGGGAAGGACGGCTAGACGAGATGAAAAAAGAAACGGGTTTGCCGGCGCGCGTGCCAAAGTGTTTAAAGCAGAGCGAACACTTCGCAGGTCCGCGAACACCTAGCAAAAACAAGAAAATCGCTCTCTGGCTCACAAGGGGACATCGATGACGGCCCGAGTTCTGGCGACACCAAGGAGATATAGATTAGCCCTTAGAAGAGTCTCGCGAAACATCAACCGACTACACCTACGTTTGGCACGAGGACGCCGAACCATTGCTACGGAGCGCGCAGAGCACACACGAAGCAAAGAAGGCGTGGTGCGGGACCTCGAGAGAGAGGTTGCAGTTAATAGCAGTACTCACCCGTCGCCGACGACCACGCACTTTATCGCTTGCATTTCGTGTGTAGCGTGTTTACGTCCCCACTCGGCGGGTTAACTGTTCCGGGCCACTTTGCAACGGAGTTCCCTGCCGACGACAGGAGGACACAAAAAGCACAATGTTTTTCTTTTCGCGTCACCGAAACGCCACCACCACCTCCAACACGCCGCCGGAGCACCACAACTCTCCTCGAGAAGATAAAGAAAACAAAACACACCACCACTACTACCACCACCTCCAACCGCACGGAGCAGGCAGCACACTCCCACAAGTCGACTCTACGCTCGCTGGGCGGTGGACAAAATGGCGGCCATATATAGAGAGCAAAATGGCGGATGCCAAAAAAACTTTGTCCCCAGTTTGTGACGCCCTATAGTACCTAGAAAAATTGTATCTGCTTTGCAAGCAGCTTTTTTGTGGTTAAATTAAGCTCAAACATTTATTTTTACCATCATAAGATTTAATTTTGCGCAAAAAGCATAATCACAAGTCTGGGGAAAGTCCTTGTTTATTAAATTGCAGACGACATAGGGAAAGAAGCTGCGAGTTTAGCGCCCCCATAGTTCGTTCCACAAACAGTATCATTCGTTCAGCGTCAAAATTCGAACAAACGTTGCAACTTTATTTGAACCAAATTATGCCATTACCAAACGTTTGCGCCATCTATGTGTAATTATAAAAGGTATATTTACGTATTGCAAGTATGTTTTAATAAGAATATAAATAATTTGTTTTTTTGTAGATGTCGCATAAATATAATACTGCTGTTAGTTTTTGAAACAAATTGTGCATAGAGAGTGTCGCAACTGACGACATGCTAGTGCACAGACCACTTGCTCAGACATCTATGGCGTCCGCCGTAGCCTGCAGTGCTGCTTGTTTAGCCTTCGTACGTGAAATGTAAATAAGCATACGCGTCCCTCAGCGCTCCACGGCCACTCGACGTGTTCAGTGGTGGTGGCGCAAGCGATGGCAACCGTTTGGCAACAAGTCCTCGCCATCGACGCCCGCTACAACGCCTACAGGTCGCCGAACGACCCCAACTTTCGTAAGTTTCGGTTCACGTTTCGCGCCCGCCTTGGACACCTGCTGTTCTTCGGAACTGTTTAGCAAACACGGGTGTACCATGGAAACATGTAGTAGCTTGACGCTGCTGCTCACAAAATGAGCAGCAGTTTCTTGTCCACGTTGACGGCGAGTGGTCACGCTGCGTGTGAGCGTTCATGTGAGCACATGTTTCCTCAGCGTTGTCGCAACAGCTCGGTGCATGAACTGCACTCTATGCCGATGCGCTCAGCTTGTTAAGATATTTGTACCCTACTTCATCGTAGCCTCGTCTTGATTGGTCGCATCTGTGATTATCTAAGTGTACTGCTTCCGTATGATAAAGACGACCTAGCCGGTAGAACGCGCACACATACAAGCTTGAAGAATTCAGTTTAGCTAGGATACTAAAATGCGCTTCACAACACCGATCGAAACTGACTCTACGCGCCAAGATTCAATGGAATATGTTCATACCGCTGGTGACGCTTTGAAGTAATCTTTTTTTAGCATTCACTGAAAGCCAGCCAGAACCTAAGTGTGGTTGCACACTTGAATTCTTTTGCAAATCCAATGCGAACGCTGAGACGCACGTTGGAAATGTGTTACCTGCATATAACAGTCCAGCTCTGTTTATAACAGTCCAGCTCTGTTTTGCAGGCACACTGTACATACGAAGACGGAGCCAGCTGCTCAGGGAGTCACAAAAGAATGAGGTGACATATTATGTTTATCTTGTATATATGCGTAAAATAGAGGTGTATATATTTATATGTCCCCGATGTTGCTAAATGGACTTGTGGTAGCTAGCCCCACTGTCACCAGCTCAGGGATCACGCGAAGCACACAGGAGAATGAAGCCGGCTGCTGTACGGTGCGGCAACAAGCACTGCAAGCAAGTGGCCGCAACACAGGCAACAACAACAGGCACCGTCCTCATTCCTCCTCGGATGCCATGCCCTGCCTCGGAAGCCCTAGCTCAATAAACTGGAGATGGCCTAACTGAGATTGCCCTCTCCCCATTTGTGCCTATGGACTTTGGCAGCGTGCCTGAATTAAGGCACACTGGTGTGCAGCATTCTCTAGCCACTGCTGTTCCCGGAGCTCTGGCTGGGAAGCCTGGCCAAATGGTTACTCAAGCTGAACGTCGAATTCAATCTCTGTGGCATTACATCACAGCAGGACCGGCACCTCATCACGGTACCTATGCTTCTTCCTGCTCTGCTTCGTGATGTCGCACCTCCTGGGCCACAGGCTTAAAATTACGTGCTGCGGACTTTTGTGCTAGCTCTATACTAGAACCCAGCAGTGCCATTCCACTTGCCTCCAACCCCACAAATACTACAATCGTCGTACAAAATGTCTCTACCTCAGCCAGCTGCGTCAGATGCTCCTGATGCTGAAGTTGCACCTCGCAGTCTGCCACTTTAACCGTATTTGTCTCATTCTCGAGGACCTCCTCCTGGCTTTCCGACAGCTTCCATTCGCTCCCCAATCACAGCCTTTCTCGTGACAGATCTTAAGTTTCACTATACATGCAGCTCCACCTTGAATTCGTCCAGCATGCTGCATCTCCATCACCGAACATCTCCAAGCATTCACTACCCGATATCTCCCTTTCAGGAAGCACATTAGGCTAGGCCGCTCCAAAGTTTTCGGACAGTGCAGAGTCCCAACTGGCCTCTTGCAGCCAGCATGCCATCATGATGGCACTGGCACAGCATCCTGCTAGTGCTGCTTTCCTAGTGCCTATCTGCAGGTCTCAGTCAACTTCCGTTCTTATCAAAATGTGAATGTGCCACCGCATGCAGTCTCATTTGCTTCCTGTTCACACTGAGCTTCTCAGTCACGGTGTATCGAGAATTGCGCCACCTTAACTAGTCATGGTGCACCAATCCTGCCAAGTAGGCGCAGTTGTAGAGGTCCCGACGGGCAACGCCGTTACGATACAGCGCTCTTTGGAAAGATCACCTGAGGAACGACCATAAAAGCCTGCGACAGCTTTGCAGAGCCAAGATTTCCAGTCACCACCTGTATCGGACACTTCAATGTCATCATCATGCCATAAACTTCGGCAGCAAAAACGATGGCAATATTGCCATCGTACTAAAGCTCAGCTGACACCCACACACTGAAATCTATGCAGGCGCATTCCACCAAGTGTGCAGCGTTTTGCCTCCCATAATCGCAATGCTTCATGTAAGAGTGCCTACTGTTGACTTGCACCACATCAACATTCGGAGCAGTTACCAATCTGAGCTCAACAATGACGACACTGCGATAGTGTGGAATGCTTGCATCAGTTCACCAGGTGTTCTGCCTGTTGTGGTAAGACACGACACACCGCTTCCTTCGCAACCTTTTCACACCCCATCACCCAATCTCCAGCATCGTCAAAGGTGCCCTGATCGGCACTCTCAGAAACGACCTCCTCAAATGTGACATTGTGCTAGTCATGTCCATTTTGTTTCCGACATAGACTTCTCTTGGTTCACAGCTGCACTAGTCATTGTAAATAGCCTTTACATAAACCATAAATAGTCATGGTGCTTGCACTGTGCACACGTCAGAAACACTGTATATGGGAACTCTCATCCGGACAGTAGATTTAGCACCATCCACTTTTGAGGCATTTACTTGGCCGCGCTTGTTGCCCTCTTTTTTTTTTCCTTTAGCTAATGTATGTTTCCTTTTCCTCACACTCCCACCATGTGGCACTGCCACCAGCATGCAAGGCACACAGGAGGATAATGAAGCCAGCTCCAGTATGGTGCGGCTGCAACACAAGCACCATCTTCATTCCCCCTTGAACGCCATGCCCTGCCTCATAAGCCCTCAATAAACTGGAGGTGGTCTAATAGACCTCGCCCTCTCCACAGACTTGTCAGTAATTCATATAGAAGCACTAAGCGTAATGTGTTGCCGACAAGGAGAAATAGAACTGGACACACTTAAGGCGTGTGCTTTCTTACAATACCATTGGGAGTAAAGTTGCGTGTTAGTGCCAAGTGTTTCTTCATCAGTAGACCTTATCCTTTGTAAATATCATACACTAGGATAATGCCTAAGATTGGGAACTACTCATGAAAATAATGATGTTTATTAAAGCACATTTTATAATTCTTAAGACATTTCTGCTTGAACAGAAATTGTAAAATTCTGCAAAATTGTTCAGTAAATTGCTTAATGGGTGTTATAGAAAAAAATTCCAGCCATGGTGTTTGTTCGTGACGTTAGTATGTAGTCATTTAGTGGGTACTCATCTGTCAGTATTGTTTATTAACGGTAATTACTTGCATCAGAAAAATTTCTCAAGGTTGCTGAGTCTTTTCCATATATGGTGCACATAACTTTGTCTACTGCATTTATGTACATGAAGTATAAAGTTAAAAGTGTATGAAATGCACAATTGTGGATGGGACAAAAGCTCGTCAAAAAAATTCGAAGTTGCACACTACTCTGCTTTGTTGCTGCGAGTTTTAATTTACATTTAGACACAATTAAAAAAATGTGTAGAAAGTGAACGTGAAGTCGATAAAATTAATTGGTGCTTTAAGGAGACATACTGCTGTCTTGACTGGTAGCTGTGCTCATGCCGAAATATCTTCACAAGTTGTAATCTAGAAGCTGCCATTTATGGCTTGGCAGCAGTGTTGTGACTTACGTTTGTATTTCTTTTTTTTTCATATTTCTTGATTTGTTTGGGTGCATGCCTCAAGTGATGGATGAGCATGATTTCATTCCTTTGTTTGCTTTCCATTTGGCGACTCCCATCCATGACTTCAGCAATGCGTCGCATTCCGCAAACAATACCTGCGCCTCCGAAGCCAGCTGCTCGCTCAACGGTATGGCGTGTCCGTCGACCAATCGTGAGTGCTTCGGTTTTCACTTGTTGCTGTCACTTTGGTTGCTCATAAAAAAAATTTGCTCATAAAAAAAAGAAACATAGCAACAAGCGCATGTAATTGCGTAGGCTTTCCCTTCCTTCGGGCAAGAAGCCTGTATACCGCTGCATAGCTCTGACTGAAGCAGCGACATGCTTCATGGCGGCTTCCAGCTAATTAATAGTCTACGCCACCTGCATTGTGCAGTAGTGCTGATATTTGAGGGCTTGCAGACGCGGGTACAGCTGGATCGTGGCTCACTCCGTGTTTTCTACTGGCTTGGGCACCCTTGTTCCTCGGATTTCTCTCTGCCGTATAACTAGACCCCCTCATGAATGCCACATTGCCTGAAGCACTTATGTGAAGTGATGATCCCTTTTAACACCACCCTTACTTATGTTGAAAATCTGCACTTCTGCTGCCATTTGCTCCGCCCACCACACTGCTCTCTGCAGTTTGTTCAGCTGTTGCAATTGAAGGCATTAGTTCGCTGCGGAGCCAATGTTGTGTTGGCCATTTTTTCCAACTGTGTCCCATTTACAAGAGTCTTCCTTGAAACAGAACTAAGCAATGGTGTGCTTAGTAGAGATGAAGGTTGTGCCTGGGTTGCTCCTGCTGAAAGCATCCGAATACTTCACGATGCAAAAGGGTTTACATACTGTTGGCAATAAACAATTGCAGTGTGGGACAAATAACAAACCTGAATATTTTTGCAGTCTGGGCACGTAACCTGGAATTCTGATTTTCAGCCAGCATTAGTATACTAGCAGCGTGGGAATTCAGCACTTTAGTGGAGCCTGCATCGTGTAAACTTACGATACCAACTGTACTAGGGACAGGGGAGCAAAGTGACATCCTTGGATTAAAACATTGAAACGCCAATGAGCTCACTGAAATCCCAACATGTGACTGTGCCAAGGCAACAATCCATAACCATAATTTGCTAGTCACTGCTACTCTGGCACAAAATACTGTAGTGATAGTTTTACAGAGTAGTATGACAGGACGGAATTATCGACACTTTAAGACTGGTGTGGTAGCATTGCTAGCTTCAAAAGTGAAATTTTTTAATCGAGTTGAAAACAAGAATTTCAAAAAATTTCATTTCCTTCCAATATTGAAGTGACTGCGAAATATATTTTTCCCTGCTTAAAAGGACACGAAATTGCAGCATTGAGTTAGTTTACATTGGCAGCATTCTCTTTGAGCACTATATTTTCATTAATTTGGCAGCAGAAGTTCATAATACCTGAAGAAAATTAAGGCTTAATTTGCATTTTTTGGATTTCGCCTCGATACCTCAGCAATGCTGTGTCAGTGTCGACGCCAAATATCAAAGCATTTTTTTCGCCTTTGCACCATTTTTCTACAGAGACCATTCTCAAAATTTGCGAGGTCTCTTTTTGGTTCTCTTTAAAGGCGATGTAACTGTTGTTTATGAATTAACTTTCAACTAGTCTGGAGCTGCAGACCGCAAGCCGTCAAATTGTCACTTGATTTATTTATTTATTTATTTATTTATTTATTTATTTATTTATTTATTTATTGAGTGGGTTGAACAACAACACTGAGGCAATGATAGTCACTATAGTGGAATGCTCTTAATTAACTTTGACCGCGTGGGGTTCTTTAATATGTATGTGCACCCAAATCTAAGTATGCAAGCATTCTTGCATTTTACCCCCTTTTGAATGTGTCTGCAATGATCGATAATTGAACTCGTGCTCAGCAGCACAGCCCCATAGCCACTGAGCCTCTGTCACGGAGGGTCTGTCAAATTGCAAATTTAACCGGCTCCCTGCATATTGATGCATTACTGGTTACTCATCAATGGAATGGTTAGCCCATCACGCTGCAATGTGAAAGTAACAGAGTTCGAAACCAACCACCAGACCAACTTGGGTCACTGCGTGTGCGGCAGTGCATGCATATGTACAGCTTCTCAACCAACCTCTTTAAGGTCGTCATGGATCACTGTAGGCGCTGGAATGGGTAGGTACCGCTGTTTGAAGAAAGTCTTTGATGCCGAGTTGGAGTACTGGGTATATGCCACTCGGTGCCACTCGATTCTTTGATAAATCTCTTCGATGCCAGCTTGGGTCACTAGGTATGTTCCAGTAGCTGTGTTCCACTATTCAATGAACGTCTTTGACGCCAACTCTAGTGATTAGGCATATGCCAATGGGAATGTGCCACTCTCCATTGACGAGAAAAATCCCTTAAAAATATCCCACGCTGAGTGGAATCAAACCTGCGTCACAAGGGTCCCTCAGGGACAGCATATTAGCATGCTGTGCCACAAATACACTGGGTATATGCCGCTTTTCAGTGAATGCCTTTCACGCCAACGCTTTGGCAAGCGTCATAGCACCGGGCATGTGCTCCTCTTTAATGAACCTCTTGCCAAGTTGGGTTACCGAGTATGTGCCACTGAGTGTGCATCCAAGGAGGGAGGGAACAATTCTCAGCATTCGCAGGCACCGGCGCGCCACACTTCTCGTCTAGGACACCACGCCCAGGTTTCTTGACAGTGCCACTAGGTGATGCAGCACGACCAAAAACAAGCGTGAGATAGGAGCCCTGTTTGTACGTGGTGCGTTTCTCGGCGTTCGTTTGCACCAGCACACCGTGCATTTTAGAGGTCACGCACAGGCTTCCTGATGGCAGCACTAGATGGCGCCGAGTGTTAAAGAAGCATGAAACAGGAGTCCTACTGAAGTACACACTTCATGCATACCTTCTTCGGATGCTGGCGATAAATAGTGTTGCTGTATTTATTCAGTGCTCATGCATTAGCACCGACAGTCAACGTGAGATGGGTTCCGGCAAAATTTTTTTTGGATCTTGGAATCGCGTAGTCAGCACATTCATTTACTGATCATGTGATTTTACTGTGAAGTGGTACTTTACTAACTTGCCGAAACCTGTTCGATGGTGTCGCCAACTACAACATGAGTGCTAGCTTTCAACAAATGGTTTATTTGAAACCATGGCACACATAGAATACATTGACGACGTCCAGGAGCCATGACAAATGCCACATGCTAATATATATGTGTGCCTCGCTTACAAATAAACCATTTGTTGAAAGTTGGTGCTCCTGTTCTGTCCTCAATCTTCATCCCAATCTATATATTCAAGCACTTTACACGTTGCTCTGCGGTACATGTTCCAGTATGATAACAGCGTCGTCATCTTCAGGTGTACATCAGTGCACCAGTACTGCATGATGCTGTTGAAAAGAAATACAATCTGTGTGGTTGCTATCTTAGTGGGCTGTACCATGCCTGTAACCACTTCAGAATCACAAGCAGTTGGCTTACTCCAGTGTTGCATTGCCGTAGGAGCAACCGAAGTCGCAGCATGGGTGGCCGGAGCAACAGTCGGGCAACACTTGAGGTAAGCTGCTCTCATTCCCAGTTTGATTTGTGGATTCCTTTGTTGTTGTTGTTGTTGTTATTATTATTATTATTATTAGTAGTAGTAGTAGCAGTAGCAGTAGCAGTAGTAGTAGTAGTAGTAGTAGTAGTTGGTGTAGTATAACAGGCATGTACACCCCCATCGACACACCTTCTTAATTCGTGAAATTGTAGGAGCTGTAATAGTAAGTTCATTTGGGGAGAATAGGGGAGATACAGAAATTCTGTGGAGAGTATTTGGGGAGAAATTATGACACCATTTATAAGGGGATCGAAAAGCACAAAGCTTAGTTTAGTTTAGACGGCAAACACTGTCATCTACACTGTTTGTGTGCTCTTCCTGTCTTATGTTTTCAAGAAAAAGAGATAAGGAAGGACAGGAAGAATAAGCAGAATATATCTCCTGCTGTTTTCCCTGCTCTGGAGAAAAGGAAAATAGAGTGCTGAAGATTAGAGTTAAGAAAGAAAGAAGGAAGTATCTGGCATTGTGTTTGTCTAAGTTAGTCTGTCAAAGTGTCACAGAGTCACACAAAGCGACACGATCATCAGCAGTGGTTGAGAAATGAAAGCCCCAGGCTGGAGCCAACATTTCAACAAGGAGAATTCTTTAGCGATGAGATAACAAACTCATTAAATCAAATTACATTCTGAAAATTTGCGTGCCAAAACCATAATGGGATTTAGAGGCACTTATGAGGGGGACTCCAGAATAATTTTTACCACCTAGAGATGTTTATCGTGCACCTAAATCTAATTACATGAGAGTTCTTGCATTTCGCCCCCATTGAAATGTGGCCACCTTGGCCGAGATTGAACCCGGGATCTCGAGCCCGGCAGAGTATTGCCATAGCCACTGGACTACCGTGATCACGTGTGTCACTGTCATCTCACTGACCTGGGTCAATGAGATGACTGTTTCACACAGTGTCACGCATTCCTAGTTTGTAGCACAGTCCGGTCTCTTTTAACTAACACAGTATGTTCACAAAGCCACGGTGCTTATTAAACAATATGGAGCATGTCATGCAGTACACATTTGTGGTGATAGTTGGCTGGTCTGCCACATTGCTGTCCATCACTATTGATTGTTGCTTATGAGCTCGATTTTTTTTTTCCTGCTAGAAAGCAATGCACCTCGCCACACTGCACTTTTTTTTTTCTTTAAGACTGCATTCTTGCATGTGCAACTGTAACATTACAAGCATGCAGTGGCAAAGTGCCATTATTACTACTGTGTAAAGTGGGCAAATTGAGTTGTTTTCACCAATTCATATTGTTTTAATTGTGCCAAGCACGAAAATAAAATAAAGTAATTATTTGAACAGTTAGTTCCCCGGCGCAGTCATTCTAACAGAGCTGTAGTGTACCCCCTCAAGCAATATAAAAGCGGCGCACCCAAATTGCTTTCAGGGAGCCATGACGGCTAAATGCACACGTGCAGCCTAAAAACATTGAATGAGACTAAATGGTCGACGAGTAACATAGTTGTTACACATTAAGATGGCAGGTTCAAATACACACATTACAAGTAATCAATGCTTGAAAATGATTTCACTCCTCCCTCTCATATTGCTTATGACTGTGCCTTTCAAAATGCTCAGTCTGGCTGAAAAGTGAGCAGGCTTTTGAATTACAGCTGATTGCTGCCTACCAGCCAGGTAGGTAGCTGAGTGGTCGGCACAGCCTTTAGCAACGCCAGCTGAATGCTTTATTTTCTTTCCAGTGATGTACGTCTAAGGGCTTGAACTGATGGAATAGAACCAGACTTGAGCAAATAATCAGTCAGCTTCCCTTAGAAAGGGCTCACGAAAGATAGCAAATGCCATGGGGTATTGCATGTCATTATAGTGTCAGTTCCTCTGGTTGTAACCAACCACCCTGTGCCTAGAGGCCGGCAGTATATTAGAGCAATATAACTTGTGTCAGGCCCAGGGGAAACACAGTCGAGAGCAGCAGGAAAGTTAGATAGTATATCAGTGAGATTGGAAAATTTGTAGGCTCGGGATTCAGCTTGCCCACACAGGTCAAGGGTGTAAGTTATCACTGGCAAATGCCTTCACACGACATCCTTTGGTGGATTCAAAAGCCAGGCTGATGATAGGAATGATAACATATGTAATCGTTGCCATCTACATCAGTGCTGCAAAACTACCATCATAGTATGTATATATAAAAAAGACCCATAAAAGAAAAAAAATCACCTTTAGAGTCTCAATTTCGCCAGGGCTTCAGCATTTTCAGTGTGATAGCATTTCTGCATTTTTTTATTCATTTGGATGAAAAAAATTTATGGTTGGGCCCAGGGTTAATCCTCTTCCTAACGTGCACATGGCTATAGTATGTAATACTGACCAATAACTTGCTTGGATAACTTTCTCTTTACATAGTATGTAAAGAATACCTTGACTGTGCTCATGGCTAGAGCTCAGGAGATGGTGCTAGGCCTTGCGGTGCTTGCAGCACGCATGCATTGTTTTTTAACAAGTCTCACGTAGTATACGCTTCAGGCGAGTAAATGAGCTCAGTCTGAAGTTAGCGCCTGTGTAGTATTCCTGAGTTCATTAGCATTTTTTCCCTTTTCTGCACTAAACATCTTTTTCGTGTAAATAAAGAGACACATCTGGTGTTGTGCTCTCAACTGTCATTTTCTGTTTATGATGGAACTATATTTCAAAGAACTGCTTTTGGTGCTTTCTCTGATGAAAGATCCTCCATGCGAGATAAGCACTGCACTCTGTAGATTGCCGAGTCATCATTGTGTATTTCTGCATGCTGTGATGCATGTTGCATGCTTGATGTGCGCTTTTGATGATGTGCATGTGTTTGCGTCTGCTGTCTTCGTGCAGGAACTGAGTGTGTCCAAAATTTCTCTCAAGGCAAGTACTGCCACCTAGTGGCTCTTGTTGCTTCCTTTTTCCTCGATAACTAAGAAAAAGCTTGCAGTCTTTTTTTTTCTGAAGTTTGCTCTCTCAAAACTTGCATGGTCCCTTTAGAAGCGGGTTCGATTTATCAGGCATTTATACACTTGTTCGTGTTAAGCTATGGACAACTTTCGCTGGGTATGACATGCTATGAAAGAAACTCGACGTGACACTAACTGTGCCCCAAGCGTCATTAACAACTAGGAAAGCGGCACCCCCTGGTTCTGGCGTCAATGGGCAGGCATTGAAAAAGAAGATAGGCTACTATGGTTGAGTGGATGCTGTCAAAATCCTTCATGTCGCAGTGGGCTGGTGCGAGAAATAACCAGGTGACATTGTTCCTTGCCTTTCACTTTTGCATCTTTTTTTATTTACTAAGTCTCCTGCCAGTAGGAGGACCTAATTTGCAATTACAGTATCATAATTTGCTTACGCAGATGAGCTTAAAATTCTTATTTTTTAACCTTTTCATGTTCACCTCAATGCTACCATCCTTTGGCTTGGAATAGACCAGTGCCTCGATTAATATTTTTTTATTCTCATCACTATGGTAAAAGTTTTTTCTTTTTTTTTTAGTTGCATACACACCTTTACAATAGAGAATGTGATGCCATGTTGCGAAGATGTATCACTGCTGTTATCTCTAGTGTGTTAAGCTAGGTCACGGTTCTCGTTAGGACAAGAGTGCCAGCTTTCCGACTTCAATTCTTTTGTCACGGCAGAAAGATGCAATTAAAGGGGTCCTGAAGCAATTTTGTAACATAGTAAGAATGTGCTGCTGATCTGATAATAAGGTTCCTGTGAACACACGAGCCAAATATTATTCTACTGCATGCAGGATTGAATTTACAGTCTCGTGTCAAAAGCAGTGAAACATCACTTGCTCTAGCTTTTGCAATGTCATCATGCAGCACCATCACAAGCCACTTCACCCACAACGGCTATTGACTGATTTTGCGATCGGGAGAACATTCTCAGTAATAAATTATTGCTCGTTTGAGTTAAATGAATGAAAAATGTATGTGTCTGCAATCTCAAAAAGACAGAAAAGCCATTTTAGTCTTGCACTGTCAGTCTGAATGTGACAGTTGCGCGTTGCTGTGTCTGCTGCATGCGGCCACCGCGGGGTGCTGCTGTGAGTCGTTTCACATTCAGCATTTGGGTCCTTTATGCCCCTTTGCCATCTCCCTCATGTAACTTCCAGCACGCTAATGGAAATAAAAGAAGACAGAAAACAGCTGATCAGTCTGATAACTGCAACTAACTTCGCTTGTGCTTGAAGGATTTGAATAGATTTTGCAGTGGTAGATTCATGAGGTGACATAATTTCATAGTAATGTCATAGAAAAGTGTTTGAGGACCCCTTTAAAGTGAGTGAATGAGTTACTAAATTACTAGGGAATCCTTCCAACATGACCGCACATCTACTTGACTTAGAACAGGGACATAGATGACATTTGCTGTAAGAATCAGCTGAATAAGTGCAACAAAGTTTGCCAATTAACTTGGGAATTAGCAGTGAATTGAAACAAGAGCATGGAAGTTTTAAAATTACAGGACCAACACTCTTATTTATTAGGGTTGTGAGAATATTCGAAATTTCAAATGCAAATCAAATAGCCCTTGCTGTTCTATACGTATTCGATTTGAGAATTCGAGATTCGAAGTTGTTGAGTGTTGGTTTCTGTTCAAATACTATGTAAGAAACAGTAGTTCTTCAAGCTTAGAAAAAAAGACATACGTTACATGCAAGTGGAGACTCTTCCAAATGGTTCTGCTGAGGGAGAAAGGCGATTTTTGAGCAGACACACCATTTCCTGAGTGAACACATCAAAATCACTTCTGCACAATATTATCAGGTCGTTAAATGAGCATGCCACATCTTAGGCAGCTTGCGAACTTGCTTTCATGTAGGCAAAGCAATTTATTATTTCACCAGTCTTTATATGCTTGGATTTGTATTGATTTTGAGTGATTTGAGTGATTGATTTTATATTGCTTCTAGGTCCCTGAACAGGCACGACACTGTACTGTGTGTATCTTGTGATGTACCGTTCCTTTGTTTCATTATTGTCATGATCACTGGTGCATCGGATATGGGACCACCTTTCTGCTGTTTCTCATTTACAAGCTTCCCAATTGATAAGGTGGAAGCTTGGGCGAGTTGGTGATTTAATCTCGACATGCGTGCACAGCACAAAGGACGAGGACTGAAGAAAAAACACAACACAGACGCTGTGTTGTTGCTCTTCCTTCAGTCCTCGTCTTTTGCAGCAAGGACACTTGTCGACTTCCCAATTGACCTGATACCCAGTTGTTGATGGCATTAATGCGTCATGAAGCATAAATAAGTGTTTTTATTTTCAACTGGACTCAGTCGTACCTTTATGTTTCACTTTCTTTAGAAAGCAAAAGTATTCTGTATTAATTTTGATTCAGCAATTTCATAATTTGCACACCCTTATTATTTA